>NC_092707.1:371871176-372234926 GCF_047496885.1 Scyliorhinus torazame
TACCAGCCCACCCCCACCCGGCTGGAACCCACCAGCGGGACATCACACAGCCCACCCAGGGCAATGCCCACAGTAGCCCCTACAGGGCGGGGGTGCCAGATGGAGACTGCGAAGCATACCACTGGCAAGCGCAATGTCAGCCGATGGTACCCCTGGGAGCAGGGGCTGACACCAGGGCCAGAGACCCCCACAGTGCCAGGCACCGACAGGGCCAGGGGTGTGGAGAGGAGGGGGGGAGGGATACATGCGGGGACAGAGTCCGCAGTGCCAACCGGGGCCACAGTGTATCTGGTTGGGCATGGGGGTACGCACCATGCTAACATGGTGACTGGAAAAGATATAGTTCGAGTACATTAGATGGGTCGTTTTTTGTACAGTGTGTGCAGGAGGGTTTCCTGACACAATATGTTGACAGGCCAACAAGAGGCGAGGCCACGTTGGATTTGGTTTTGGGTAATGAACCAGGCCAGGTGTTGGATTTGGAGGTAGGAGAGCACTTTGGGGACAGTGACCACAATTCGGTGACGTTTACGTTAATGATGGAAAGGGATAAGTACACACCGCAGGGCAAGAGTTATAGCTGGGGGAAGGGCGATTATGATGCCATTAGATGTGACTTGGAGGGGATAAGGTGGAGAAGTAGGCTGCAAGTGTTGGGCACACTGGACAAGTGGGGCTTGTTCAAGGATCAGCTACTGCGTGTTCTTGATAAGTATGTACCGGTCAGGCAGGGAGGAAGGCGTCGAGCGAGGGAACCGTGGTTTACCAAGGAATCTCTTGTTAAGAGGAAGAAGGAGGCCTATGTGAAGATGAGGTGTGAAGTTTCAGTTGGGACGATGGATAGTTACAAGGTAGCGAGGAAGGATCTAAAGAGAGAGCTAAGATGAGCAAGGAGGGGACATGAGAAGTATTTGGCAGGTAGGATCAAGGAAAACCCAAAAGCTTTCTATAGGTATGTCAGGAATAAGCGAATGACTAGGGAAAGAGTAGGACCAGTCAAGGACAGGGATGGGAAGTTGTGCGTGGAGTCTGAAGAGATAGGAGAGATACTAAATGAATATTTTTCATCAGTATTCACTCTGGAAAAAGATAATGTTGTGGAGGAGAATGCTGAGACCCAGGCTATTAGAATAGATGGCATTGAGGTACGTAGGGAAGAGGTGTTGGCAATTCTGGACAGGCTGAAAATAGATAAGTCCCCGGGGCCTGATGGGATTTATCCTAAGATTCTCTGGGAAGTCAGGGAAGAGATTGCTGGACCTTTGGCTTTGATTTTTATGTCATCATAGGCTACAGGAATAGTGCCAGAGGACTGGAGGATAGCAAATGTGGTCCCTTTGTTCAAAAAGGGGTGCAGGGACAACTCCGGCAACTATAGACCGCTGAGCCTCACATCTGTAGTGGGTAAAGTCTTGGAGGGGATTATAAGAGACAAGATTTACAATCATCTAGATAGGAATAATATGATCAGGGATAGACAGCATGGCTTTGTGAAGGGTAGGTCATGCCTCACAAACCTTATCGAGTTCTTTGAGAAGGTGACTGAACAGGTAGATGAGGGTAGAGCAGTTGATGTGGTGTATATGGATTTCAGTAAAGTGTTTGATAAGATTCCCCATGGTAGGCTATTGCAGAAAATACGGAGGCTGGGGATTGAGGGAGATTTAGAGATGTGGATCAGAAATTGGCTAGCTGAAAGAAGACAGAGGGTGGTGGTTGATGGGAAATGTTCAGAATGGAGTTCAGTTACAAGTGGCGTACCACAAGGATCTGTTCTGGGGCCGTTGCTGTTTGTCATTTTTATCAATGACCTAGAGGAGGGCGCAGAAGGGTGGGTGAGTAAATTTGCAGACGATACTAAAGTCGGTGGTGTTATCGACAGTGTGGAAGGATGTAGCAGGTTACAGAGGGATATAGATAAGCTGCAGAGCTGGGCTGAGAGGTGGCAAATGGAGTTTAATGTAGAGAAGTGTGAGGTGATTCACTTTGGAAGGAATAACAGGAATGCGGAATATTTGGCTAATGTTAAAGTTCTTGGAAGTGTGGATGAACAGAGGGATCTAGGTGTCCATGTACATAGATCCCTGAAAGTTGCCACCCAGGTTGATAGGGTTGTGAAGAAGGCCTATGGAGTGTTGGCCTTTATTGGTAGAGGGATTGAGTTCCGGAGTCAGGAGGTCATGTTGCAGCTGTACAAAACTCTGGTTCGGCCGCATTTGGAGTATTGCGTACAGTTCTGGTCACCGCATTATAGGAAGGACGTGGAGGCTTTGGAGTGGGTGCAGAGGAGATTTACCAGGATGTTGCCTGGTATGGAGGGAAAATCTTATGAGGAAAGGCTGATGGACTTGAGGTTGTTTTCGTTGGAGAGAAGAAGGTTAAGAGGAGACTTAATAGAGGCATACAAAATGATCAGGGGGTTAGATAGGGTGGACAGTGAGAGCCTTCTCCCGCGGATGGAAATGGCTGGCACGAGGGGACATAGCTTTAAACTGAGGGGTAATAGATATAGGACAGAGGTCAGAGGTAGGTTCTTTACGCAAAGAGTAGTGAGGCCGTGGAATGCCCTACCTGCAACAGTAGTGAACTCGCCAACATTGAGGGCATTTAAAAGTTTATTGGATAAACATATGGATGATAATGGCATAGTGTAGGTTAGATGGCTTTTGTTTTGGTGCAACGTCGTGGGCCGAAGGGCCTGTACTGCGCTGTATCGTTCTATGTTCTATGTCAGGCTTTCACCCCCTGCAGGCAATGGATATTGGAATTCAACCAGCAATGGTGGCCTTCCTACTAGTCGCCGCAGCCCTGGGGATGCCTTGTGGTATGTACGAGCTGGAGTAAGCTGCAGCAGTGGAGCGTTTAGCAGTGGAGCGTTTAGCAGTGGAGCGTTTAGCAGCGGAGCGTGCAATATTTGTGCGTACAGCAGTGAAACAGGGGGCAGCAGGTGAGGATGGAGACCTGGCCGAGGAAGAGGTGCAAAGGAGGCGCCGCATGAGGCCTCGTGTGTATCGGCAGCGTCTATCATTCGAGGACATGCTGGACCGGGCATGACGTCGAAGACGCCGCCTGAGCAAGGGACAGTGCGACATATCTATCAGATCATGGCGCACCTGGCACTGTGGGGGAATGGGGGAGGACACTCGCTCTCAGTGGCCAGCAAGGTGACGGTTGCCCTGAACTTCTATGCCATGGGACCTTCCAGGCGCAGAGTGGGGGCCCATCTGGAATCTCGGAGAGCTCTGTGCACAAGTGCATCCAAACCGTCACAGAGGCCCATTCGGCACAATACATCCATTTCAATGTGGACCGGCCCACCAGGATGCCCAAGCAGCGGTGTTCGCTCTGGAAGGGTTCTCCAGTATGACGCTGTGAGGGCCGCCAGCATCATGGCGGCCTGCTGCATCCTCCACAACATCGTGCAGCAGAGGGGCAATGAGCTGGAGGAGGATGATGAACACCAGTCCTCGTCCGACAAGGAGGATGTGGGAGAGGGCAAGGATGGGCAGGACAGGACGAGGGACCAAGGTAGACCCAGGATTCCGCTCGATGTATGCGCAAGGCAAACGTGCAAGGAACGTTCTGATTGATTCCAGGTTCACAAGCTTGTGGGCGACTGGCCAGGAGCACAGACACCGCATCCCACCCCCACCCACCCTCTATGGAACGGACAGTCCCATCGATCATGGAGATGCAGCGGGGTGAGGGTAGTGTGGGGGTGAGGGTGGTGTGGGGGTGAAGATGTGGGGGTGAGGGTGGTGTGGGGGTGAGGGTAGTATGTGGGTGAAGGTGTGTTGGGGGGGGGGTTGACCACATGGCATGGGTATTCGCAACTCTGCGGGTCTCACGTCTTCGCCCATGGCCGATCTACACTCCGATGACTGCCCTTTTTCTTGGGCCCAGTGACCACGTCCAGGACCCGCGGCTCTGCCACGGTGAGGGGGCCACAGGTCCGGCGGATCCCTCCAAGCTTCTCCCGCTCCCTGTGGTTATGGGCAGCCTTCTCCTGGGAGGGGTGCACAGAAACAGAAAACACACAGTGTTAGACAGTCCGACGCATGCAGCCCAGGGGGTGGGTATCTGGTGGCTTCAGTCCCCAGGGCACCCGGCCAAGGTGGCCGGTATGGGCACCGGCATGTGGTGCAGGGTGGGGGTTTGGCTGCCCTCCGTGTGTGGGGGAGGGGATGAGGTTACGGGTGTGTGGGATGGGGGTTGGTGCCAGGGCACAGTGCTGTCTACTCACCCTGGCCACCTTGAGGAGGTTGTGCAGTTTTTTTACAGCACTGCAGGCTGGCCCAGATGGTACTGCTGGTGACACTGACCGCCTCTGCCACCTGCACCCAGGCACACCGAATGGCAGTGGTTGGCAGCCTACTTCCCGGCGAGGGGTACAGGGTGGCCCGCCTTTCCTCCACGGCATCCAGGAGGTTCTCAAGCTTGGTGTATTGTGGGGCCGCTCTCCTTGCTGCCATCTTGTTGGCTGGGATGGTGTGTGTGGGAAGTGAAGTGTGTATATGTGGCTGCAGCTTGTCAGCCTCCTGAGTGTCAATTGCGAATCCAGCGAATCCCGCACGGTTTCTCATTGGAATTGATTGTGTTCCATGTGGCGCCAGTGCTAGCTCCTTAACGGTCTCTGAATCAGTCCAGCTGCGGTGCCAGTTTTGCTGTTGTGGAAGTCCATGAGTCCTGTCCCAGCGTCTCAGGAATAGTGAATTCCACTGCCTACCTTTAGTTCTGAAAAGAAGAGTTCCCGTTAAACCTCGGCCCTGAGGAAGCAGCTGATGTGATCTCAGGTTGCCGTTGGGAGCAAAACTCAAAATAAACCCATTGAGGTGTCGAATGGCAGATTTAGTAGCTGGAAAGCTCTTCTCAAACATTTTTATTACAACACAGTAAACATTACAGTTGTACAAGGTCAAACGGTACAAACACTTACTTTGCGTTGGAGGAACTGGGTACCCTCTCCTCAATGTAAGGAGAGGGGGGCTCGGATAATCTGATTATTTTAACGGTAAACAACACAGCACTTAGCTCTTCTCATTCTCGAGAAACCTTTCAGGCATTAAAAACAGTCGGATTTGCAATGAAACACACCGTGCCTAGGCACAGGGCCCAACTAATGGGAGGAAGCCCACACTGGACCGGTAAGCATCAGCTCGACATGGCCAGAGTCGACAGTTAGCAGGGCATCCAATCGCAGGTTGGTTACTCTGCATTTATTGCTGATAGGCCCAAACAATTGAGCCTATCAGCAGCAAATGCCGAGCAAAAGCAGACTGACTGGATGAGTCACAAAGAGCGGGAAAATTAACGGTTGTTGGCAATAGGCACGTGCGAGGCAAGGGAGAGGCTTGGTGGTTAGCCACGACAAGGTAAGCTGCTGAGATTTACATCGACAGAGCACACTCCCGCCACCACCCCCCCCGTCACCAACCAGACCAACAACCAGCGCGCACGCGGTGGCACCCCAGAACCAAGCCATGAAGAGCCGAACAGGTTTGCATCGGCAGCAGAGTGGACAACCCCGCCTCACCCCTTGCAGGCCAGTAGCGGATGTGTGACAACGCCCTGAGGCGAGGAAGTGGCCCGGCGGCCATGGCGAACATATACCGTGGGTGAGACAGGCTGCCTTGAAGATCCCAGGCGAGCGAGGTGTGTGAGAATGGGAGAGTATGTGGAGTGGTGGGAGACTGAGAGGGGATGGTGGGGAAGAGTGTGAGGGTGTAGGGGGAGGGAGAGTTTGTAAGGGGGTTGGGTTGCAGAATTGAGGGAGGAATATTGCATTTTTTTATTTAATTAACTTTTACAGGATGTGGGCTTTGCTGGCTGGGCCAGCATTTGTTGCCCAACCCTAAATGCCCTTGAGAAAGTGGAGGTGATTTGCCTTCTTGAACCGCTGCAGTCCATATGGTGTAGGTACACCCACAGTGCTGGGAGGGAGTTCTAGGATTTTGACCCAGTGATAATGAAGGAATGCCAATATATTTTCAAGTCAGGATGGTGACTTACTTGGAGGAGAACTTCCAGGTATCTGCTGCCTTCGTTGTGGTGATGTGCACAGTTCTGCATATAGTTAGTAATTATTCCCTCACACAGGTATCGGGAAACAATTATTTGTCGACGGGTACTCTGACTGGAGAAATGTTGGAAGAGATATTGGGTGCGATTCTCCCAGTTGCAGACTAAGTGCTCCTGCCAATGGGAAAACCGGAAAGTATCCCGCTGGTGCCGACAGCACCACCCAGGTGTGATTCTCCCACCTTTAGTATTTAAAAATATCGGATGCATGCTGGCCAGACCGCCCTCACTGTTTTCGTAGCTATGTTTTTGTAGGGCACCCCAATCCAAGCAATCATAGACAGGCGGAAATGGTGACTCTCCCTCCCCCCCCCCCCCCCCCCCCCCCCCGCCCCTGCTGACAAGGGGAATACCCCGAACCCCTCAGCAAAGATGGACATCCCCCCCACTACTAAAATAATGGGTCAGCACCTCCCCCCCACACAATGCAGGCATGAGGGTGACCCGACCCCCACTTAGGCCCCTTTTCCAGGCCACTCTTTCAGGCACCCCCACTTCAATGGCGCACTGTCCCCTGGAACTATGACGCTGACACCCTGGCAAAAGGACAAAGCTAGCTTCCAGGTTTCCAGGGGGCGTGAAGATTAAATTGGCCAGGCCGCCCCACCCAGTGCATCGTGATTCAGCCCCCCACTCCTGGATTTTCTGAGCCCCCCTCCTTACCCCAAGTGCAGGGGTGGCCTGACCTGCCCACCACCTGGACACCCCCTGAATAGGTTGATCCCCCATGAGACCCCCTGGATAGGGGGAGCTCCCCAAGAGACACTTTAAGTGCAGAGAACCCCCCCCAAAGAGACCTTCTGAATAAGGGGACCCCCCCCAGAGACACCCTAGATATGAGGGCTTTCCAGAGACCCTCTAACCAAAGGAGCCCGCACTGAGACCCCCTAAATAAAGGAACCTCCCCACAGAGACCCCCTTACTCAAGGACCAACACCGCCCCCCCCTCCCCCCATGGCCCCCACAGAAAAGAGACCCATGTCTGGAAGAGAGCAGTCCAGACAGGGAAAGTGAAAAAAGCTCCTGTTGTAACACTCACCTGGGCATTTCCTACTGGCTCAGACAGAGGCAGAATGTGTCGATTCCCAGAAAGAAAATGACTCCCTGTCCCAGAATCTCAAATCTGTGGAACTCCACCTGCCCCGACAAATCCATCTACAATGAAATGGATCTTAAAACTAATTTTAGGTGCCATCTACTTATTACGCTCTGATTTACCTGGATTTGCTTCCATTAATGTTCAAATCCCGAGGGCAGCTTACAATATGGGCTTTGGCCCTTCAATGAGGTTGTTCACTTAAAACAACACGAATTCTGTACCTCACGTACTTATGGTTTGGCTCCCGGGGCTAACCCAAAGGACTGGATTTTCTGTAAGATAATGGAAAACTCTCAGCCACACTTTAACTTGTATCATCGGAATGACTCTGGGTGTGAACAGAGATCCAAAATGGCATGCTTCCAAAAACGAAAAGGGTACAGCAGCATCATAGAAATATAATCCCCCTTTGTTTGAGTCATTGTCATAGAGGGCACTTTATTCTAATAATATTGCTGTTCCTCATTTCTTCTTTTTTCACTTCTAACAATTTCAGAATTACATCATAAACACAAGCCATTCCACCAAGTGCTTTCAAAATCAACAGACGGCAAACAAAAAAATAACTTTCACTTGTTTTTAAAGCATCTAATTTTTAAAGACGCTTTTTGTTTTGAATGTATCAGCACTATACCCCCCAAAAAATCTCAATTTATCACAACAAAAGAATCTTGCCATGGTAATCACCCTTTATGAGAAGCAATAGTGATGTGCATGTTTCTCTGTTAATAGATTGAGATTCTTGGAAACTTAAATCCCTAGAAGAAGCAGTTTGAGAATCGGTTTAGAAGTTTCATGTCTTTCTTTAGACTCTAGGATCAAAATTGTTTCATATGTTGGTTATAAAGTCTCCGAATGTGTGGAGCTCAAACAGCAGCTATATGGCGTAGTGTTGACTAAAGGTGCACTTTTGCAGTTCTGCCACTGGAGGCTGCTAGCTCCTTTAATGGGACTAGAAATGAAGGCCACTGCTGTCAACTTCAGGGAAATGCACTTCTGATCAAAGCATAATGTTGCTCTAAACATCAAGCTCCAATGTGCCAAACCATGCACTCCCATTTGCTACAATTCTTGCTGCAGACATAACACATTAATACAAGATGCAAATCAGAACTCCAGTCCAAGCATAACATGCTCCCTCAATTATCCACTTTTTAAAAATACTCCACACACAAAGTGCGGTCAATCTGCTACTGAATTTAACCTGGGGAAAGCGGCATGGTTTAGAAGTTTTAATGGTTTCAGTGCACAATCTGTTTTTGTTCAGGGTTTCCTGCTGTACTTCCTTTCAATCGAGTTGCTGGATTGATGATTAAAGAGACGGCAGAGTCCAAAAGATTTGTCAGTTGTCTATTTCTCCTCTTGCTTAATCAGACTGCAGTAACGGCACTTCGTGACACACATCTGTCAAGATTCACACATCAGAACAAAGCTATCAGCAGGATCAGATACAGTTAATCCCTGCTGCGAGGATACCTTTACCCAAATAGGAATCCCCCCCAAAAATCAGTCAAGAAAGGAATGTGAAGGAAGGGAAACATGGAACGTCAAATCCCATATAATGCCCAGAATATATTAGAGATATTGCATTGAGAAGTCCCAATATTTACCACCAGTGATGGAAGGCTGTGAAAGAAATCTTCTTCTCTTTCATTTCCATATCTATTTTGGGAATTACTTTTTAGTTTCTGCATTTATATGCAGTGCTTAAATCGTCTACTTTGAACCATCCTTTCTGGTCAATTTAAAAAGATGCTTATTAATCAAACAACATCTGTACACAGCAGGACCACAGTTCAACATTGAATGATCTGCACCGTAACACTGACTTGTTAAAAGCATCAAGAATAAAGAACTTGCGTTTGTATAGCATTTTTCAGCTCCTCAGCAGTCTCCCGAAGTACTTTGCAGGCAAGGAATTACTTTGGAAGTGGTTATTTTTGTTACATGGTCGTGCATGGTAGCCCATTTACGCTTGACAATTTCCCGCAAACAGCAATGAGATGACTACGTGGTTAACCTGTTTTTAGGAAATTGTTCAGGATAGCTGGAGAAATGCCTTGCTCGACATCATGTAGTGTTAAAGGATCGGCCACGTCCATTCAAGTAGACCCTCAGTTGAGTATCTCATCTGAGATGATATCTTCAGCAATTTAGCAGACCATCATTATTGCACTGAAGTGGCGTCCTAGATTTACAGTGGAGTTTAAACATCCAACCTTCTGACTTAGAGGCTTGAACATCACCATTGTGGTAAGCTGGCAATTAGGAATTTGCAGAGGTGCATTTTTTAAAAATTACTTTTTCTGAGCTACAAAGCCAGGGCTCAGAGTGTGGACAGGGATGAACTCCGAGTCCAGCTCCTTGCCTGTGCCAAAAACCAATTCAAATTCAAACTGAATCCAATTCATGGTCCCCACAAGAGAGACATACCAGATCTGAGCCAAAAGGCAGAGCAGATACGACACTTAATCTTAGCCAAAAGGCCGAGAAGCGATCTAGAGGTGCATTCTTAGCACTATTTTCTTAACTATCTGTAATGATAAAATTAGTACCATCACAAGGATCAGTATTGGTGATCCCAATAAAAGTAAAGGAATAGTTAATTTTTTTTTGAAAAACATTTTATTGGAGGCATTTTCAAATATATACATAACAAAAAACAACTGCGGCAATGGCAAACAGCCACAACATCCTTATACCCCCCAAAAAAAAATCTCTCCCCACTGTACCCGCTGCCATCCGGACGTCTGCCCGGATCCACCGACACTCCAAATATTGTCACCACCAGACTCGGAGCTACCGTTAACCCCGAAACCTTCAACATTATATCTACAAATCCTGGCCAAAACCACCCCCCCAACCTCTGAAACATATGGACATGGTTCGCCAGCCTCCCCGCACACCGCCCACACCTATCCTCCACTCCTGGGAAGAACCAACTCACATTGTCATGTGGGCCCTGCGTGCCTCTTTGAACTGGACGTCTTGCGCACGAGGATGCATCAAACCTCCACAAAGCCTCACTCAATACTCCAGCCCCCAGCACCACACCCAGCTCCTCCTCCCACATACGTCTAACCTCCTCCACTAGGGCACTCTCTCTCTTCAACAGCTCCCAATATCGATCAGAGACCTTGCTCTCTCCTATTTCCTCCTCGGACTGAGTTTGTCCTGCAGTGCCGGGGGTTGTAGCACTAGAAACAAAGGCTCCTTCTTCCTAATGAAGTCACTAAACTGCAGATACCTGAACCCATTCCCCGTCGGCATCTGATATATCCCCTCCAGCTCTTCCAGGTAAGCAAACCTCCTTCCAACAAACAAATCCCTATCCCCACCTGCCGCCACTTCTGGATCCTCACATCCAACCCCGCTGGGATAAACCTATGACTGGCGCAAATCGCCTCCTACAGGGACATGCCTTCCACTCTAAACGTCTGCCGGCACTGGTTCCACATCCTGAACACTGATACCACTACCGGGCTTGTGGAGTACCTGGCCAGCGAAAATAGAAAGGACTCCAGCAATAGTGCCCTCAAACTTATCCTTTTACACGAGGCTGCCTCCATCCCCCCCCACACCAACCGAAACTGCACCGCCCAATTCCTAATCGGTTTTTAAAATATATATAAATTTAGAGTACTGTGATGAATGGTTACTGTACACTTAATACCATGTAGGTGATACCCCTTTAAGACTGGGTTTGGGACCCTGTGGGACTCCGCCTCTAGCTCCACCCACCAGTGAGCCATATATAAGGTGACGCCCTGTAGGCGGCACTCAGTAAGCACACGTCTCTGTAGCTGGCTAGTTCTCTGCTTATGAAAGCCTTAATTTACCATTCCACACTCTCGTGTCATTATTGAGGGTACTAAAAGTACCCAATTCTTTTTTTCCAATGAAGGGGCAATTTGGCATCCCCAATGGATCTAGCCTGCACATCTTTGGGTTGTGGGGGCAAAACCCAAGCAGATATGGGGAGAATGTGCAAACTCCACATGGACAGTGGACACAGAGCCGGGATCGAACCTGGGACCTTGGCGCCGTGAGGTAGCAGGGCTAATCCACTGCGCCACCGTGCTGACCCAATTCCCAATCATTGCTATGCTTGCTGCCCAATAATAGTTTTGCAAGTTCAGCAATGATAACCACCCCCCACCCCCAACCCATTGATCTCTCTCAAAGAATACTCTCCTAGCCCACGGAACACAAAGTGCTTCAAACTGAACTTGTTAGTCAAAAAACTTGCCTTATAATAATAATAATCTTTATTGCCACAAGTAAGTTTACATTAACACTGCAATGAAGTTACTGTGAAAAGCCCCTTGTCGCCACACTCCGGCGCCTGTTCGGGTACACAGAGGGAGAATTCAGGATGTCCAATTCACTTAACAGCACGTCTTTTGGGACTTGTGGGAGGAAACCGGAGTGCCCGGAGGAAACCCACCCAGACACGGGAGAACGTGCAGACTCTGCACAGACAGTAACCCAAGCCAGGAATCGAACCTGGGACCCTGGACCTGTGAAGCAACAGTACTACCCACTGTGCTACTGATGCCCTTAGACGCCATAAACAACAGCCGAACCCACAAATCCCTGCCCAAACCCAAACTGCCTCAGCACCTCGAATAAGTACGCCCACTCAACCCAATTAAAAGCAGTCTCCATGCCACAACCACTTCCATTTTATGGCCCTCCGAGGGCATCATAATTACATCCAGTAACCTGAAGACATTCGTCGACATCTGCCATCCCTTCATAAATCCTGTACGAAGTCTTACAACACCAGGTTAAAGTCCAACAGGTTTGTTTCGATGTCACTAGCTTTCGGAGCGCTGCTCCTTCCTCAGGTGAAGTTTCCTGAGGAAGGAGCAGCGCTCCGAAAGCTAGTGACATCGAAACAAACCTGTTGGACTTTAACCTGGTGTTGTAAGACTTTGTACTGTGCTCACCCCAGTCCAACGCCGGCATCTCCATTTCATAAATCCTGCCTGTCCTCACCTGCCATCCCCGGCACACAATCCTCTGTCCGCGTCACCAGTGCGTTTGCCAACTTCACATCTGCATTCAACATTGAAATTGGGCTGTATGATCCACACTGTTTTGGACCCTTGTCTTTCTTCAAAATTAGCGATATCGAAGCCTGAGACAGGGTGGCGGGGGAGGGCTCACCCCTCTCCATCAGTTCATTAATCATCAGCCCGAGCTTCGACCCAAACTTCTTGTACAACTTGGCTGGGAACCCATCCGACTCAGGGCCTTCCCATCTGCATCGACCCCTCGCAGTCATTACTTCCCTCAACCTGTCTCCCAGTCCCTGCACCTTCACCACCACCACCCTCGGAAACTCCAATCCATCTAAACACACCTCATACCCTCATCCTCCCCAGAGGCTCTGAGCTATAAAATTTCTGGTAAAAAGCCTCAAACACCCCATTCGCCTCCTCTGGCTCTGTTACCACCATACCTCTGTCATCTCTCATCCTCCCAATTTTGTCACCTGCTCCTCAGCTGATGTACAAGCATCCTGCTGGCTTCCTCCCAATATTTGTATATTGCCCCTCTGGCCCTGTGCAGCTGCCCCTCTGCCTTTCCCGTGGACACAAGCCCAAACTCCCTCTGGAGCTTCTGTCTCTCCTTCAACAGCGCCTCCTCAGGCGCCGCTGAGTACCTTCGGTCAACCCTCAAATGGCCTCCACCAACCTCAAACTCTCAGCCTGCTCAACCCTCTCCTTCTGCGCCCAGATTGAGATAAACCTCCCCTTACCACAGCATTCAGTGCCTCCCACAACGTGGAGGCAGAAACCTCCCCAGTCTTATTCTGCTCCTCGTTATTCCGGATAGCCACGCCTATCTTCTTGCAAACCTACTTATCCGCCAGCAACCCCACATTCAACTTCCACTGCGGCTGTTGAGGACTACCCTTTGCCACCCGCAAATCTACCCAATGTGGTGCGTGGTCAGACACGACGGTCGCCGAATACTCCAATCCAACCACCCCTACCAACAGCGCTTTGCCAAGAACCGAGCTGGGACCAGTGTTCTGGCGAAAAGAATAAATAGGGTGGTCAATAGGACATTAAATTAAAGATTGGGGGGGAAGGGAAAGTCAGGGAACCAAGAGGTGAAGTAATCAGTGGGAAGCGTAGCTGCTTAGGAATACAAAAAAGCACGAAAAGACAAAACTCAGGAGAGGTTACGATAGTCCCCATCCCACAAAATATGACACAGTGTATGGAAAGGCTCAGTAAACCAAGGTCCACCACACTAAGAAAACAAAAAGGGACGGTCAATAGAGAATTAAAGGTGCTATATTTAAATGCGCGCAGTGCACAGAACAAGGTAGATGAGCTTGTGGCCCAGATTGTGACTGGCAGGTATGATGTGGTAGGCATCACAGAGACATGGTTGCAGGGGGTTCAGGACTGGCATTTAAACATCCAGGGTTTCACAACCTATCGAAAAGACAGAGAGGTGGGAAGAGGGGGCGGGGTTGCCTTGTTAATTAGGAATTAAATTAAATCAATAGCACTAAACAACATAGGGTCAGATGATGTGGAGTCTGTGTGGGTAGAGTTGAGGAACCACAAAGGCAAAAAAACCATAATGGGAGTTATGTACAGGCCTCCTAACAGTGGTCAGGACCGGGGGCACAAAATGCACCACAAAATAGAAAGTGCATGTCAGAAAGGCAAGGTCACAGTGATCATGGGGGACTTCAATATGCAGGTGGACTGGGTAAATAATGCTGCCAGTGGACCCAAGGAAAGGGGAATTCATTGAATATTTACAGGAGGGCTTTTTGGAACAGCTTGTGATGGAGCCCACGAGGGAACAGGCCATTCTGGACTTAGTGTTATGTAATGAGCCAGACTTGATTAAAGATCTTAAAGTAAGGGAGCACTTAGGAGGCAGTGATCATAATATGGTAGAATTCAATCTCCAATTTGAAAGAAAGGTAGAATCAGACGTAAAGGTGTTACAGTTAAATAAAGGTAACTACAGGGGCATGAGGGAGGAACTGACGAAAATCGACTGGGAGCAGAGCCTAGTGGGAAAGACAGTAGAACAGCAATGGCAGGAGTTTCTGGGAGTAATTGAGGACACAGTGCAGAGGTTCATCCCAAAGAAAAGAAAGGTTATTAGAGGGGGGATTAGGCAGCCATGGCTGACAAAGGAAGGTAGGGAATGCATCAAAGCAAAAGAGAAAGCCTATAATGTGGCAAAGAGTAGTGGGAAGTCAGAAGATTGGGAAGGCTACAAAAACAAACAGAGGATAACAAAGAGAGAAATAAGGAAAGAGAGGATCAAATATGAAGGTAGGCTAGCCAGTAACATTAGGAATGATAGTAAAAGTTTCTTTAAATACATTAAAAACAAACGGGAGGCAAAAGTTGACATTGGGCCGCTCCAAAATGACGCTGGTAATTTTGTGATGGGAGACAAGAAAATAGCTGAGGAACTAAATAAGTACTTTGCGTCAGTCTTCACAGTAGAAGACATGAGTAATATCCCACCAATTCCGGAGAGTCAGGGGGCAGAGTTGAATATGGTAGCCATCACAAAGGAGAAAGTGCTAGAGAAACTAAGAGGTCTAAACATTGATAAATCTCCAGGCCCAGATGGGCTACATCCTAGAGTTCTAAAGGAGATAGCTGAAGAAATAGTGGAGGCGTTAGTTATGATCTTTCAAAAGTTACTGGAGTCCGGGAAAGTCCCAGAGGATTGGAAAATCGCTGTTGTAACCCCCCTGTTCAAGAAGGGAACAAGGAAAAAGATGGAAAATTATAGGCCAATTAGCCTAACCTCGGTTGTTGGCAAGATTCTAGAATCCATTGTTAAGGATGAGATTTCTAAATTCTTGGAAGTGCAGGGTCGGATTAGGACAAGTCAGCATGGATTTAGTAAGGGGAGGTCGTGCCTGACAAACCTGTTAGAGTTCTTTGAAGAGATAACAAATAGGTTAGACCAAGGAGAGCCAATGGATGTTATCTATCTTGACTTCCAAAAGGCCTTTGATAAGGTGCCTCACGGGAGACTGCTGAGTAAAATAAGGGCCCATGGTATTCGAGGCAAAGTACTAACATGGATTGACAATTGGCTGTCAGGCAGAAGGCAGAGAGTTGGGATAAAAGGTTCTTTTTCGGAATGGCAACCGGTGACGAGTGGTGTCCCGCAGGGTTCAGTGTTGGGGCCACAGCTGTTCTCTTTATATATTAACGATCTAGATGACGGGACTGGGGGCATTCTGGCTAAGTTTGCCGATGATACAAAGATAGGTGGAGGGGCAGGTAGTATGGAGGAGGTGGGGAGGCTGCAGAAAGATTTAGACAGTTTAGGAGAGTGGTCCAAGAAATGGCTGATGAAATTCAACGTGGGCAAGTGCGAGGTCTTGCACTTTGGAAAAAAGAATAGAGGCATGGACTATTTTCTAAACGGTGACAAAATTCATAATGCTGAAGTGCAAAGGGACTTGGGAGTCCTAGTCCAGGATTCTGCTTTATAAAGCATTAGTTAGGCCCCATTTAGAATACTGTGAGCAATTTTGGGCCCCACACCTCAGGAAGGACATACTGGCACTGGAGCGGGTCCAGCGGAGATTCACACGGATGATCCCAGGAATGGTAGGCCTAACATACGATGAACGTCTGAGGATCCTGGGATTGTATTCATTGGAGTTTAGGAGGTTGAGGGGAGATCTAATAGAAACTTACAAGATAATGAATGGCTTAGATAGGGTGGATGTAGGGAAGTTGTTTCCATTAGCAGGGGAGACTAGGACCCGGGGGCACAGCCTTAGAATAAAAGGGAGTCACTTTAGAACAGAGATGAGGAGAAATTTCTTCAGCCAGAGAGTGGTGGGTCTGTGGAATTCATTGCCACAGAGGGCGGTGGAGGCCGGGACGTTGAGTGTCTTTAAGACAGAAGTTGATAAATTCTTGATTTCTCGAGGAATTAAGGGCTATGGAGAGAGAGCGGGAAAATGGAGTTGAAATCAGCCATGATTGAATGGCGGAGTGGACTCGATGGGCCGAATGACCTTACTTCCGCTCCTATGTCTTATGGTCTTATGGTCTTAAAGAAATCAATCCAGGAGTACATCCGGTGGACGTGTGAGAAATATGAAAATTCCTTCGCTCTCTGCCTCTCAGACCGCCACGGGTCCGCACCTCCCATGCATTCCATAAACCTCAAATGATCCTTTGCCATGACCAACACCTTCATGGACCCGGGACATGAACGGTCCAATCTAGGGTCCAGCACCGTATTGAAATCCCACCACCTCCATAATCAGCTGGTGCCTGTCCAGATCCGGGATCCTTGCCAAAATCTGCCTCAAAAACTCTACATCGTCCCAATTTGGGGCATACGCATTCACCTTTCAACCTCTCACTCACCATCACATATCCAGCCCCAGGTTCTGTCACGATACTCTCCACCTCAAAAGCCACCCTCTCATTGATCAACATAGCCACCCCCCTCGTCTTCATATCCAACCCCAAATGGAATACCTGCCCCAACCTTCCTCAACCTTGACTGGTCCCCCACCTTCAAATGCGTCGTCTGAAGAAACACCACATCCACCCTCAAACTCCTTAAATGCTTGAATACGTGAGACTCTTAATCGGCCCAATTAACCCCCGAACGTTCCTCATAACCAAATGCTTCCGAGGGCTCCCCATCCCTCCTCCTCCCCAATCAGCCATAGTCCCTCTTTAACCAGCTCCCCCAGGTCCACGCTTCACTCACCCATGGCATCCCCCCCCCCCCTCCCCCCCCCAAGATGTCCACCATCATCTCCACGTAAGCAACTGCGCCACACCAACTCACCCACATCAGCATCCCTCCCTCGGTTGCCCCCCCATAAGCAAACAAATCCAACGCGCCCCACCACTCACACACTCCCTCGACGGATCAACCCCCCACGTCACTCCTGTTAACTAGCCTACCTGCTAGCACGGTGGTCCCCACTCAAGGCAACCGCCTAACCCCCACAGATGAGCAGGATACAACACTCCAAACATACTCCTTTGTTGTAGAGGGCCGCTTTGACCCTATTGAACCCGGCCCGCCACTTGGCCAACTCCGCACCCAAGTCCTGCTAGATCCGCACTACATTTCCTTCCCAGATACATTCTGTCATCTCTTTTACCCACCCCAGAATCTTCTCTTTGTCCAGGAAACAATGTAACTGCACCACCATCGCCCTCGACTGCTCCCCCACCTTCGACCTCGGGAGGACGGTCAAAGAACACCCCCCCTCAACAACTTCTCAAACATACTCAACTCATATTTTGTGGCCAGCGTTCCCTCAATTCCTTCAGGCAGTCCTACAATCTGGAGATTCTGCTTGCTGGAGCAATTCTCCAGGTCCTCCACCTTCTCCCTCAGCTGCTTCTGGCCCTCTGTCACAAGCATCATTTTTGCCTCCAATGGGGCCAACCAGTCCTCATGATCCTCCACGAAAATTCCTTTGCCCTCTGCCTCCCAAAACACCAAGGGTCGCACCTCCCATGCATTCCAACGACTCCTCTACCTTCCGAAGCGCCAAACTTGGCGCTTCTAGCCTTTGTTTCACTCTCTCAATAGCCAGCCTGATCGGCTCCTCCACGTTAGCCAAGTTCTCCAAGGCCTCCTGCCTCTACTGTTGGAACTTGGCAGTCAGAAAATCCAGCAATTGCTCAGTAGACCACTGGGCAGGCAACGACACCCCAGAGCTCTCCGCCATTTGTCCTATGTCGCACTTCGAAAGTCCTCCAGGCCAGACTGTTGCCCCTTGGTCGTTGCACTCCTCATTCGATAAGCTATGAACAGGCCCTACAGAAGGGGTATTTCTAATTCTCACTGTTCATGCACTTTGCACCATCAAACACCCTCTATATCGAGAAAAAAGGACCAAACAATTCCACCTTGAGCAAGAGCCACCAAATGTGCGACCAGTTACTCCATGGCCGCCACCGGTAGTCAGGAATAGTTAACATTTAACAGGAACAGAATGAATGATCAATGCATTGAAGAATTGTAACACCTGCTGAAAATTGTTTAGCAATGATAAAGCATAGCTAACGCTCAGACTTAGTAATGTTCACAATCTATAACCAGGATTCTCCGATCCCGCACCAGGTCGGAGAATCGTCGGAGGAGGCACGAGAATCGCGCTACACCGCTCCGACACCGGGCCGCCGATTGTCCGCCGACTGGCGAATCGGTGCCAATTGCCCCCGCGCGGTCGCCGCCATGCCCGTCGGGGGCCATTGAAAGCGGACCCCGCGGCGATTCTCCGTGCTCAATGGGCCGAGTGCCTGACGAGTTCGGCAAGTTCCGCCAGCGTGGTTTACGTATGGCCCCACCTGGCGGGACCTCGGAGTTCTGGCTGCGGGGGCCGTCCTGGTGGGGGCGGGGGGGATCCGATTCCAGAGGGGCCTCCACGGTGGCCAGGCCCACGATCGGGGCCTACCGATCGGCCGGAGGGCTCATTCCGGGGAGGCCTATGTTCCTCTGCGCCGGTCTCCTTTAGGGCTCCGCCATGTTGCCCGGGGGGCCGGCATGAAGACGGCAACCCACCCGCATGTGCCGGCGCGGAGTCGGCCGTGGCACTCATGTGCGGACCCACGCCAGCCATGGCGCGAATGCGCGAACCCGCACCGGCCGTGTCGAGCTGGCTTTCCGCGCCAGAGCGCACAGCACTCCTGTGCCGTACTAGCCCCCGAGGAAGGGGAGAATGACAGGGTCTGGAGGCCCGTTGGCGCCGGCGTCGCTCGTGCCGGTTTTGACACCGGTGTCAACACTTGGCCGGGATTTCGGAGAATCCCGGCCTATATCTATCCAATCATTGATAAACTTATTATTGCTTGGTGATATGAATATCAAATCATATAGCCTCTGGACAGAAAGAGGAAAAGAACTTCTAGCAGAGCAGACTTGTTGGCAGAATGGACTACTTCTACTTCTCTGTTTTATGGTCTTATGATCATCCAGCCTGTCCCAAACCCTCTTCTGAAATATATTGTGGTGTTGACAGTGTTGCTTTCCTCTGCAATGCTCAAAGACCTTCTCTGGACTCCCATCATTGGTCAGTCATCTTCTTTCTTCAAACATCTTCTTCCCTTCCTCACACAAGTTGGACTTTGCAGAGACAGATTGCTTTAGCTATTGGAATATTCTTTGAAGGATCTACTTCAGCGTGGATCTAATTTTGCTCTTGCCTTCTCACTTTACATTCCTAAGCCCTCTTCGAGCTTCTCAAGGCTTCATGTTTTTTGAAAATCCTTGAAAACATTCTCCAAAGTCTTGTTGTATTGGAGTACGCTGTCTTACCTTAAATAGGTAGAAACCCACTTCAGGCATATTGACCAATCAAAGATCAATTTGCCTGTTAATCACTGACAGAAGAGCCACTATAGTGAATAGGCAATCTAGCAGAGATTTAAAAGCATTCAGCATGTAGGAATCTTAGCAAGGCGGCCTACTTGACTCATATTAAGAAGGTTCATTATGCAGTTATAAAACACTGTCTGGCAATCTGTTTTTATCCTTGGTCCAAAGTCACTTAGAGCAAAGAGAAGTACTCCTTCTGTCTGACCAACACCATCTGCTACTGTAGGTAGAGAATGGCCAGTCTGCTGAATGCTGAAAATATTTAAGGGAATTACCCACCATTGCTCCTTATATTGTATCGACCATAACAGGGTTATTCATGAAGGTCCCGCCTTCTCACCCTTGCCACTTGACTGAAGTGTGGTAATCCTCAGGTTAAATAACCACCAGACGGCTCCCCCCCCTCAAAGGGGAAAGCAGCCTATGGTCATCTGGAACTATAGCAACTGTCCATTACCTTTGCATGGGCCAATGATTATTTTAAAATTAAAAGGCTATTTTTAAAATTGCTATTGCATGAGATTGCAATTTCTGACCACAGAATCACAATCGACACGTTTCCATTGTATCAATAGTTCCTATATATAGTTTGCTCTCTCACCAGGAGAGTAAGGGATACCCTGGCGACAATGTCATGAATCATCGCAAAAACTCATCAATGATCCAGTAGGACAGAAACTTGCATTTCTGTCGTCTTTTTCACACTCTCAGGACATCACAAAGGACTTTACAGCCAGTGAGGCTGCAGTGGTTAGCACTGCTGCCTCACAGCGCCAGGAATCCGGATTCAATTCCGGCCTTGGGTGATGTCTTTGTGGGTTTCCTTTGGGTGTTCCGGTTTCCTCCCACAGTCCAAAGGTGTGCATATTAAGTGGATTGGCCATGATCAATGCGCGGGTCTAGGGGAATAATGCGTGGGAGTGGGCCTAGGTAGGGTGCTCATTCAGAGGGTTGGTGCAAATGGCCTCCTTCTGCACTGTAGGGATTCTATGGATATGATTTACATTTGAAGGTTAGTCACTGTTTTGATGGCCTTGTAAAGTTTTCAAAAGAAAGTGTTTGCAAATGCCCTCTTACAGAGTGAGTGAAGAAATAAAAAGAGAAAGCCAGTTGTATTATCAATGCAACTTGATTGTCTCCTGGAGTCCATATGACAGGCAAAGCTTGCTGCTTTCAACCACATTTATTTTTATTTCATTTTTCCAATTAAGAAGTAATTTATCACGGCCAATCCACCTCCCCTGCACATCTTTGGGTTATGGGGGTGAAACCACGCAGGCACGGGGAGAAAGTGCAAACTCCACACGGACAGTGACCCGGGGCTGGGATCGAATCCGGTTCCTTGGCGCCATGAGGCAGCTGTGCTAACCACGGTGCCACCGTGCCGAACTTCAAACACACGCCGGAATGTGGCGACTAGGGGCTTTTCACAGTAACTTCATTGAAGCCTACGTGTGACAATAAGTGATTAGTATTATAAAACTGTAGTTACAAGAGGGCATGTTTCAACAGACTTGAGTGAAAGTCCGCTGAATGGCATGTTTAGTTGGGTGTTTCTTGGCGCCTGCAATGCTGAGAAAGATTGCACTATTCAACAGCACAAGCCAGGATAGTGTGTGGCCAGGAGGGGAACTTGCAGGTGGTGATGTTTCTATGTGTCTGCTGCCCTTGTCCTTCTGGGTGGAAGAGGTCATGGGTTTTGAAGGTATGTGGAAGGAGTCTTGGTGAGTTGCAGCACTGAATTTTGTAGATGGTACATGCTGCTGCCACTGTGCTTTGGAAGTGGCGGAAGTGAATGTTTAAGTTGGTGGATAGGGTGCCACTCAAGCGGCCTGCTTTGTCTTGCATGATGTTGAGCTTCTTGAGTGTATTAGAGCTTCACTCATCCAGGCAAGTGGAGAATATTCCATCAGACTCCTGATTTGTGCCTTGTAGATGGTGGACAGGCTTTGGGGAGTCAGGAGGTGAGTTTCTTGTAACAGAATTCCCAGTCTCTTACCTGCTCTTGTAGCCACAGTATTAATATGGCTAGTCCAGTTCCGTTTCTGGTCAACAATAAACCCCAGGATGTTGACAGTGCAGGATTCATCTATGATAATGTCATTGAATGTAAAGGGGCGATAGTAAGAGTCTTTCTTGTTGGAAACGGTTATTGCTTGTCACCGTGACACAAATGTTACTTGCCACTTGTCAGCTCAAGCCTGGATATTGCCCAGGTCTTGCCACATATTGTCACAGACTATTTCCAAGGAGTTGCTAAAGACACTTAAAATTGTGCAAACGTTGTGAACACCACTACTTCTGACCTTATGTCAGGAAGGTCATTGATGAAGCAGCGGGAAATGGTTGGGCCTGGGACACTACCCTGAGGAATTCCTGCAGCAATGCCTCAGGACTGAGATGATTGCCCTTCGACAACCACAAGCATTGTCCCTTGTGCGAAGCATGATTCCAACCAGTGGAGAATTTTCCATGAGGCCCACTGACTTCAATTTTGTCAGCGGTCCTTGATGCCACGCTCGGTCAACTGCTGCCTTGATGTCAAGGGCAGCCACTCACCTCACCTCTGGAGTGCAGCTCTTTTGCCCATGTTTGGATCAATACTGCAATAAAGTCAAGAGCCAGGTAGCCCTGGAGAAATCCAAATCGAGCATCAGGTGAGCAGGTTATTATTGAATAAGTGCCACTTGATAGCACTGCCGGCAACATCACTTTGCTGATGTTTGAAAATATGGTTGGGAGTAATTGAGTGGGTTATATTTGTCCTGCTTTTTGTGGACAGGACATACTTGTGCAATTTTCCATATTGTTGGGTAGATGCCAGTGCTGTAGCTGTACTGGGAAAGCTTGGCTAGGGATGCTGCAAGATCAGGGCACAAGTTTTCAGTACTATTGCCGAGGTTTTGTCAGAGGCCCATAGCCTTTGTTGTATCCAGTGCCTACAGCCATTTCTTGATGTCAAGTGAAGTGAATGTAATTGGCTGAAGTTGCTGGGGGCTTCAGGTGAAGGGAACTTTGGATCATTTACTTGCCACTTCTAGCTAAAAATGCTTCAGCCTCACTCCTGGAGTGACTCCACACACAAAAAGGGATATTACGTATTAAAACTACGTTTATTAGTAACACAGTCTTAAACTAACTTCAACAGCACAGAAAATATAGCTTACAATTACCAGTTAAACAATGCTTAACAATAAAATTAAATACTTTAACTCCTAACTGTTATTTTCTATATCTGCAAACAAGCAAAATCCATCACAGGTCAAAACCACGTTTAAATACAGTTAGCAAACGCAGGAATATTTTCTGTATAGAGATGTCTTGGAGAGAGAGAACCTTCAGGAAACACCCTGTAGTTTCTTGCCTATGTTAAACCACAACTTTTTCCAGAAACTGCTATTCTGTTAACAGCCAAATGTAAACTGACTCAAAGCCTGACTACTTGAGCCTCTGGCTCCTTCCATTAATTACATCATCCTAATCCCACTCAAATTCCATGACCTGATCACTTAGGTTTAAACACAAAATATCTCTAATTATCTGCAGCACGGTAGCATAGTTGGAGCAGCACAGTAGCATAGTGGGGGCAGCATGGTAGCACAGTGGTTAGCACAGTTGTTTCACAGCTCCAGGTTCCTCCGGGTGCTCTGGTTTCCTCTCACAGTCCAAAAATGTGAATGTTAGGTGGATTGGCCATGATAAATTGCCCTTATTGTCTAAAAAAGGTTACGTAGAGTTACGGGAATAGGGTGGGGGCGTGGGTTTAAGTGGGGTGCTCTTTCCAAGGGCCGGTGCAGACTCGATGGGCTGAATGGCCTCCGTCTGCACTGTATATTCTATGATTTCTATGATCTACTCCACAGAAATTATCACAAAAATCCATTTGGCTTGTCCTTTTACCTATAAGCATGGTTTGAAATAAACATGATCTCAGTTTTAACATAGAACATACATACATGTTCTCTGTTCTCAGTTTTATAATGCCTTAATTACCCCTTCTGTAGCCACAGTATCTGCCTGTCTTTTAAATCAGGAATTTTGAAAACCTTACTGCAGTAGATATATACGCACTCGAACTCAGTATTTTAGCCATTAATGCACATGATACATATAATACAAAATATATCTGAAATTCCTACATTGATCACAATTCCCCTTGATCCAGATTGCGCGAAACGTTCACCAATTGTAGTCATTCATGACAAGTCACACCCACAAGGTAAACATTGTGTAATTTTAACCCTTAAAATGCCATTTAGCAGTAATTGTAGTTGGGGTATCTTATGGACTCCTATCACCATGAACAAATGAACTTGTCCAGCAACAGCCTTTTTGATTTTTGATTTGATTTATTGTCACTTATTCTGGTTTGACGTGTAAAAATATATATTGTACCTGGATGTGGCCAAGTCAATCAGTAAAATTCCACCACTTAATGGTTGAAAACCAAACCTTTACCGTTCACAATCAATGAGAGAGTAATTTTGCTGGCCCTAGCTCCAAAACAGATTCCAAAGCAGGGCTGCACAGAAAATAAGAAAAGTCACATTTGAATTGATTTTAAAAAGTATGAAATAATTAGAATTTGGTTTATCGCTTCACAGCGCCAGGGACTCGGGTTCGATTCCTGGCTTGGGTCACTGTTTGTGCGGAGTCTGCACATTCTCCCCTTGTCTGTGTGGGTTTCCTCCGGGTGCGCCGGCTTCCTCTCACAGTAATTCCATTGCAGTGTTAATGTAGGCCTACTTGTGACAATAAAGATTATTATTTAGGAATTTAGTAAAATTAAACTAAATTAAAATGGAAACAATAGAAAAGAAGAGAAGAGAAACAGAGAAACAAACCGAGGAAGGTTTTGTTTACAGTCAAAACCTCTTTCTGTGGAATATGGCAGATACAAAAATAAATCTTTTCTGGCATTGGTATAGCTTATCACCGTACCATTAATGTATTTTCTGTATTATGGTGTGTGAACACAACACCGAGACGAGCTTGACCTGCAATTCCCTTCAGTAATTTCCAAATGTTGCAAAGAATACAATCAGTGGTCTGTGTTTCATGACACAATATATATATCATGGAGCACACCGGACATCAGTACGTTGCTTGTGGTTTGTAACATAATCTCAAACCCCGCCGCTGAATCCTTGAACTGCCAGAAACTGAATTTCTCTGAAATCGAAATCGGATGGCTAATTATGTAGAATGAACTGCATTGAAATAGGCTCACCAGGTGGATGTTGATCATCATGCAAGCTTCAACCTGCAGCCGAACAGCCACCTAAGCTGGCATCCTGGAAAGGACGCTGGGAAATCTAGTCAAGTAAAGGACAAGCAGGCAGACAAGACATTGATGAGCAAGGTGCAGCCAAGACATCGCAATTCACAGGAAAAAGGCCATCTCCAGTCCATCCCAGGGACAATAGAAACACACTGTCAATCATGCTTGTTTACCAGACACAACGACACCTAAACTCCTTATTTGGAAAGCCTATGTGCTCCTAACACCAACAGACGTGGCCGGTGAGTGCACAGCCCAAAATCGATGTGGTAGCCCCTTATTGGACTTGATCGATCAGGATGATCAAACCCTGATCAATTGATTGGCAATGACCCAGAGACCGCCCAAAGGGGGCACGCAATTCAAGCAGATTAAAAGGTGCTACACCACCTTAGAATCTCTCTCTGCAGCAGTGTGCAACAGTAATGGAACAACGGTGATCTTCCCCAGCCACCACAAGGAGGACCATCACGCTATCAACAGAAGGAAGACCAGAGCTTCAGACCAGACCAAGGATCAAGCATCGAGGACTACAGGAGGCAGTACACAGATAAAGGCCAATATCTGTCGGGGTACTTGCTAGTCACTCAAAAGTGAAGGTCTAGTATGAACTTTTAGTACTCTGTAGAATAATTTGTGCTGATGGAGTGATGGATTAACTGTAACATTGTGTGAGTGTGAATAAACACTATTTGATTAAACAAAGACGACTCGCAGTCATTTGTACACCTCAATGGGTTAAAGACACACTGTGTGCAACAAACCTGACGTCATCTCACCTGAACCACATATTCTTCATTTCCTTTCCCCATCGTGCACTGATCCATTTGCTGATTCTGATTTCACTTCCTGCACCCACTGGTGCACAAGGACTTTCATCTGTTCCCAGAGTGAGGTTTTTCCTTTAACAGGTCGCTGACCTGTTGCCAGAGGCTTATAGCTTGAGGGGAGCCACTCCGCACCAAATGAGGGGTCACTCCCTCTCTTACGGCCTGCCATTGGTGCGTGTTGAAAGGATTTTGCAGGTTGACTCAACCTGTTTGGCCATGTTATAAATGCACCTTCCTTGACCATCAAGTCCTGGGGTTGGGACTCAAATCCGGAGCTTCTGGTTTTCTGACTCAGAGGCAGGTATGCTACCCACTGCAGCAGAAGGCCACCCGTCTACATACCCAGCTTTGTCTTAAATATACCTATCCTACTTACCTCAGGTCCCAATTGAATTGTGTGACGCAAGTCCCACATTCTCACCACTCTCTGGGCAATGCCAGTATTACTCCCGGTGGCAAGTTGAAAATCTATCCCACATATTTTTGGATTTTGTCCTGTTGAATTTGAGTGTGGGTTGGGGCACTGACAGTATTCAAAGGGGCGGAAGGTGGATTAAGCACTGTTAAAATTTACAATTCAGGAAATATATAAATGAATGCGAGCATTAATTTAAACTTTGTACCTGTCCCCAGTCCCAAGTTTCCAATACGAACACTGACACCTATCTGGTCGTCCTACACCTGACAACTTTGGAGACAAGAGACAGTGCAACAAGCAGCGTGGGGAAGGTGACTGGATGTGTCAGCAGAGGGCGCCAGGGAGCTGCTGCACCAGTGAGGTGGAGATATCATTTCACCCTCCATCAGCGTGATGGTCATTGCATTGGATAAGGGGGAATACAGTAAGTTCCACTCTCGAAGGGAAATCACTCCCGGTTGGATTAAAACAAATAAGGCTGCTGAACATCAATTTAAGATAAATCTTTAACACGAGCAAAAAATATATAACAAAATCAAGAGGGGTCATTCATCACTTGGTGCAAAGTGACATTTAGTAATTGTTACTTTTTTTAAAAAAAATCTAGTCAGACTTGTTTGACAGCAGTGACTTGCGCTGAATCAACAACCACTGTTGGAATTGCGTTGTACAAATAATGGGGGTGTATTGATTCTGTGGCTATAATTCCTGGTGCAGCCTTTGACTGTTTTGACATTGACCCTTGAGATAGAGAGGGACACTTCCCTTGTCCAGAGTTGCAGATGATTCGAAAACATCTGTGACCAGAGGTGGGAACGCAAGTCGAAGCCGCGTACCTGCACCGTGCATCTGGGGATGGAATTTGGAGGACAGCTATGTGCTTCTCGAGTGCAAACCTGGATTTATTTTACACACCTCCCCAGCAGCCAGCTCGTACATGACTAATGGGATCCTGGATCGCTGTAATGTTATTTTTTTTAATTAAAAGGTTGATTTGATCTCATTCCAGTAAGTGTGTGGTGTGTAAATGGGGGTGGAGTGGACGAAGGAGTCTCAACCTTTGGTGGGACTGTGCAAACCCCCACTGCATTAAAAAGATGAATTCTCTGTCCTGTAGTGGCACATTGGAGAGAGGGAGGATGAGGAGAGGGAAGAGGGAGTAATGATATCATAGAATTTACAGTGCAGGAGGCCATTCGGCCCATCGAGTCTGCACTGGCTCTTGGAAAGAGCACGCGACCCAAGGTCAACACCTCCACCCTATCCCCATAACCCAGTTACCCCACCCAACACTAAGGGCAGTTTTGGACACTAAGGGCAATTTATCATGGCCAATCCACCTAACCTGCACATCTTTGGACTGTGGGAGGAAACTGGAGCATCCGGAGGAAACCCACGCACACACGGGGAGGATGTGCAGACTCCGCACAGACAGTGACCCAAGCCGGAATCGAACCTGGGACCCTGGAGCTGTGAAGCAATTGTGCTATCCACAATGCTACCGTGCTGAGAGAGGGAGGAAGAGGGTGAGGGAGGAGAGGGAAGAGGGCGAGGGAGGAGAGGAGAGAAGGAGGAAGAGGGTGAGGGAGGCGAGAGCGGATAGAGGAGAGATTATGAGAGGGGGGGGGACAGTGGTGAGGGAGAAGTCATGAATGAGGGAGGGAGCGATGAATGAGGGAGGGAGGAATGAGGGATGGAGGAGTGAGGGAGGGATGGAGGAGAGAGGGGGAGGGATGGAGGAGAGAGGGGAGGAGAGGTGAGGGAGGGAGAGATGGAGTAGAGGGTGAGGGAGGAGAAAGGGGGGGGGGAGGTGAGGGAGAAGGGATGGAGGCTAGAGGATGAAGGGAGGAGGGAGAGAGAGTGAGGGAGGAGAGTGGGAGGGGAGGGAGAGGGGAGATTGGCTTTGACACCGATCCTTGGCCACACGTTTGGTGTGATCGTCAAAACAAATAGTCGCGCCGGCTGCAATGGCGCGGAGTGAAACGTGAACCTGGCGGTCAGCTCAACTCCTCTCCCCGAGCGGAGCGAACCTGTTATCTGTGGGGATCAGGCAGCCAGCGCTGTTTGGTTTATTTTAAAACCCCGAAATAGAAACACAGACTGAAGTGAGATAAATATCTGGAGAAATGCCTCGTCTGGGAAGGAGGGCGATTGTAAATTTGCTTCTTCTCCGTTTCTTTTGTGTTTATACAGTCACTTAAAATAACTGAAACCAGGCGCCACTTTCCAAGGATCAACACATCAGCCGGTATTAATATCAGCCAGAGAAATCTTCTGGGCTCCAGATAACGCGGGGGGGGGGGGGGGGGGTTAATTGTTTCATTAACGCAGACACACGCACATAACTGCTTTCTCCCCCTCTTGAGGAACTCGGTGCGGCTGCATCGACCATTTGTGTGAGTCCCGCTCAAATAATGTCCACAGCGTTGTAAACTCCTCCTGTTGCTGAAGGCAGCACACGCGCGCGGCCCGGGGGGGGGGAGATATTGCGGCCCCTGGGCCCGGGTTTGCCACACAGCCCGGGGTGCAACAATGTCGCCCCCACCTCTTCCCGACCTTTGTTTTGGCTGCCAAGGTCTGTACATCTCGGGTATTTCAGCTGCTGTAAGGCAAAGAGGTCACAATAACTGGTTATTGGCCTGTAAGTGCTCAGTCTAGGGGGCAGTGTGTGGAATAAGAGAAAGACAGGGCCTCACATAGTAAACGTGTCCTAAGTAGTCCAAAATGTAATAGAGTTAACATCAGAGAGGTAAATGAAGTGCACCTGTTTAAACCTAGGGTTAAACCTAGGGTTTAAACAGTGAACAACATGGTGAGTGTCGTGTTAATCACCCTGGGGTAACACGGACTGCAACTGGATGCAGTTGTACTTGAAAGTGGACTCCAAACTTTGGTGTTGGTTCAATATGCTTTATTGAACCTGTTAAGCAGTGCACACAGTTCGCTGTGGGTTTGACACTCTACTAATCTAAGTGTGCTTACTATAACTAACTAGACCAGACTAGCTCTGAGCCACGTGTAGAAGGTGCTAACTGATATATATATATATATATATATACACACAACCTGACTGTCACTCCAGTTGTCACCAGTGGAAAGAGGCAGAGTGTTGATGCCTTGTGTGTTTTATAGTGGGAGACCACCTTCTAGTGTTCTGCCTGGTGATTGGTTGTGTTCTGTCCTGTGTGTTGATTGGCTGTACTGGGTGTCTGTCACTGCCTGTCTGTATCTCATTATGTTCATGAGTGCATATCATGATATCTCCCCTTTTTAAAAAAAAATGTTGGTTGCTTGGAGTATATGCAACTGTATTTACATGTTGAACTATTTACATTAAATGGCGAGTGGATAAAAGCGAGTGGATGAATATACATAAGAGGTGTCTAGCGTGCAGATACAGAACAAAATTTACAAGATAAATGTCTATAAGTCCAGTCTTTGGGGCTTGCGTCTGATCCTTGTCGACCGCCTGAGTGGTGGAGGTGGGGACTTGGGAGCCTTGACAGGCGGGATTGCTGCGAGATTGGTGGCCTCGCAGTGCGAGGTGTCAGGAGGAGGCACAACAACAGATGGAAAAGTAGGATCTGGTGGTGGGCAGGCAACTTTGCGCAGTGCCCTTCTGTTGCGCCTGACAATGGAGCCATCAGCCATACGAACTACAAACGATCTGGGAGCAGCCTGTCGAACAACAACAGCTGGAGCTGACCAGCCTCCATCAGGTAGCTTGATCTGAACAGCAACTTCCGGAGATAGCACAGGCAAATCGGTAGCATGAGCATCGTACGTCAGCTTTTGCTGGTTCCTGAGTTGCTGCACCTTTTGCAGCACTGGGAGGTGATCCAGGTCTGGTAAGTGTATGGCTGGAACAGTCGTCCGCAGGTCTTTATTCATGAGGAGTTGAACCGGAGACATACCGGTGGACAGAGGGGTTGCCCTGTATGCCAGCAGCGCAAGGTTGAAGTCAGAAGCAGAGTCCGCAGCCTTGCAGAGCAGTTGCTTCACTATGTGGACCCATTTCTCAACCTTCCCGTTGGACTGCGGGTAGTGTGGGCTTGAAGTGATGTGGTTGAATTGGTACGACTTGGCGAAATTGGATAACTCTTGGCTGTGGAAGCAGGGACCATTGGCACTCATGACAGTGAGTGGAATACCATGCCTGGCAAATGTCTCCTTGCAGGCCTTGACGACTGTCCTTGATGTGAGGTCTGTCAGCTTCACAACTTCCAGGTAATTTGAGAAGTAATTTATGATGAGCACATAGTCACACCCATTGGTGTCAAAAAGGTCGATTCCCACCTTGGACCACGGAGAGGTCACAATCTCATGTTGCTGGAGTGTTTCTTTTTTTTAATGCAGGCTGGAAACGCTGGCAGGTCGCACAATTGAGGACCATGTTGGATATGTCCTGGCTGATTTCAGGCCAATAGACAGCCTGCCGGGCCCTGCGCCTACACTTTTCGACACCTAGGTGTCCCTCCTGGATTTGTTTGAGCACTAAGCTCTGCAGACTGTGAGGAATAACGATACGATCTAGCTTGAGGAGGATCCCCTCGATGACTGTCAAGTTGTCCTTCACATTAAAGAACTGAGGGCATTGGCCTTTTTGCCATCCATTTGCAAGGTGGTACATTACACGCTGCAGAAGAGGGTCTTTGGCAGTCTCTTCATGAATGCTGAACTCTCTTTCATCTGAGGCCAGGAGGTTGCTGGCACACAGCTGCACCTGTGCCTCAATCTGGCGGATGAAGTCAACCTGTTCACAGGGCGAAGTGATGGAGCGGGACAGGGCATCCGCAATTATCACTCCTTGCCTGGTGTATATACTAACTCAGAATCGTACCTTCGGAGTCGAAGGAGAATGCGCTGAAGCCTAGGCATCATGTCATTCAAGTCCTTATGAATGATAAGGACCAAGGGTCTGTGGTCAGTCTCTACTGTGAATGTAGGTAGACCGTAGACATAGTCATGGAACTTTACAATGCCGGTTAGGAGGCCCAGGCATTCTTTTTCAATCTGGGCGTACCTCTGTTCAGGAGGAGTCATGGCCCTTGATGCTTAAGCAACTGGAGTCCAGGACAAGGAGTCATCCCTCTGGAGGAGCACAGCACCAATGCCGTCCTGGCTTGCGTCCGTGGAGATTTTTGTTTCCCTGTCCGGGTCAAAAAACGCTAGTACCGGAGCAGTGATGAGCTTTGCTTTGAGCTCGAGCCACTCTGCTTGATGTGTGGGTAGCCACTGGAATGCAGTGGACTTCTTCACCAGATGCCTGAGAGGCGTGGTGTGTGAGGCCAAGTTGGGAATGAATTTTCTCAAGACTTGCACCATGCCGAGGAAGCGTAGTACCGCCTTCTTGTCTTTCGGGGTCTTCATGGCATTAATGGCCTTGACCTTGTCCGAATCTGGTCGCACACCCTGCTGGGATACTTGGTCGCCCAAGAACTTGATGGTTGACATGCTAAAGGAGCACTTGGCCTTGTTCAGCTTGAGGCCGTTTGCATGGACACGTCAAAAGACTTGTTTGAGACGAGATATGTGTTACTCGGGAGTCGTGGACCATATGATTACATCATCTACGTAGACATGCACACCCTCAATGCCCTCCATCATCTGCTCCATGATCCTGTGGAAGATTTCAGAGGCTGAGACAATGCCGAACGGTATACGGTTATAACAGTACCTGCCAAATGGTGTGTTGAACGTGCAGAGCATCCTGCTGGACTAGTCCAGTTGTATCGGCCAGAAACCACACGATGCATCTAGCTTCATGAAGAATTTGGCGTGTGCTATCTCACTGATCAGTTCCTCCCGCTTCAGGATTGGGTAGTGTTCCCGCATTATGTTCTGGTTAAGATCTTTGGGATCTATGCATATCCGCAACTCTCCTGAGAGCTTCTTCACACAGACCATCGAGCTGACCCAGTCAGTCGGTTCCGTCACTTTGGAGATTATGCCCTGGTCTTGGAGCTCCTGTAGCTGTGCCTTTAAACGTTCCTTCAGAGGAGCCGGCACCCGGCGTGGTGCATGGATTACAGGCATGGTATCAGGCCTGAGTAGGATCTTGTAGCAGTATGGCAGAGTGGCCCATTCCATCAGACACATCCGGATATTGAGCAAGGATGTCATCAATGTCAGCCTGAAGATCCACATTGGAAGAAGACATAGCATGGACTCGCTGTACGAGGTTGAGTAGCTTGCATGCATGGGCACCGAGCAGGGATGCCTTATCAGGCTTGACGATTTCGAATCGCAGTGTGACATTGATGGTCTTGTTGGAGATGGACAGGTGACAAGATCCTAGTGCTGTTATGGCATTGCCATTATAATCGAGGAGCTGGCAGGCTGGCAGAAGAATTTTGGGTTGCTTTTTAATGCGGTCAAAATCAGCTTGAGAGATGAGATTGGCAGAAGCACCAGTGTCCAGCTTGAACTGGATGCTGCATTGATTAACTTGTATGACAGCACGCCATTCGTCCACGGAATCCACATTGAGGATAGATAGGCGTCTTGCTGAATTTGAAGAGGCATGCTCACATGTAGTGATGATGCCCACACGATAGGGGGACTCCAGGCAGTCGTCCTCTGGATCCGTAGTGCTACCAGGATCAGAATCCAGTAAACCTTGCTGCACACATCGAACGCGCTTGCGTTGTAATTAGGATCACTGGCCCTTGACTGGTGGTGCAGACCTCCACAAGGCTGCATAATGTCCAGGCTTCCCGCAATTTAAACATCGCCTGCCTTTTGCAGAGCATTGCCGCTTTAAGTGGGCGGTGCCGCAGTTCGGGCACGTCATGACGTTGGCACCCTTACGCGCCGTGAGTCGTCACACATGCGCAGTGTGGTCAGCCGACGTTCGCACCTGCGCAATTTGGTTTTCGGCCGTTTCGTTCTCCTGTTCGTGTTGCGCATGCGTGGGGCCCTGGGAAAAGCGTGCAAAATGGCCGTTTTCATCGATACTGGGGCGTTGCATCCGTACAATGGCCTGTACACACTCTGCCTCGTCGGTGGCAGGTTTTTCATATTCTGCCGATTAGAAATGGGAGTACCGCTTTCTCGCATGCTCATGCACTATACACGTCTCGATTGCGACTGGCAGGGCCATGTGCTTAATTTTGAGGAGTTGCTCCCACAAGGAATCGGAGTGCACCCCAAACACGATCTGATCCCTGATGATGGAATCAGCGGTGTCACCATAATTGCAGGACTGCGCTAATATACGGAGCCGAGTTAGAAAGGATTGGAACGGTTAATCCTTACCCTGAAGACGTTGCTGGAAGATATAGCGCTCAAAGGTCTCGTTTGTTTCGACTTCAGTAAGAAGTCTTACAACACCAGGTTAAAGTCCAACAGGTTTGTTTTGATATCACTAACTTTCGGAGCGCTGCTCCTTCCTCAGGTGAATGGAGAGGTAGGTTCTGAAGCACTATAAATTACCACAAAGACGAGAATAGTGGAACAATCGAGGCTTTATTGAGCAAGATGTGGTGCCTCCTGTAGCTGGAACCAGAATGGCTGCAGCACCGGCAAACACACGCATTTATACACCGCCTACTGGGCGGAGCCAGCAGGCAGGAATTTACCCTTGTACTTCTAATATACGGGCAGTGACGTAATACATGTAATATACTACTAGTGGTGACTACCACATTCACCGCCTGTTGAGAACACCACACAGGTACGCGGTACATACTCGCGCGACTCGGCCAACGTTGTCTACCTCATACGCTGCAGGAAAGGATGTCCCGAAGCGTGGTACATTGACAAGACCATGCAGACGCTGCGACAATGAATGAACGGACATCGCGCGACAATCACCAGGCAGGAATGTTCCCTTCCAGTCAGAGAACACTTCAGCAGTCAAGGGCATTCAGCCTCTGATCTCCGGGTAAGCGTTCCCCAAGGCAGCCTTCAGGACGTGCGGCAACGCAAAGTCACTGAGCAGAAACTTATAGCCAAGTTCCGCACACATGAGTGTGGCCTAAACTGGGACCTAGGATTCATGTCGCATTACATTCATCCCCCACCACCTGGCCTGCAAAATCCTACCAACTGTCCTGGCTTGACACAATTCACACACCTGTAACCTGGGGTTACCCCATCTCTGGCTCTGTAAAGATTTAATCACCTGCTAATGCTCGCATTCTAAGCATAATAGTTCTAGGGATGTAGAGGAAAGGATGGCGAAGGTGATTCTGGATAAGAGCGAAAGTAACAGGGTAGTTATTATGGGAGACTTTAACTTTCCAAATATTGACTGGAAAAGATATAGTTCGAGTACAATAGATGGGTCGTTTTTTGTACAGTGTGTGCAGGAGGGTTTCCTGAAACCATATGTTGACAGGCCAACAAGAGGCGAGGCCACGTTGGATTTGGTTTTGGGTAATGAACCAGGCCAGGTGTTGGATTTGGAGGTAGGAGAGCACTTTGGGGACAGTGACCACAATTCGGTGACGTTTACGTTACTGATGGAAAGGGATAAGTATACACCGCAGGGCAAGAGTTATAGCTGGGGGAAGGGCAATTATGATGCCATTAGACGTGACTTGGGGGGGATAAGGTGGAGAAGTAGGCTGCAAGTGTTGGGCACACTGGATAAGTGGGGCTTGTTCAAGGATCAGCTACTGCGTGTTCTTGATAAGTATGTACCGGTCAGGCAGGGAGGAAGGCGTCGAGCGAGGGAACCGTGGTTTACCAAGGAAGTGGAATCTCTTGTTAAGAGGAAGAAGGAGGCCTATGTGAAGATGAGGTGTGAAGTTTCAGTTGGGGCGATGGATAGTTACAAGGTAGCGAGGAAGGATCTAAAGAGAGAGCTAAGACGAGCAAGGAGGGGACATGAGAAGTATTTGGCAGGAAGGATCAAGGAAAACCCAAAAGCTTTCTATAGGTATGTCAGGAATAAGCGAATGACTAGGGAAACAGTAGGACCAGTCAAGGACAGGAATGGGAAATTGTGTGTGGAGTTTGAAGAGATCGGCGAGATACTAAATGAATATTTTTCGTCAGTATTCACTCAGGAAAAAGATAATGTTGTGGAGGAGAATGCTGAGCCCCAGGCTAATAGAATAGATGGCATTGAGGTACGTAGGGAAGAGGTGTTGGCAATTCTGGACAGGCTGAAAATAGATAAGTCCCCGGGACCTGATGGGATTTATCCTAGGATTCTCTGGGAGGCCAGGGAAGAGATTGCTGGACCTTTGGCTTTGATTTTTATGTCATCATTGGCTACAGGAATAGTGCCAGAGGACTGGAGGACAGCAAATGTGGTCCCTTTGTTCAAAATGTGGAGCAGAGACAACCCCGGCAACTATAGACCGGTGAGCCTCACGTCTGTAGTGGGTAAAGTCTTGGAGGGGATTATAAGAGACAAGATTTATAATCATCTAGATAGGAATAATATGATCAGGGATAGTCAGCATGGCTTTGTGAAGGGTAGGTCATGCCTCACAAACCTTATTGAGGTCTTTGAGAAGGTGACTGAACAGGCAGATGAGGGTAGAGCAGTTGATGTGGTGTATATGGATTTCAGCAAAGCGTTTGATAAGGTTCCCCACGGTAGGCTATTGCAGAAAATACGGAGGCTGGGGATTGAGGGAGATTTAGAGATGTGGATCAGAAATTGGCTAGCTGAAAGAAGACAGAGGGTGGTGGTTGATGGGAAATGTTCAGAATGGAGTACAGTCACAAGTGGAGTACCACAAGGATCTGTTCTGGGGCCGTTGCTGTTTGTCATTTTTATCAATGACCTAGAGGAAGGCGCAGAAGGGTGGGTGAGTAAATTTGCAGACGCTACTAAAGTCGGTGGTGTTGTCGACAGTGTGGAAGGATGTAGCAGGTTACAGAGGGATATAGATAAGCTGCAGAGCTGGGCTGAGAGGTGGCAAATGGAGTTTAATGTAGAGAAGTGTGAGGTGATTCACTTTGGAAGGAATAACAGGAATGCGGAATATTTGGCTAATGGTAAAGTTCTTGGAAGTGTGGATGAGCAGAGAGATCTAGGTGTCCATGTACATAGATCCCTGAAAGTTGCCACCCAGGTTGATAGGGTTGTGAAGAAGGCCTATGGAGTGTTGGCCTTTATTGGTAGAGGGATTGAGTTCCGGAGTCAGGAGGTCATGTTGCAGCTATACAGAACTCTGGTTCGGCCGCATTTGGAGTATTGCGTACAGTTCTGGTCACCGCATTATAGGAAGGACGTGGAGGCTTTGGAGCGGGTGCAGAGGATATTTACCAGGATGTTGCCTGGTATGGAGGGAAAATCTTATGAGGAAAGGCTGATGGACTTGAGGTTGTTTTCGTTGGAGAGAAGAAGGTTAAGAGGAGACTTAATAGAGGCATACAAAATGATCAGGGGGTTAGATAGGGTGGACAGTGGGAGCCTTCTCCCGCGGATGGAAATGGCTGGCACGAGGGGACATAACTTTAAACTGAGGGGTAATAGATATAGGACAGAGGTCAGAGGTAGGTTCTTTACGCAAAGAGTAGTGAGGCCGTGGAATGCCCTACCTGCTACAGTAGTGAACTCGCCAACATTGAGGGCATTTAAAAGTTTATTGGATAAACAAAGGGATGATAATGCCATAGTGTAGGTTAGATGGCTTTTGTTTCGGTGCAACATCGTGGGTCGAAGGGCCTGTACTGCGCTGTATTGTTCTATGTTCTATGTTCTATAATCTGGCATCTTTGAATTGCCTATACATATGTTTCTGGAACATACCTCTTCATTCACCTGAGGAAGGAGCAGCGCTCCGAAAGCTAGTGATATCGAAACAAACCTGTTGGACTTTAACCTGGTGTCGTAAAACTTCTTACTGTGCTCACCCCAGTCCAACGCCGGCATCTCCACATCATTGTTTCGACTTCACAGTGACTGTCGAACTTCTCCAAAACGGTCTTGAATTTGGTCTTGTCATGGCCGTCGGTAAAATTAAGCGAGTTGAAAATCTGGATGACTTGGTCCCTCGCAGTTGACAGGAGCAGCGCGCTTTTTATGGCATCGGACGCATCCTCGCGGTCAGAGGCCTCAATGGAGAGAAGAAACCTTTGCTTGAAGACCTGCCAGTTGGCGCCGAGATTGCTGAAGATCCGTAGCTGTGGAGGGGCCTGGATCTTCTCCATGCCGCTGGAAGGCACTTGCTGGTCGTCACGGAATCACTCGAGGTAAACCACTTAGAGATAATAGACTACTGGTACCATGTCGTGTTAAGCACCCGGGGGTGTAACACGGACTGCAACTGGATGCAGTTGTACTTGAAAGTAGACTCCAAACTTTGGTGTTGGTTCAATACGCTTTATTGAACCTGTTAAGCAGTGCACACAGTTCGCTGTGGGTTTGACACTCTACTAATCTAAGTGTGCTTACTATAACTAATTAGACCAGACTAGCTCTGAGCCACGTGTAGAAGGTGCTAACTGATATATACACCCTGACTGTCACTCCAGCTGTCACCAGTGGAAAGAGGCAGAGTGTTGATGCCTTGTGTGTTTTATAGTGGGAGACCACCTTCTAGTGTTCTGCCTGGTGATTGGTTGTGTTCTGTCCTGTGTGTTGATTGGCTGTACTGGGTGTCTGTCACTGCCTGTCTGTATCTCATTATGTGCATGAGTGCATATCATGACAATGAGTTAATAAAATATATCAACAGCATCATAAACAAGTAAATCATTTAATTATGTCGTTATTTAAAACACATTAAGAATGGCAGGACAGGTGAAGTTTCAAGGCTGCAGCATTTGCGTGCTCCTGGATAACATTGTGATCCAGAGCAAACACATCTGTAGTCAGTGTTTGCCACTTGAGGAGCTGCGGCTCAGAGCTGGAGGTTGAGTTGCTGACACTGCGACACATCAGTGAGGGAGAGAGTGATGCTTTGTTTCAGGAGGCGGTCACTGTGCCTTCACTGGGCAGGCAACATAGCCGCTTGGACTCTGGCCCTTGGAGTATACTACCACAACATTTTTGTGTGCTCCCCTTCACCCGATTGGCTTCCAATACCAAGGTGTTCTTTTATTACGCTCCTCTATTATCTTTTATTACACTTCTCTGTGAGTTACGATATACTACGGAGTGTAATATGTGTTACTCAAAACTTGGTTACTGATGAGGTCTTCTGACTCTCGATAAAGAAGACTCGAACTCGTCCAGTAGTAACAAAAGGTTTATTGAGTAACTATAACAATAATTGCATGAGTTCTTTCCTTTAACATTGATACTAGTGATAAGGTTAACAAGATCAACAAGATCTAACTACAGTAACTATGCGTAACTACACAAACCATCTGAGCTAATCTGATACTCCTGTCCTGGTCACAGTCCATCCAAAAGAGAGAGAGAGAGCCAATGTGGTTTCTTTTATACCCCTGTTGGTCAGGCCCTCTAGTGATCATCTGGTGCTACTGATTACACATTATCCCCTTATGTATATGCACATACAGAGATCACTACAGGTGTCATGGTCATGGCCGGTCAGCTCACCCACCCTGCAGCCCCCACTCTCATCCAAACAAACTGAGAGAACCTGAAACCTATTGGACAATTGCAGAAGCTGCCAATCCTGCACTCCCACCCACTGGGTCCTCTTACCTGCCTCAGCTGCAGTTACGCACCCTCCGCCCCCCCCCCCCTAGTCACCACATTCTGGCGCCTGTTCGGGGAGGCCGGTACGGGAATTGAACCTGCGCTGCCGGTCTTGTTCTGCATTACAAGCCAGCTGTTTAGCCCACTGCGCTTTAAAAAAGCAGCAAATAGGGTCAAAGGAGGAAAATGGTTAAAAAAATAATCAAAATTATGGCTCTACGTAAATGCATGTGTTAATTTAGTACAAGATAAATGAATTAATGGCACAAATTGAGGTTAATGGGTATAATCCTATAACCATTACAGAGATGTGGTTTTAAGGAGACCAAAACTGCGAGCTAGATATTCAGGAGTATGTGACTTTTTGTCGGGAGAGGGGGAAGGACAGGATAGTGCGGTAACTTTGTTACCACAAAATTAAATAAGTATGATAGCAAGAAATTATCTTGGAACAGAAGATATAGAATTCATATGGGTTGAGTTAAGAAATAATAAGGAGAAAAAGATACTGGTGAGGGGAGACTATGGGCCCTATAACAGTAGCTATATTGCAGGACGGAGAATAAATCAGGAGAGAATGAGGGCATGTACAAAAGGCATGTTAATCATGGGTGACTTTAATCTTCATGTGGATTGAGAAAATCAAATGGGCAAAGATAGCCATGAGGAAGAATTCATAGAGTGTGCTCAGAACAGTTTCCTAGAACAATATGTTGTGGATCCAAATAGGAATCATTTTAATTTGAATCTGGTAATTTGAAATGAGGAAGGCTTTATAAACAATCTCAGAGTAAAAGATTCCCCCAGCAAAAAGTGACCATAACATGGTAGAATTTGGCTTTCAGTTTGAGAGTGAGAAACCTTGGACAGAAACAACTGTGTAAATAAGAGGAATTCTAAAAACAAAATGAGGGTAGAGTTGACTGGAACAGATTGGGAAAGGAGTTTAGCAGAAAAGACGATTGATCAGCAATAGCAGGCATTTATGAAAATAGTTCATGACTCACAACAAAGATATATCCCAATGAGAAAAAAGGATTCCAGGAAAAGGATAAATCAACCAAGGAAGTTAAGGATAGTATTAAACTGAAAGAAGAGACATACAATGTGGCAAAGATTAGTGGTAAGCCAGAGGATTGGGAAAGTTTTAAAAACCAACAAATGATGACCAAAAAAAAGAGGAAGATGAACTATGAGGGTAAACTAGCAAGTAATATAAAAACAGACAGTAAGCGCTTCTTTAAATGTATAAAAAGGAAAAGAAAGGTCAAAATCACTATTGTTCCCTTACAGAATGAGATTGTGGAAATAATAATGGGGAACCAGGAAATGGCAGAGGAGTTAAATAAATACTTTGCATCAGTCTTCATGGTAGAAGATACTAATAACATTCCAAAAATACAAAATAATCACGGGAAAAAATGGGGAAGGAAATAAATACAATAACTATCACTAGAGAAAAGGTACTAGGGAAACTAATGGGGCTGACGGCCAATAAGTCTCCTGGACCTGATGAGTTGCATCCTGGGATCTAAAGGAAATGGCTCCAGAGGGAGTAATCTTCCAAGAAACCTTAAATTCTGGAAATATCCCAGAGGATTGGAAAACTGCCAATGTAACATCTTTATTCCAAAAAGGGGGGGAGACAAAAAAAGCCAATTAGCTTAAAATCTGCCATTGGGAAAACAATAGAGTCCATTATAAAGGTTGTAATAGCAGTGTGGGAATCAGTAACTAATGGAATGCCACAGAGATCAGTGCTGGAGCCACAATTATTTACGATATATATTAATGATTTGGATGAGGGAAGTGAATGTAATATAACCAAGTTTGCAGATGACACAAAAATAGATGGAAGGCAAGTGGTGAGGATGACACAAGGGGCGGGAACAGAAGGGGTGGGACGATTCCCGCAATGGACGAGACCGGAAACTTTACCCCAAAGAGTCTGCAGAGGAATATAGAGAGGTTAAGTGAATGAGCTAACACTTGGCAGATGGAATATAATGTAGGGAAAGATGAAGTTATATACTTTGGTCAGAAGAATAAAGGAGCTGAATATTATTTAAATGGACAAAGACTGCAGAAAGCCATAGCTCAGAGGGATTTGGGTGTCCTCGTGAATAAATCATAAAACACCAGCATGCAAGATCAGCAAGTAATAGGGTAGGCAAATGGAATGTTGGCCTTTATTTAAAAAGGAATGGGGTATAAAAATAAGGAAGTCTTACTAAAACTATACAATTAGACGCCTTACAACACCAGGTTAAAGTCCAATAGGTTTGTTTCAAATCACTAACGTTCGGAGCACTGCTCCTTCCTCAGATGAATGGAGAGGTAGGTTCTGATGCACTATCAATTACCACAAAGATGAGAATAGTGGAACAATCGAGGCTTTATTGAGCAAGATGTGGTGCCTCCTGTAGCTGGAACCAGAATGGCTGCAGCACAGGAGAGTACACACATTTATACCCCGTCTACTGGGCGGAGCCAGCAGGCAGGGATTTACCCATGTACCTCTAATATACGGGCAGTGATGTAATACATGTAATATACTACTAGTGGTGACTACCACGTTCACCCCCTGTTAAAAAAAGAGTCCGGCGGGGGTTGTGGAAAACATTATAAGTTAAATTTGTCGGGGACCTTGACCCTCCTCTGCGATCGCCTCGGTCCTGGCGGTGACGTGGGTGCAGACTTGGTCACCTGCGACTCCGGGAGCGTGTTGTCCTCGTCTTTGTCACCCCTGAGTGGAACCAGTGGGAGGACGGATCCTGCTGGGGTGAGGGCTGCGGTGAGGTTCGCTGGAGGGAGGGTGAGTGGCGCAGGGGTGAATGAGGCAACCGGGGGGGGGGGGGGGCAGTGTCAGGTGAGAGGTCGTGGGTGAGGATCCAGCGGGTGGCGGGTCCCAGAGGGAGACTGTGTCCTGTCGCCCGTCGGAGTGTGCCAAGTAGGCGTACTGCGGGTTTGCATGTAGGAGGTGGACTTTTTCGACCAAGGAGTCCGACTTATGGGTCCGCACATGCTTCCGAAGGAGGACGGGTCCAGGAACTGTCAGCCATGTTGGGAGCGAGACCCCGGAGATGGACTTTCTGGGGAAGGCAAACACACGTTCATGATGTTAAGTAATGGGTTAAGAGACATTGCAATTAGTTGTCTCGTTTATGTTAAGTATCCATTAATTGACACTGATATGTAAAGGGGCTTCAGGTGGCCTCTGTCAGGTGATGAATAGTTAGAGTTTTGTGCAAAGGCTGTTGGAATGAATGTTGTGAAAAAGTAACAGAACTTTAGACTCTTCATATCACAGCAACTAAAACGTCTAACAATTGGTAGCAGAGGATGGTTGCTGTGTAAATGTGAAGGGTTGAAAGATACAACTTTTCCAGATCAAATCAAGGAGTGAGTGAGAAATGAAAAAAAAAGAGATATATGGCTGAACCGAGGATAAAGATGGCTGGATATGACTATCCTCCCTTATTTTCTGAAAGGGAATCGTATGACCAAGTAGTTATGTGGACTAAGGTAACTGCTTTGGGAAAGAGAAAACAAGGTATAGCATTGGCTCTTTCTTTACCATATGGCAGTAAAATCCGAAACAAAGTGCTTTCTGAGCTGGAATTGGAAGAGTTAGATTCAGAAGAAGGTCTGGAGATTTATAAGAAAGATGACTTGTTAAGTGCATATGAAGCATGGTAGGATTTTGATAAGTTCCGGAAAATGGAGGATATCTCCATGGAAGGCGATATAATGGAATTTGGCAGACTATTAAAAAAGCTGCAGAAACACAATCTGGAATTTCCATAGAACATAGAACGATACAGCGCAGTACAGGCCCTTCGGCCCACGGTGTTGCACTGAAACAAAAGCCATCTAACCTACACTATGCCATTATCATCCATATGCTTATCCAATAAACTTTTAAATGCCCTCAATGTTGGCGAGTTCACTACTGTTGCAGGTAGGGCATTCCACGGCCTCACCACTCTTTGCGTAAAGAACCTACCTCTGACCTCTGTCCTAGTTCTATTACCCCTCAGTTTAAAGCTATGTCCCCTCGTGCTAGCCATTTCTATCCGTGAGAGAAGGCTCTCACTGTCCACCCTATCTAACCCCCTGATCATTTTGTATGCCTCTATTAAGTCTCCTCTTAACCTTCTTCTCTCTAACGAAAACAACCTCAAGTCCATCAGCCTTTCCTCATAAGATTTTCCCTCCATACCAGGCAACATCCTGGTAAATCTTCTCTGCACCCGCTCCAACGCTTCCACGTCCTTCCTATAATGCGGTAACCAGAACTGTACGCAATACTCCAAATGCGGTCGTACCAGAGTTTTGTACAGCTGCAACATGACCTCATGACTCCGGAATTCAATCCCTCTACCAATAAAGGCCAACACTCCATAGGCCTTCTTCACAACCCTATCAACCTGGGTAGCAACTTTCAGGGATCTATGTACATGGACACCTAGATCTCTCTGCTCATCCACACTTCCAAGAACTTTACCATTAGCCAAATATTCCCCATTCCTGTTATTCCTTCCAAAGTGAATCACTTCACACTTCTCTACATTAAACTCCATTTGCCACCTCTCAGCCCAGCTCTGCAGCTTATCTATGTCCCTCTGTAACCTGCTACATCCTTCCGCACTGTCGACAACACCACCGACTTTAGTGTCGTCTGCAAATTTACTCACCCACCCTTCTGCGCCCTCCTCTAGGTCGTTGATAAAAATGACAAACAGCAACGGCCCCAGAACAGATCCTTGTGGTACGCCACTTGTAACTGAACTCCATTCTGAACATTTCCCATAAACCACCGCCCTCTGTCTTCTTTCAGCTAGCCAATTTCTGATCCACATCTCTAAATCACCCTCAATCCCCAGCCTCCGTATTTTCTGCAATAGCCTACCGTGGGGAACCTTATCAAACGCTTTACCGAAATCCATATACACCACATAAACTGCTCTCCCCTCGTCTACCTGTTCAGTCACCTTCTCAAAGAACTCGATAAGGTTTGTGAGGCATGACCTACCCTTCACAAAGCCATGCTGACTATCCCTGATCATATTATTCCTATCTAGATGATTATAAATCTTGTCTCTTATAATCCCCTCCAAGACTTTACCCACAACAGACGTGAGGCTCACTGGTCTATAGTTGCCGGGTTTGTCTCTACTCCCCTTCTTGAACAAAGGGACCACATTTGCTATCCTCCAGTCCTCTGGCACTATTCCTGTAGCCAATGATGACATAATAATCAAAGCCAAAGGCCCAGCAATCTCTTCCCTGGCTTCCCAGAGAATCCTAGGATAAATCCCATCAGCCTGTCCAGAATTGCCAACACCTCTTCCCTACGTACCTCAATGCCATCTATTCTAATAGCCTGGGTCTCAGCATTCTCCTCCACAATATTATCTTTTTCCTGAGTGAATACTGACGAAAAATATTCATTTAGTATCTCGCCTATCTCTTCAGACTCCACACACAACTTCCCATCCCTGTCCTTGACTTGCCCTACTCTTACCCTAGTCATTCTTTTACTCCTGACATACCTATAGAAAGCTTTAGGGTTTTCCTTGATCCTACCTGCCAAATACTTCTCATGTCCCCTCCTTGCTCATCTTAGCTCTCTCTTTAGATCCTTCCTCGCTACCTTGTAACTATCAATCGCCCCAACTGAAACTTCACACCTCATCTTCACATAGGCCTCCTTCTTCCTCTTAACAAGAGATTCCACTTCTTTGGTAAACCACGGTTCCCTCGCTCGACGCCTTCCTCCCTGCCTGACCGGTACGTACTTATCAAGAACACGCAGTAGCTGTTCCTTGAACAAGCTCCACTTATCCAGTGTGCCCAACACTTGCAGCCTACTTCTCCAACCTATCCCCCCCAAGTCATGTCTAATGGCATCATAATTGCCCTTCCCCCAGCTATAACTCTTGCCCTGCGGTGTATACTTATCCCTTTCCATCATTAACGTAAACGTCACCGAATTGTGGTCACTGTCCCCAAAGTGCTCTCCTACCTCCAAATCCAACACCTGGCCTGGTTCATTACCCAAAACCAAATCCAAAGTGGCCTCGCCTCTTGTTGGCCTGTCAACATATTGTGTCAGGAAACGCTCCTGCACACATTGTACAAAAAACGACCCATCTAATGTACTCAAACTATATCTTTTCCAGTCAATATTTGGAAAGTTAAAGTCTCCCATAATAACTACCCTGTTACTTTCGCTCTTATCCAGAATCATCTTCGCCATCCTTTCCTCTACATCCCTAGAACTATTTGGAGGCCTATAGAAAACTCCCAACAGGGTGTCTGTGTTGGCCTTTAAATTACTTGACTGTGCTTGATTAAGCAACATGGATAGGCTCCTGGTTTTGACAGGAGTTCAGTTTACTGATAAGGATACCTTATTCGAACAGATGGCAAAAGCTTTACAAAAGTTTCTGGGGAAACATTCGATTCCGATGGCTCTGATGACCCAAATAGGTCAGCCTGCAATAAGGCAGAATATGGAAGATACACTAATAACAGGATGGCAAAATTGTATGGCTACGAACAGGGCTCAAGACTATAGAAGGAGACCGAGACAAGGAAATTATGAAGACAGAAACCCAGTTAGAACCTACAATAGAAAGATGAACCCCAGAAATGCACGGGGCATGATAAATCGATGTTTTCGATGTGACTCTCAATACCATTATGCTTTCAACTGTCCAACCCGTTATGATAGAGTGTTTGAAGCGACACATGACACGGAAGAGTCAGAAGAGGAAAAAGATAGTGACCAGAAAGAAGGCATTGTCCTATTCACAAGCGGTTTTACGCCGGTAATGAGGGTGTGGGTTGCAGAATCCTTCAACTGTGCTGTATTGGACAGTGGCTGCACATCTACTGTGTGTGGAATTGACTGGTTAAAATGTTACCTGGACTTTCTGAATGCTGAAAATCGTAACAAGGTTAAGGAATTTGAAAGTTCCACAAGTTTCAGGTTTGGGGATGATAATACTCTGAAGTCGCTGAAAAGAGTGGTGATCCCTTGCAATATTGCCGGAGTGAATCATTTCATTAGCACGGATGTTGTATCAAGTGAGATACCTTTGCTTCTGAGAAGACCGTCGATGAAGAAAGCACACATGAAACTGGATATGGAACAGGATAAGGCAACAGGTTTTGGAAAGACGGTGGACTTACAATTTACACAGTCGGGACACTATTGTATTCCATTACTGACAAATAATATTTGAAGTAGAGTGGTTAAGGATGTGTTAATGGCAGTTGAAAATGGGACTTCAGCTGATAAAAAGCTTGTGGTATTAAAACTGCATAGGCAATTTGCACATCCGTCTCCTCGGAGACTGAAAAATTTATTAAAGGATGCAGGGGTAAGGGATGACGACTATACTAAACTGATAGAACAGGTTAGTGACCGCTGTGAAGTTTGTAGGATATACAGAAGGACACCAGCACGACCGATAGTAACCCTACCTTAGGCCAAGGATTTTAACGACATTGTAGCCATGGATCTTAAGATCTGGGATAAAGCAAATAATATATTTATTTTGCATTTTGTAGATTTAGCAACCAGATTTAGTCAATCAACGATTGTACGAAGTAAAGAAAAGAGAGTAATCTGGTTCAAATCGTGGAAAAATGGATAGGGACAGGAATGGGTCCACCGGCAAAATTCCTTACGGACAATGGGGGAGAATTTTCTAATGATGAGTTTAGAGATATGTGTTAAAATATGAATATCAGAGTTATGAATACGGCGGCACAAAGCCCATTTAGTAATGGTGTCTGTGAAAGAAATCATGCTCTCATCGATGACATGCTTCGGAAAATTTTGTCAGATCGACCAAATTACAGGCTAAATTCAGCTTTAGTATGAGCAGTACATGCAAAGAATTCATTGCAGGTGGTTGGGGGCTATAGTCCTTATCAATTAGTGTTTGGTAGAAATCCGAAAATTCCGTCCATTTTGGATGACCAGCCTCCAGCTTGGGAGGGGACTACAATTAGCTCTGGTTTTGCTGAACATTTAAATGCATTACATAGCAGTAGAAAAACTTTTTTTGGAAGCAGAAGTCTCTGAAAGAATTCGCAGAGCCTTAAGACATAACATACGTCCATCAGATGCCGTTTTTCATCAAGGAGGCATGGTATACCATAAGAGAGACAATTCTAATGAATGGAAAGGCCCAGGGAAGATCATAGGCATAGATGGCAAAACAATTATTTTGCAACATGGTAATCAAACTGTTACGGTACATTCATCAAGGATAATGGGTACAGATTACATATTTTCAAATTTAGACAGAGTAGACAGACATGACGAGGAACCAGAGTCATCTGGTACGCATGGGTTACAGAACTGTGAGGACCAATTAACTGATATAGACAGGGTTTCTGTGTAGGAACACAACACTCCTGATGAATTAGAACAGGCCATTTTTCCAAAAGGGCAACTGCCAAAAGTTGGTACAAAAGTGACATACTTGCCTGAAGGGTCTAATCAATGGAAGGATGCAACTGTTATTAGTAGAGCAGGGAAGGCCACTGGAAAGTATAAACATTGGTTGAATGTACAGCATTCAGGGGAAGGAGTCAAGACAATTGATTGGGAAAACAAAGTTCAAAAATGGAGGGCACAGAAACGCAGTGCCAGTTCAGATAGTATATCGAATAGTGAACAGGTTCGCAGGAAAAGGTTGAGAACTATTGAAAGGACATCCCACAGCAGAAGGGAAAGATCAAGCAGTAGCAGTACAGAACGAGATACCAGGTGGGAGAGGGGACGTAGTTTATCAAGATCCCGGAACATGAGTAAGACTACGAATACTAATAGGAGTAGAAGCCCACATGCACGTGAGATTTTGGTGGCTTCAAATAAATTAGATGACAAAGTTATCAAAGAAGCTAAACAGCAAGAATTGCATAGTTGGAGTGAATTTGGGGTATACATGGAAGTACCAGATAGGGGACAAAGAGCTCTATCCCACAGATGGATTTGCACGGAAAAGGTTCTTCCGGATGGAACTTATAAGGCAAAGGCCAGGCTTGTGGCAAGGGTATTTGAAGAAAACTTAGAAGATCAGGATTTAAGGGTAGATTCACCTACAGCAGGAAAGGTTATTTTAACGATCTTCTTGGCTCTATTAGCCACAAAGGCATGGGAATGCAAATCTATAGATATAAAAGCTGCCTTTTTGCAGGGGCATCAGCTCCAGAGAGACATTTCTCTCCGACCTCCTAAAGAAGCAGCTAAAACAGAAGGGGTACTCTGGAAGTTGAACAAATGTGTATATGGATTAAATGATGCATCTAGAGTCTGGTATTTTTCGGTAAGGTCAGTTTTGTTTAAACTGGCCTGTTGCCAGTTGAAAGCAGATCCGGCAATGTTTTACTGGCACTATAAAGGAAATCTTTCTGGCATTTTTATGATGCATGTAGATGATTTTTTGTGGGGTGGGACTATTGATTTTGAAGCTATTGTAATCTCTGATTTGAGGAAAGAATTCAGGGTTGGAAGTCAGGCTTCCGGTGCATTTAAATATATTGGACTGGAAATTGGACAGACTAAGTTAGGGGCAACTTTACGTCAACAATCTTATTTGGAAAGAATCAGCCCAATAGCAATTAGTCGTGCCTGAGTTTCACAAAAAGACGCAATGGTTTCAAAGATAGAAAAAGAGCAACTGCGAAGTTTAATTGGGCAACTGAACTGGTTAGGTAGACAGACGAGACCAGATGTGAGTTTTGATGTCTTAGAGTTGAGTACAAAAATGAATGATCCCAAAGTGGAAGACATAATAAGAGCAAATAAAGCGTTGGCCAAACTAAAAATGCAGGAGTGTGTTTTGAAGTTCCCGGTTTTAGGTGACCTTAGGCACTTGACACTCATAGTTTATAGTGATGCGTCCTACGCAAATTTATGCGATGGGGCTTCAAGCGCAGAAGGTTTTATAATTTTCCTTTTGGGGAACAATGGTAAATGTTGCCCTCTTGTGTGGGAAACAAAGAAAATAAGGAGAGTGGTAAAAAGCACTTTGGCTGCTGAGACGTTAAGCCTTGTCGAGGCGGTGGATATGGCTTTTTATATAAGTATGATATTGATAGAAATGTTGGGATTAGGGGATTTGGGTAATATACGTATTGACTGTCATATTGACAATAAATCCCTGTGGGAAAATGTGCACTCTACAAAAAGTGTCAATGAAGAGAGGTTACGGATAGACATCGCAAGTTTGAAGCAGATGTTAGACAGAGGGGAAATAACAAAAATTAAATGGGTCAACATTAGCTATCAACTGTCAGACTGTTTTACGAAAAGAGGGGCGAGTTCACAGAAACATTTGGATATTGTTAATGAAGGATGCTTGTTTCTGTGACTGTTTTTTTTTTCTTTCTCGTCCAAACAAAAAAAAGGGGCGGGGGGGAAATCATGTGTGTGTTTTTGAGTTTCTTGAAATTTTGTTTTCACCTAATTTTTTTTCTCCAAGGAAGGGGAGACTGTTAAGTAATGGGTTAAGAGACATTGCAATTAGTTGTCTCATTTATGTTCAGTATCCATTAATTGACATTGATATGTAAAGGGGCTTCAGGTGGCCTCTGTCAGGTGATGTATAGTTAGAGTTTTGTGCAAAGGCTGTTGGAATGAAATAAATGTGTGTTTGTGAAAAAGGAACAGACCTTTAGACTCTTCATATCACAGCAACTAAAATGTCTAACACCTGAGAGGTCTCGTTAGTCGCGGTGCAGAGGAGCGATCAGATGGAGTGGAGCACGTCGGGGAGGACCTCCTGTCAGCGGGAGACCGGGAGATTTTTTGACCGCAGGGCAGCAGGACGGCCTTCCAGACCATCCTGTTCTCCATCTCCACCTGCCTGTTTCCCCGGGGGTTGTAGCTGGTCTTCCTGCTCGAGGCGATGCCCTTGCTGAGCAGGAACTGACGCAGCTCATCACTCATAAAAGAGGATCCCCGATGGCTGTGGATGTAGGTGGGGAAACCGAACAGAATGAAGATGCTGTGCAGGGCTTTAATTACCATGGCAGAAGTCATATCGGGGCATGGAATGGCGAAAGGGAACCGGGAGTATTCATCAATCACGTTCAGAAAGTACGTGTTGCGGTTGGTGGAGGGGAGGGGCCCTTTGAAGTCCACGCTGAGTCGTTCAAAGGGGCAGGAGGCCTTCACCAGGTGCGCGCAATCTGGCCGGTAGAAGTGCGGCTTGCACTCTGTGCAGACTTGACAGTCTCTGGTGACGGTCCTGACCTCCTCAATGGAGTAGGGCAGGTTGCGGGCCTTGATGAAATGGAAGAACCGGGTGACCCCCGGGTGGCAGAGGTCATAGTGGAGAGCCCGGAGTCGGTCAACTTGTGCGCTGGCACATGTACCGCGGGATAGGGCATCAGGGGGCTCGTTGAGCTTACCCGGGCAATACAAGATGAGGGCAGCACGGTAGCATTGAGGATAGCACAATTGCTTCACAGCTCCAGGGTCCCAGGTTCGATCCCGGCTTGGGTCACTGTCTGTGCGGAGTCTGCACATCCTCCCCGTGTGTGCGTGGGTTTTCTCCGGGTGCTCCGGTTTCCTCCCACAGTCCAAAGATGTACAGGTTAGGTGGATTGGCCATGATAAATTGCCCTTAGTGTCCAAAATTGCCCTTAGTGTTGGGTGGGGTTACTGGGTTATGGGGATGGGGTGGGGGTGTTGACCTTGGGTAGGGTGCTCTTTCCAAGAGTCGGTGCAGACTCGATGGGCCGAATGGCCTCCTTCTGCACTGTAAATTCTATGGTAATCTAAGATCTCATAATTATAGGTGGAGAGCTCGATCCTCCACCTCAAGATCTTGTCATTTTTGATCTTGCCCCGCTGTGTATTATTAAACATAAAGACAACCGACCGTTGGTCAGTGAGGAGAGTGAATCTCCTGCTGGCCAGGTAATGCCTCCACAATGGCTTGGGCCTCCTTTTTGACAGAGGAGTGCCGAATTTCGGAGGCATGGAAGGTGAGGGAAAAGAAGGCCACAGGCCTGCCCGCCTGGTTGAGGGTGGCGACCAGATCGACGTTGGATGCATCGCTCTCCACCTGAAAGGGAAGCTACTCGTCGGCTGCGTGCATCGTGGCCTTGGCGATGTCTGCCTTGATGTGGTTGAAGGCCTGGCGGGCCTCAGCCGCCAGAGGAAAAACTGTGGACTGAATGAGTGGGCGGGCCTTGTCCGCATAATTAGGGATCCACTGAGCGTAATAGGAGAAAAACCCCAGGCATCGTTTCAGGGCCTTGGGGCAGTGGGAGAGAGGGAGTTCCATGAAGGGGGCGCATGCGGTCGGGGTCGAGCCCTAGGACTTAATTTTCCACGACATAGCCAAGGATGGCTAAGCGGTTGGTGTGGAACACGCATTTCTCCTTATTGTATGTGAGATTAAGGAGTTTGGCGGTCTGGAGGAATTTCTGGAGGTTTGCGTCGTGGTCCTGCTGATCGTGGCCGGAGATGGCGACGTTATCTAGGTACGGGAAGGTGGCCCGCAGTCCGTACTGGTCAACCATTCGGTCCATCTCGCTGGAAGACCGAGACCCCATTAGTGACGCCGAAGGTAACCCTGAGGAAGTGATAGAGGCGGCCATCTACTTCGAGCGCAGTGTATTGGCGGTACTCCGGGCGGATGGGGAGCTGGTGGTAGGCGGACTTCAAGTCCACTGTGGAAAAGACTCGATACTGCACAATCTGATTGACCATGTCAGATATACGTGGGAGGGGGCACGCGTCGAGCTGCGTGTACCAATTGATGGTCTGACTGTAGTCAATGACCATCCTGTGCTTCTCCCCAGTCTTCACTGCTACCACTTGAGCTCTACAGGGGCTGTTGCTGGCCTCAATGACCCCTTTCCGCAGGAGGCTTTGTACCTCCGACCTGATGAAAATCCTATCCTGGGCACTGTACCGTCTGCTCCTAGTGGCGATGGGTTTGCAATCCGGGGAGAGGTTCGCAAACAGGGAAGGTGGATCGACCTTAAAGGTTGTGAGGTCGCAGACGGTGAGGGTGGGTAGGGATGCCGAATTTTAAGGTTAGGCTTTGGAGATGGCACTGAAAATCCAGGCCGAGTAACAGGGCAGCGCAGAGGTGGGGGAGGATGTAAAGCCGGAAGTTGCTGAACTCTACGCCCTGGACGGTGAGGGTCGCGATGCAGTACCCCCGGATTTCCACCGAATGGGATCCGGAGGCCAGGGAGATTTTCTGGGTGACAGGGTGTACCGGGAGGGAGCAGTGCCTTACCGTAGTGGGGTGGATGAAGCTCTCTGTGCTCCTGGAGTCAAAAAGGCAGGTCGTCTCATGCACATCGATCTTCACCGTCAACATCGCGGTCGCGAGGTTGCGGGGCCGGGACTGATCATGGATGATAGAGGCAAGCTGCGGCAGATGCTGGGAGGTTCCGGGCAGTTCAGCAGTGGCGGAGGTAGCGGCAGGGGTCCTGAGGTGCCATCCAAGATGGCGGCACCCACGGGCCGCACGTGGCTTGCGAAGGGGAAAATGGCGGCGCCCCTGTGTCGCACATGGGGGGTGTAGGAACGCCGGGGCTGGAAACAGCGGTGACTGACCGGGCCTGGCAAACAGAAGCAAAGTGTCCTTTCTTCCCACACCCGTTGCAGGTCGCACTCCGCGCCGGGCAGCGCTCCCTGGGGTGTTTGTTTTGCCCACAAAAATAACACTTGGTGGCCCCCCCCCCGAGTTGGCTGGCTGTCACGCGGCGCAGGCTTGCGGTGAGCTGAAGTCGACAGCTGATGGGGCCCAGGATGCCCAAGAGTGTGCTGCGCGGTCGGGGGCGTAGGACTGAACGTTACAGGAGGCCACTTCTAACGAATTAGCGAGCTCCCTAGTCTCCGCAAGATCGAGCATACCCCCTTCCAGTAGCCGCTGGCGGACGTACGCAGACTTCATGCCCGTGACGTAAGCATCTCTAATTAAAGGTTCTGTGTGCTGGACTGCCAAAACTGCCTGGCAGTCACAGTTCCTACCTAGGATGTGCAGGGCACGCCAGAAATCGTCCAGAGACTCCCCGGGGAGTTGCCGTCTCGTGGCCAGGAGGTGCCTGACGTATACTTGATTGACTGGTCAAACGTAATGTCCCTTCAGGAGCTCCATCGCTTCAGAGTAGGTGGGCGCATCCCGGATGAGAGGAAAAATGTCAAGGCTCGTGAATAGAGGATTTGGAGCTTCTGCGAGTCCGAAGGTTCATCAGCTACTGTTCTGAGGTAGCTTTCGACGCAGGCTAGCCAGTGGTCAAAGGTGGACGTAGCGTTGGCTGCTTGAGGCCTCAGCTGCAGGTGATCAGGCTTGATGCGGAGATCTATTGTTTTAAAAAATCTTACTCAATAAATTGATGCACTATCAATTACCACAAAGGCGAGAATAGTGGAATAATCGAGGCTTTATTGAGCAAGATGTTGTGCCTCCTGTAGTTGGAACCAGAATGGCTACAGCACAGAAGATCACACACATTTATACGCCGCCTACTGGACGGAGCCAGCAGGCAGGGGTTTACCCTTGTACCTCTAATACACGGGCAGTGCCGGAAATACATGTAATATATTTGCAGGTGCTCACATTCAAAGTATCGTCTTGCATCTTTGACTTTGTCTATATAAATGTTTCTGGAACCTACCTCTCCATTAACCTGAGGAAGGAGCAGTGCTCCGAAAGCTAGTGATTTGAAACAAACTTGTTGGACTTTAACCTGGTGTTGTAAGACTTCTTACTGTGCTCACCCCAGTCTAACGCCGGCATCTCCACATTAAAACTATACAAGGCACTAGTTGGACCACATCTGGAATACTGTGAACAGATTTTGTCCCCTTATCTAAGAAAAGATATATTCGCATTGGAGGCAGTTCAGAGAAGATTCATAGATTTATAGATTCCCTACAATGTACAAGGAGGCCATTCGGCCCATTGTGTCTGCAGCGACCTTCTACCTAGGCCCACACCCCTGCCCTATCCCTGTAACCCCACCTAACCTCCATATCTTTGGACACTAAGGGACAATTGTTTCGCCTGTCTAGCCACCTAACCTGCATATCTTTGGACTGGCTGTGGGAAGAAACCGGAGCACCCAGAGGAAACACACACAGACACGGGGAGAATGTGCAGACACTACATAGGCAGTGAACCCGGGTCCCTGGTGCTGTGAGGCAGCAGTGCTAACCACTGTGCCACCGTGCCACCCCAGTAGGTTCAGTAGGTTGATCCTGGGTATGGAGAGAGTTTCTCATAAGAAAAGATTGAGTAGGTTGGGCACGTACTCACTGGAGTTCAGATGAATGGGAGGTTACCTAGTTGAGACATATAAGATTCTCGGTGGGATTGACAGAATAGATGCTGAGAGATTGTTTCCCCTTGTGGGAGGGTCTAGGACCAGAGGACATAATCTCAGAGTAACGGGTTGCCCATTTGAGACAGAGATGAGGAGGAATTTCTTCTCTCAGAGGGTATGCATCTGTGGAATTCTTTATTGCTGAGTGCTGTAGAGGTTCACTTGTTAAGTTTGTTTAAGGCTGAGATAGACATATTTTTCATCAGTAAGGGAATCAAGGATAATGGGAATAAGGTGGGAAATAAGTTGAGGATGCTGTATCTTTAGACTAACAGTACAAAAGAAATAGATTGCCGTAGAATGTGAGTTTAATGCAAGGTAAACAGAAGTTTATTTAATAGGTCTTCACTGTACAAGGTTTGGTACTAGACTAGGCAAAAGCCCTCAAAGTAGCTGATGATGTCACATACGTCACGTGACTCCATTCTTAAAGAGACGTTCCACACAACTGCAATAACCCACATATGTAATATCTCTCCCCCTTTACGTCTAACGTCCAGCACAACTAATAACTAGTATTTAAACAAACTCATTTACATCGAAATACAAGTACAGCATCATGTTCTTGCAGTGTAATAACACAGTCAGTAAGATAGAGGATCAGGTGGGTGTCTATTTTCTGCTGGTTGCCTGCACACATCTCGGACTTTGTGTTCTCGACCTTGGACACACTTTCAGGTTCTCCAGTTGATGTCTATACCCTGATAGGTGTTACAGTCTCTTTTTCTGCAGGAAGACTAGTTGTACCAGGTACGTCTTTTAAATTTTTTTTCCAATTAAGCAGCAATTTGGCGTGGCCAATCGACCTACCCTGCACATCTTTGTGTTGTGTGGGTAAGACCCACACAGACACGGGAAGAATGCAAACTCCACACGGACAGTGACCCAGAGCTGGGATTGAATCCGGGTCCTCGGCATCATGAGGCAACAGTGCTAACTGCTGTGCCACCCTGTAGCAGGTACGTCTGATGCAATCTCTATTTTGTGTAGAGGGACTAGAAGTCACACAGTCAGATGGAACGGAGACTGTTACTTCTTGAGGTAGTCCTGGCACTCGAACACTAACACACTTTGACAATATTTGATCCCATAGGATGTCTTCACATCAGTTCATCTGCCATTTGGACCACGTATGATATTGGACCAGTCTGAGCCAATTCCGTCACAGGGACCTACTTCTTCCCAGTGGTGTAGCTGCGCACTGTCACTTGTTCTCCCTGTTGAAACGAGAGCTTCCTTGCGTTACTTTCTTGTCTCATGATCTGCGACTGTTGGTTTTGCTGTACCATGTCAGATGTCTCCACTGGCAAGAGTAAATCAAAGGCAGTCGTCAGTTTCCTTTTCATCACTAGCAAAGCTGGTAAACTTTGTGTATTTGCATGTGCCGTATTTTGGTATGTTGCTAGAAACATGAAGTGAACCTTGGTCTTTTGAAGCCTTCAATGCGTGCTTCAAAGACTGGTCAAACCTTTTGGTTAAACCATTCGTAGATGACTGATAAGATGCTGATTTACTATGTTGAACTCCACACATTTTTAAGTAGTCTTCGAACTCTTGGGCTGTAAACTGTGGCCCATTGTCGCCGCGATTTGTCCTGGTTTTCCGAATCACGCAAACATCTCGTTGAGTTTCCCAGTGGTTTATTCTGCCATGGTTGACTTCATTACAACCATCTCAGGCTAATTTGAGTGTGCACCTACAATGACCAATAACAGATGCCCCTCAATAGGACCAGCAAAGTCAACATGCAAATGTTGCCATGGCATTTTAGGCCACTCCCATGAATGCAATGGGGGCAACGACAGTGCGTTCCTTACCCATGTGCATGACTGGCAGAGTCCTGACTTTCCATTTATTTGGGAATCACTTCCTGGCCACCAAAAGTAGCTTTGTGCTTGTTCCTTCATTCGCACTATACCTGGATGTCCTTCGTGCAACTGATCCAAAGCTTTTTGAGGTAATTTTGGGGGAATAATTACTCCCATCCCCCATAACAGATGTCCGCTGGTGATGGTAAGCATGATAATGCATGCACATTGGCATGATTTCCCGATTGAAGATATTTGATCTCATTGGAATGTACCAATATGATTAACGACCATAATTGGAGTCTACATGCATTCAACGAAGGGATACCTTCGTGAGGCCCAAATATAACTGATAAGGGCCTGTGGACCATCAGCAATGTGAAGTGATGACCATAAATGTATTGGTGAAATTTCTGTACACCAAATATAATACTCACTGCTTCCTTCTCCAATTGTGGGTGTTAGATTCTGCACTTGTTAACGCACGAGATGCAAACGCTATTGGTCTTTTTGCCCCTGAAGGCAGTATATGTGACACCACCGCTTCAACACTGTAGGGTGAAGCATTACAGGCAAGCTTTAATGGTATGTTTGGGTTGAAAAATACCAACACTTCTGACTTTTTCAGTGCTTCTTTTGCAGATTGAGATGGTTTTGTGCATTCTGGTGTCCAATACCATCCTTGTTTTGCACACAACAATGCATGTCAGGGTTTCAATAGGGTTGACAGCTTCTGGACAAATGTCCCATAGTAGTTGACTAACCCTAGAAATTACCTAAGTTGAGTGAAGTTCATTAGTCTTGGAGCCTCCATAATGGCTTCCATTTTTGTAAGTGCTTTATGCAGACCTTTACTGTCCATAAGACCATAAGACATAGGAGTGGAAGTAAGGCCATTCGGCCCATCGAGTCCACTCCACCATTCAATCATGGCTGATTTCAACTCCATTTACCCGCTCTCTCTCCATAGGCCTTAATTCCTCGAGAAATCAAGAATTTATCAACTTCTGTCTTAAAGATACTCAACGTCCCGGCCTCCACCGCCCTCTGTGGCAATGAATTCCACAGACCCACCACTCTCTGGCTGAAGAAATTTCTCCTCATCTCTGTTCTAAAGTGACTCCCTTTTATTCTAAGGCTGTGCCCCCGGGTCCTAGTCTCCCCTGCTAATGGAAACAACTTCCCTACATCCACCCTATCTAAGCCATTCATTATCTTGTAAGTTTCTATTAGATCTCCCCTCAACCTCCTAAACTCCAATGAATACAATCCCAGGATCCTCAGACGTTCACCGTATGTTAGGCCTACCATTCCTGGGATCATCCGTGTGAATCTCCGCTGGACCCGCTCCAGTGCCAGTATGTCCTTCCTGAGGCGTGGGGCCCAAAATTGCTCACAGTATTCTAAATGGGGCCTAACTAATGCTTTACAAAGCTTCAGAAGTACATCCCTGCTTTTATATTCCAAGCCTCTTGAGATGAATGACAACATTGCATTTGCTTTCTTAATTACGGACTCAACCTGCAAGTTTACCTTTAGAGAATCCTGGACTAGGACTCCCAAGTCCCTTTGCACTTCAGCATTATGAATTTTGTCACTGTTTAGAAAATAGTCCATGCCTCTATTCTCTTTTCCAAAGTGCAAGACCTCGCACTTGCCCACGTTGAATTTCATCAGCCATTTCTTGGACCATTCTCCTAAACTGTCTAAATCTTTCTGAAGCCTCCCCACCTCCTCCATACTACCTGCCCCTCCACCTATCTTCGTATCATCAGCAAACTTAGTCAGAATACCCCCAGTCCCGTCATCTAGATCGTTAATATATAAAGAGAACAGGTGTGGCCCCAACACTGAACCCTGCGGGACACCACTCGTCACCGGTGCAGGAGCAGAAGTAGGCAATTCAGCCCTTCACGCCTGCTCTGCCATTCAATCAGATCATGGCTCATCTCTTCCTGGTCTCAAATCCACTTCCCAACCTGCTCCCCATTTCCCTTTAACCCATTTAAAAAAAATCAGAAATATATCTATTTCCGTCTTGAAACCATTTAATGACTTGGATTCCACTGCAGTATGGGGCAGCGAGTTCTACAAATTCACTGCCCTTTGCGAAAAGTAGTTCCTTGTTGTAAGTGTTCATGCTCATTTGTGCTGGTGATCAATATATCATGTAGATAACACTGTACCCCCTGTAAACCACTAAGGATCTGGACCATTGATTATTGAAATAAGGCTGGTGTAGGCAAAAAGGCAATCTCTTAGAGCGGAATAGGTCTTTGTGTGCGATGGTGATGAGCAGGTGTTGAGTTTCAGCTTCCACATTCATTTGCAGGTAGGCTTGCGATAGGTGAATCTTGCAGAACTTCTGTCCTCCTGCTAGGCTTGCAAACAAATCTTCAATCAATGGTAGCGCGTACTGATCTGCACATAGTATCGGATTGGTTGTCTTAAAATTGATTTGATTGTCTTAAGAAAGAGACAAATTATACCATCCTATTTTATGACAGGTCCAATAGAGGTTGCCCAGTCACAAAGAGTGACAGGTTCTAAGACTTATTGGTTTGGATTCTACCTTTAGATGTATTGCATAAGGTACAGCTCTAGTCATGAGTCATTTGGGCTGACTATTTTCCTTAATATTCAGGGACGCGTGTACACCTTTCATGGACCCCAGTGTGTTTTCAAAAAAACTGCTGTATTTTTCCATTATGGTCTGCAAATCTAACTTTGATTCAACTAAGCTGTAGACAGCGCTTCAATTCTATTTAATTCTTTCCAGCCAAGAGCGGTGAAAGAGAGTTGGAAAACTTCCTCGCACCACATGGAGTGCTAACTCTGTGCTTTGTCCACTTCGCTCAGCCTTGATTGTGATGTAACTTCTCAGTGGTACTATCTCATCAGTATAGGTCCTCAAGGGAAACACGGTAGTGTAGTGGATAGCACTGCTGCCTTACGGCGCCGAGGTCCCAGGTTCGATCCCGGCTTTGGGTCACTGTCCATGTGGAGTTTGCACATTCTTCCTGTGTTTGTGTGGTTTCGTCCCCACAACTCAAAGATGTGCAGGCTAGGCGGATTGGCCAGGCTAAATTGCCCCTTAATTGGAAAAAATGAATTGGGTATGTCACGTCAGGGTCCCTTTAAGAAAAAAATGTGTTTATCAAATAGCTGCAGTGATGTCATTGTGTGGGTGGAGCTGAGCTGTGTTTCTAGCTTTTACTTTCGTTTTGAGCTGGAAGCTGGTTTGTAGCTGAGTTTTTGGTTTTGTTTTCAGTTGGGAGCTGCGTTAAAACAAGAAGGCATATTTTGATTTCTCTCTCTGCATGCGGAAGAATGTCTTCAGATCACTTGATAATTCAAAAGTGATAAATGCTTTCTGTAGAGAATTCAAACCTGCTGTCTTTATTAAAAAGGGTATTTGACTTATGGATGTTGTTTGGAAAGTTATTAAGGGTTACCTATAGAGTATTGTATCTGTGGAGATTATTTGTGTTGGTCGTTGATAAATTGTTTACTGTGTGTTTAGAAAATGTTAACTGGATTGATAGAATAAATATTGTTTTGTTTAAAAATACTTAAAATCTCTGTTGCATAACACCTGGAAAGTGGGCCCTTGCCCGCCCATAACCAAATTATATTGAAAGTTGTGGGTCAGGTGACCTCCATGATATACTTGGGTGTTTTCTAAACCCTGGCCCATTACAGGTACTCTAAATTTATTTTTTCAAATGTATGAGTCCTCAAGATCACATCTGCTATTTTTAAAGGCATCTGGTTAAATTTCCGCTCCTAGGTGGTCTCAGGAATTAGGGAGACGGCAGCCGCTGTGTCGACCTCCATTAGGTTGCCCTTTGAGCTTTGGCACTACCCAAAAACAATGTGACTCACTCTGGACCAGTAGCATGCTCAACTTTAATTCTTCATCAGAATGAATTGTTTAGGGAGGAACTGACGAAAATCAACTGGGAGCAGAGCCTAGTGGGAAAGACAGTAGAACAGCAATGGCAGGAGTTTCTGGGAGTAATTGAGGACACAGTACAGAGGTTCATCCCAAAGAAAAGAAAGGTTATCAGAGGGCGGATTAGGCAGCCATGGCTGACAAAGGAAGTTAGGGAATGCATCAAAGCAAAAGAGAAAGCCTATAATGTGGCAAAGAGTAGTGGGAAGTCAGAAGATTGGAAAGACTACAAAAACAAAGAGGATAACAAAGAGAGAAATAAGGAAAGAGAGGATCAAATTTGAAGGTAGGCTAGCCAGTAACATTAGGAATGATAGTAAAAGTTTCTTTAAATACATTAAAAACAAACGGGAGGCATAAGTTGACATTGGGCCGCTCCAAAATGACACTGGTAATTTTGTGATGGGAGACAAGGAAATAGCTGAGGAACTGAATAAGTACTTTGCGTCCGTCTTCACAGTAGAAGACATGAGTAATATCCCAACAATTCCGGAGAGTCAGGGGGCAGAGTTGAATATGGTAGCCATCACAAAGGAGAAAATGCTAGAGAAACTAAGAGGTCTAAAAATTGATAAATCCCCGAGCCCAGGTGGGCTACATTCTAGAGTTCTAAAGGAGATAGCTGAAGAAATAGTGGAGGCGTTAGTTATGATCTTTCAAAAGTCACTGGAGTCAGGGAAAGTCCCAGAGGATTGGAAAATCGCTGTTGTAACCCCCCTGTTCAAGAAGGGAACAAGGAAAAAGATGGAAAATTATAGGCCAATTAGCTTAACCTCGGTTGTTGGCAAGGTTCTAGAATCCATTGTTAAGGGTAAGATTTCTAAATTCTTGGAAGTGCAGGGTCGGATTAGGACAAGTCAGCATGGATTTAGTAAGGGGAGGTCGTGCCTGACAAACCTGTTAGAGTTCTTTGAAGAGATAACAAATAGGTTAGACCAAGGAGAGCCAATGGATGTTATCTATCTTGACTTCCAAAAGGCCTTTGATAAGGTGCCTCACGGGAGACTGCTGAGTAAAATAAGGGCCCATGGTATTCGAGGCAAGGTACTAACATGGATTGACGATTGGCTGTCAGGCAGAAGGCAGAGAGTTGGGATAAAAGGTTCTTTTTCGGAATGGCAACCGGTGACGAGTGGTGTCCTGCAGGGTTCAGTGTTGGGGCCACAGCTGTTCTCTTTATATATTAACGATCTAGATGACGGGACTGGGGGCATTCTGGCTAAGTTTGCCGATGATACAAAGATAGGTGGAGGGGCAGGTAGTATGGAGGAGGTGGGGTGGCTGCAGAAAGATTTAGACAGTTTAGGAGAGTGGTCCAAGAAATGGCTGATGAAATTCAACGTGGGCAAGTGCGAGGTCTTGCACTTTGGAAAAAAGAATAGAGGCATGGACTATTTTCTAAACGGTGACAAAATTCATAATGCTGAAGTGCAAAGGGACTTGGGAGTCCTAGTCCAGGATTCTCTAAAGGTAAACTTGCAGGTTGAGTCCGTAATTAAGAAAGCAAATGCAATGTTGTCATTCATCTCAAGAGGCTTGGAATATAAAAGCAGGGATGTACTTCTGAAGCTTTGTAAAGCATTAGTTAGGCCCCATTTAGAATACTGTGAGCAATTTTGGGCCCCACACCTCAGGAAGGACGTACTGGCACTGGAGCGGGTCCAGCGGAGATTCACACGGATGATCCCAGGAATGGTAGGCCTGACATACGATGAACATCTGAGGATCCTGGGATTATATTCATTGGAGTTTAGGAGGTTGAGGGGAGATCTAATAGAAACTTACAAGATAATGAATGGCTTAGATAGAGTGGAGGGGAGACTAGGACCCGGGGGCACAGCCTTAGAATAAAAGGGAGACACTTTAGAACAGAGATGAGGAGACATTTCTTCAGCCAGAGAGTGGTGGGTCTGTGGAATTCATTGCCACAGAGGGCGGTGGAGGCCGGGACGTTGAGTGTCTTTAAGACAGAAGTTGATAAATTCTTGATTTCTCAAGGAATTAAGGGCTATGGAGAGAGTGCAGGTAAATGGAGTTGAAATCAGCCATGATTGAATGGTGGAGTGGACTCGATGGGCCGAATGGCCTTACTTCCACTCCTATGTCTTATGGTCTTATAGTCTCATTGTGGTTGTTATTCTTTTCTTCCACATTATGAATTTTCTTAGATGAATTTGTTGTTTCTTCCTTTGAATGAGTTCTGTATCTTCCCTTGAGTGTTCTTCTCTGGAGAAGTTATTTTACTCCAGCAAGTTCTTTCAGTGTATTTTGGCTATCCTTGCTCCAGCAATCAGCCTCTGAATGGATCATTTTTGCATAGCAATGACATGCCTGTTGCTGGGTAGATTATGGATCCTTGTGCTTCCTCTGAGCTGAGAAGCCTCCTTAGCCACGAACTCCATTGGAACAGCAATAACTCATGCAGTCTTCAAACTTAAATTACATTCCGTTAATAACCTTCTTTGAATGGCCTCATTTTTCAAACCACACACTAAATGATCTCTAATTGTGTCGTCTAACAGATCGCCAACTTCACAAAACCCTGCAAATCGCTCGAGGGTTGCAACGAAGTGCGCAATATGTTCCCCTTCTACCTGACTGCTTCAATGAAATCAAAACCTCTCTGCAATAATCAAGGGCTTTGGTGAATAATGATCTTCTTATATTTTCACCAGTTCTTGATGTTTCTTACCCCCAAGGTTCTCGGGCTTTACTAATCTTAGCAAATTAAAGGTTTTGCTCCCAATTGTAGTTAAGAATACAGGAACCTTTATCACTTCCATTTTTTTTTAGGCTTGAATATAATAACGGAATCTTTCTGAATATGATTTCCAGTTCTCTGAATCTTGGTCAAAAAAGTCCATCGCGCCAAAATTTCCTGCTCTTTTACACGGTATCAAAATGCTCCCCCCCCCCTTCGCTGAATTGAATGGACTAGTTCACTCAAGATGGATTATCAATTTGTAACAGCTTTAACTTTCATCAGCTTTAACTTGCAACAGTTTTAACTTACATGATAGTTATGATAATCCTTTGTTCTCTGCCCTGCTCTGCCTCTGGGTCTTACTGTACTGCACATGGCGAGCCCCGCAGCCTGACTCCTCGGATTGCCAGTTTTAAATCGGCACAGGTTTGAATTTTTGCCCCAAAGCTTTACCACTTCAATGCCAACGGTTTCTGACCTGTTAATCCGCTGATTGATTGATCTGCTGAAGTTGACTTTTCCAAGACTTTTTGGAAAATAAATGTTCTTTTCCTTCTACTGATCGGTTCCTTGTTGCCAGTTTTCTTTTTGTGAACTGTTGTACCTTTAGACTAACAGCACAAAATAAATAGATTGCCGTAGCCTAGGGGGCATAGCCTCAAAATAGGGGGAAGTAGATTTAGGACTGAGTTTAGGAGGAACTTCTTCACCCAAAGGGTTGTGAATCTATGGAATTCCTTGCCCAGTGAAGCAGTAGAGGCTCCTTCATTAAATGTTTTTAAGATAAAGATAGATAGTTTTTTGAAGAATAAAGGGATTAAGGGTTACGGTGTTCGGGCTGGAAAGTAGAGCTGAGTCCACAAAAATCAGCCATGATCTCATTGAATGGTGGAGCAGGCTCGAGGGGCCAGGTGGCCTACTCCTGCTTCTAGTTCTTATGTTCTTATGTAGCACATGGGTTTGATGCAGGATTAACAGAGGTTTATTGAATAGGTCTTAACTGTACAAGGTTTGGTATTAGATGAGAGAAAAAGCCTGCGAAGTAGCCAATAACGCCTTGTAAGTCACATGATTCCATTCTTAAAGAGACATTGCACACAATTACAGTAACCCACATATGAAACAGAGGATTATTATGTCAGATCAGTCATAATCTCATTGAATGGCAGAACAGATTCAATGGGCTGAGCCTTCCTCTGCTCCTACGTCTATGGTCCTACATGTAGTTGGACGGGGAAAAAGTGTGCACAAGGGAAGGAATCCTCCTTAAATGAACATTGTTGTTACCAAACGAGAGGCATAACAATTTGGAGGCATCTCATCTGGAACCATAACAAATTGGGGGAATGGCCATAGCAAGTTGAGTGCTCAATTATTTAATTGTCCCCACAGACAGAACAAACAAATAAAGTGGGGAAAAAATCTTGTTCCTTTGAAACCAATTTTTAAAAACTGCAAAAATTGCTTTCTTGAATCCATACTACTAAAATATAGAAATGCCCATATTTGATGCCAGTGCTTTCCTCGGAGAATTCGGGGAAGTTACATTTCAGGATTTCAAGCTCCTATTCTTTGAACAGTTAAAAGATTTACCAAGGCACTTAGGATTAGAATTTTGCCAGAAATTTACTGTCTAAATTTGATGAAGCAGAGGTGGAAGCCTTCTTTATCTCTTTCATGTGGTTAGCACAACAGTTAAGGTGGCCAGCTAACAATGGTCCTTATTACTGCAGAGAAAACTTTCAGGGAAAGCTCACAAAGTTTGCTCCCTCTTCCCTGAGGAAAGTGCTACGGACTATGAGGCAGCAGAAAGGGGTATTTTAAGTGCACATCAGTTAGTGTTAGAGGTGTACCATCAGAAATGCTGTACCCTCAGGAAATGACTGACCAGACGTACCTAGAGTTTTAAAGACCAGTGAGCATGAACGACTAAAATGGAAGCCACTTACGAAAACCTCCATGATATAATTCTCCTTGTGGAGTTTTGGAACTCCATACCCTCCCAACTAAGGACACACCCAGAGGAACAGCCAGCACTTTTATTGGCTACACTTGCATAGAGAGGTTTTGCAGAACCAGCCACACCTACCATGTTGTGGGAAAGCCCCAACCTGCAATAAGACCTGCACCTATAATTCCCATGCCGGCTTCTGGAGAACCTTTCAGCAAGTGTTAGTGAATTGTGTGGTACCACCAGCCCCCCGAAACAGTGATTATATCATACTGCCACAAGCACCCCCATGACTGAGATAAAGGACTAAGTTTCCTTCTGTTCACAACTGGGGACTCACCAATGACTCCATCGGTTTTGCTCTGTTTCAGTTAGTTTACAGGCACCAAGTGCGAGGTCCACTGAAACTAATCAAGGAGAGGTTTTTGGAACAAGCAAAGAATGTCTCCGTGTTAGACTGTGTAGCCATGTTCTGAGAGCCACTCATGAGAACCTGTGATGTGGCCTGAGAACACTTGAAAATCTCCCATACAGCTATGAGAAAACATGCAGCCAAACATGCCAAGGCCCAAACATTTCAGCCACAAGACTATTTGTTGGCGCTCCTACCAATACCAGCTGAATCCTTAAAATCCTGGTTCAGTGGCCTGTAGTGAGTAGCAAAGAGACTCAGGGAAGTAAACTATTTAATTGAGATCCTAGATTGGGGTAAAAGCAAAGGCTGTGTCATGTCAACATGATAAAGCAATATCACAGCTGAGAAAGGGACATGCAGTCCCAATGCCAACAATCTGTCCCATTACCACGAACCTGGAGGATGAGGGTAGCAGTGGAGGTGAATTGGAGAGAGATGTGGGTGAGGTGCACATTGAATTCCTGACTACCTGGCTAGCCAATAATAATAATATTTAATTGTGTCACAAGTAGGCTTATCTTAACACTGCAATGAAGTTAATGTGAAAATACAGGGATACAGTGAACTTAGCCTCCTTATTCACCCACCTCGGTGCAGACCAGCGAGGAGACTTGACTAGGCTTCTCACTGCATTTAAAAGCTTATGCAGAGAGAAGCCAGGCTGCATCACCCTAGCTCTACATGATAATAATAATAGGGCAGCACGGTGACACAGTGGTTAGCATTGTTGCCTCACGGCGCCGAGGTCCCAGGTTCGATCCCGGCTCTGGGTCACTGTCCGTGTGGAGTTTGCACATTCTCCCCGTGTTTGCCTGGGTTTCACCCCCACAACCCAAAAGATGTGCAGGGTAGGCGGATTGGCCACGCTAAATTGCCCCTTATTTCGATCAAATTTTTAAAAATCAAAACAAAAAAAAAAGATGATAATCTTTATTATGAAAAATGAAAATGAAATGAAAATCGCTTATTGTCACAAGTAGGCTTCAATGAAGTTACTGTGAAAAGCCCCTAGTCGCCACATTCCGGCACCTGTTCGGGGAGGCTGGTACGGGAATCGAACCGTGCTGCTGGCCTGTCTTAGTCTGCTTTAATAGCCAGCGATTTAGCAGAGTGTGCTAAACCAGCCCCTCAAGTAGGCTTACATTAACACTGCAGTGACATTACTGTGAAAAGCCCCTAGTTGCCATATTCCGGTGCCTGTTCAGGTACACAAAGGGAGAATTCAGAATGTCTAAATTACCTAACAGCACGTCTTTTGGGACTTGTGGGAGAAACTGGAGCACCCGGAGGAAATCCACGCAGACACAGCGAGAACGTGCAAACTCCGCACAGACAGTGACCCAAGCCGGGAATCGAACTTGGGACCCTGGCGCCGTGAAGCAACAGTGGTACCTACTGTGCTACCATGATGTGGATGTGGGGGAGACCTCTCCCGTAAGATAACATTCCTATTGTCTAGACTCAAAAGATTAGCCCAGATTCAGGAAGAGATTAACTACATGCCGGAGCACAAACTAATAGAGCCAAGCAGAAGTAGCTGGAACTCCCCAGTTGTGCTCATGCCCAAGCCAAGCAGCTCCTCAAGGTTCTGTGTTGATTACTGAAAAATTAATGCAGTGACCAGAGCCAACTCCTGCCCGATATCCCAGCTGGAAGACTGCATTGATAGGCTAGTAAAGCAGCCTACATCACATAGATATATTTGCTCAAGGGATAATGGCAGATTCCCCTGACTGCCTATACAAGGAAGTCTCCATCTTCGGAATTCCGGGTGGAGCTTTTACAGTGTCATTTGGACTCCAAAATGCCACAGCTATCTTTCAGGGACTGATGAACCAAGTAGTTGCAGGCTTATCCAATTGTGTTGGGTACCTGGATGACCTTCTGGTGTACAGCGACATCTGGGAAACTAACTTAGAATAATTGGAAGCCCTCTTTCAGAAGGTATAGTTATCTAAGTTAGTGGTCAATCTCACAAAGAGTAAATTTGCTAAGGCGCAAGTTGACCTATCTAGGACATATACTGGGTCAAGGACTATACTTCCCAGGATTGCTAAGGTACAAGCAGTAGCCTAGTTCCCCATTCCCACAATAAGATGGGAAATCATGATGTTCTTGTGGATGTGTGACTTCTATCGTAAATTGGTCTAAAACTTCAGCACAGTAGCCTCCCGCTGACAGACCTACTACAGAAAAAAGGAAAGGTAACGTGGACTGAAAAGTACCAGACAGCTTTTCAAAAGCTTTGGTCCATTCTAATATGTGAGTCTAAGTTTGCAGTTCTGAACTTTAACCAAGCATTTAAATTAGACATTGACATCGGGGTAGGGGCTGTCCTCCTCCAAGAAAACAAATCTGGGATCGAAAGACCACTCGGGGTTATGTCCAGATAACTAAACAAGCATCAGAGAAGGAAACCCTCAGTTTATTACTAGCTCTCAAGCACTTTGAGATGTAAGTTTAAAATGGATACAGAGAGAGCACAGACAATAACCGTCAACATCTAAGGCACAGAATGGAAGACCATTCCATTGCAGTTTGTTTCTCCAACTGTACCACCGAAAAATCACCAACATTGCCAGGAAGACAAATGTATTTGCAGATGCTCTGTCCAGAACTTAAAGAGATGCGCTTAGAACTGAAAAAGATAAGGTTGACCAACGTTAGGAGGATAAATGTGTACATGACTGCGTTTGTTGTTTTATATTTAAATTATTTTTTCTCTTTTTGTAATGAGATGAGAATTAATCTACTTTCATCAGACATGAACATGGATCATAGCCCTGAATTACTTATTGAACTATAAAAGGACATACAACCAAAAGCGGGCTGAAACGGTAAAGTAACCACATGCCGGAAACTTCCGATGCAGATTACACTTGATCAACTAGTCCAGAGAGAATGGAATGTCACAATGTTTTTCCAGACAGATACACTTCAAAGGAAGAGATGCAATGCTAAATTTAATTAACTTTTCTGTGACTAGGTAAAGGGGTTTAATAAAGAAGGGAAGCTAATTTCTCACTTTACACCCAGGGCCTAACAATTTAGGGGTATGTCAATCAGATACATGACAAATTTGGGTACCTCACATGACGTGCAAGGTATGAATAGGAAAGAGTAGTTGTATATGATAGCGTAACTGTAGGAGGGAGGGAGAAATCATTAAAGATAGAATGGCTATATAGGAGAGAACAGTCATACATGACAGGGTAACAATTGCGGAACAGCCATACATGGTAGAGTAATTATATAAGAGCGAGCAGTCATACCAGATAAAGTAACATATGGGAGAGAGGTCATACATGATAGAACCATAGAATTTCTACAATGCAGAAGGAGGCCATTCGGCCCATCAAGTTTACACTGACCCTCAGATAGAGCTCGCCACCTAAGCTCGTCCCCCTGCCATATCCCCGTACCCCACCTAACCTACATATCTTCGGACCCTAAGGGGCAATTTAGCATGGCCAATCCACCTAACCTGCACATTATTCGACTGACTGTGGAAAGAAACTGGAGCACCCAGAGGAAACCCACGCAGACACAAGAGAATGTGCAAACTCCACACAGTCATCAAAGGGCTAAATTGAACCCAAATCTCTGGCATTGAGAGGCAGCAGTGCGAACCACGTTGGTGGAACAAATATCAGAGTGAATGGCCAAACAGTCGTACATGACATATTAACTATAGGAAAAATCAATCATATATGGGCAAGTAACTATATAGGAGAGAACAGTCATGCATGATAGAGTAACATTATAGTGTGATGAATGTAGGAAATTGTTATATATTATATTTTATATTTTGTTGTAGTAATGCTATTAGAAATCCTGGTTTAAAAACACGCAGGCAGTATATCTGCTAAAGCTGTGATTGAGGAGTCGTAAAGGTGAGGTTATCTGATTTTAACCATTTACTTCTTTACATATAGGTGGCTAATGGAATATTGCTTATAGAAAGGAGGTTCCCTGGGTGTAGAGAATTAATAAGGGATAATCTTTAGTCCGATGTGAGCAGCTGATGGGACATCTTAGTAGGTTACAGATGATGTAATTAATGGGAGGGGCAAGATCTGTCTGTAGTTTTGGCATGTTTTCCCATAGGATTTGAGTCTGACAAGGCAGAAGGAATTTCAGGTTGTTCCTGAAAGGGTTTCTCCAAAGGTCTACACAGAGACCAGCAAGTAACCAAGTAACCTCGGTTGTTAACTTTATTAATGAGTGGAGTTTGAACTGTATTGGGTTGCTTCATTGGAACATATATAGTGGCAGGTGTTGATAATTATTTAAAGTTTTTCCTTTTATTCAAGAACTATTTAGCTATCAATTGTAAAACTATTTCTTTCATGTTAATCTGGTTAATTCTATGTTTAAATTAAGGTGTGTTTTAACATAAAAGTTACCAATTGGTCAGAGTCATCACTCCTTGGATGAAGAACCCTTTTGTCAAAGTTTTACAAATGGCAGCATTTTGGGGTGTGTTCAATATCCTAACAAAAATTGCAATCTGGTCCGGTATCCTAACATCAGGGGAGAACAGCATACATGATAGAGTAACTGTAGGAGACATGATTCATACATGATACAGTAACTATACAAGTGAGAACAGTTATGCATGATAGAGTCACTATGTCAGAGAGAGCAATCATACATAATAGAGTAACTATTTGGGAAAGATCATCATTTATTATTATAAAGAAATTGTAGAGGAGAAAGCAATCATAAATGTGTTCAAGGAATGATATGGGAGAGTGCAGTCATACATGATAGTGTTACTACATATGAGAGAGCAGTCATAAATTATAGCATAACTACATAGGAGGAATTGCCATGCATGACAGAATTACTGTATAGGAGAGAACTGTCATACATGATAGAGTAAGTATATAGGAGTAAACTGTCATACATGATAGAATAACTATATAGGAGTGAACTGTCATACACGATAGAGTCATTATATAGGAGAGAACTGTCATACATGATAGAGTATCTCTAAAGGAGAGAACCTTCATATATGATAGCGTCACTATATAGGAGAGAACTGTTATACATGATAGAGATACTATATAGGAGAAAAACATCATACATGATAAGAGTAACTGTATTTGATTTGATTTGATTTATTGTCACATGTACCGAAGTACAGTGAAAAGTATTTTCTGCGGCTGAGGGAACGTACACAGTTCGTACATAGACAAAAGAATAATCAACAGAGAACATGACAAATGGTACATCAACAGTGATTGGTTACACTGCGGAACAAGGGGCCAAACAAAGCAAACAAAGCAAATACATGAGCAAGAGCAGCATAGGGCATCGTGAATAGTGTTCTTACAGCGAACAGATCAGTCCGAGGGGGAGTCGTTGAGGAGTCTCGTAGCTGTGGGGAAGAAGCTGTTCCTATGTCTGGATGTGCGAGTCTTCAGACATCTGTACCTTCTGCCTGATGGAAGGGTCTGGAAGAAGGCAACGCCTGGGTGGGAGGGGTCTCTTATAATGCTGTCTGCCTTCCTGAGGCAGCGGGAGGTGAATACAGAATCAATGTGGGGGTGGCAAGCTTGTGCGATGCGCTGGGCTGAGTTCACCACACTCTGCAATTTCTTGCGATCTTGGACTGAGCAGTTGCCACACCAGGCTGTGATGCAGCCGGATGGATGCTCTCTACCGCACATAGAACATAGAACATAGAACAATACAGCGCAGTACAGGCCCTTCGGCCCACGATGTTGCACCGAAACAAAAGCCATCTAACCTACACTATGCCATTATCATTCATATGTTTATCCAATAAACTTTTAAATGCCCTCAATGTTGGCGAGTTCACTACTGTAGCAGGTAGGGCATTCCACGGCCTCACTACTCTTTGCGTAAAGAACCTACCTCTGACCTCTGTCCTATATCTATTACCCCTCAGTTTAAAGTTATGTCCCCTCGTGCCAGCCATATCCATCCGCGGGAGAAGGCTCTCACTGTCCACCCTATCCAACCCCCTGATCATTTTGTATGCCTCTATTAAGTCTCCTCTTAACCTTCTTCTCTCCAACGAAAACAACCTCAAGTCCATCAGCCTTTCCTCATATGATTTTCCCTCCATACCAGGCAACATCCTGGTAAATCTCCTCTGCACCCGCTCCAAAGCCTCCACGTCCTTCCTATAATGCGGTGACCAGAACTGTACGCAATACTCCAAATGCGGCCGTACCAGAGTTCTGTACAGCTGCAACATGACCTCCCGACTCCGGAACTCAATCCCTCTACCAATAAAGGCCAACACTCCATAGGCCTTCTTCACAACCCTATCAACCTGGGTGGCAACTTTCAGGGATCTATGTACATGGACACCTAGATCCCTCTGCTCATCCACACTTTCAAGAACTTTACCATTAGCCAAATATTCCGCATTCCTGTCATTCCTTCCAAAGTGAATCACCTCACACTTCTCTACATTAAACTCCATTTGCCACCTCTCAGCCCAGCTCTGCAGCTTATCTATATCCCTCTGTAACCTGCTACATCCTTCCACACTATCGACAACACCACCGACTTTAGTATCGTCTGCAAATTTACTCACCCACCCTTCTGCGCCCTCCTCTAGGTCATTGATAAAAATGACAAACAGCAACGGCCCCAGAACAGATCCTTGTGGTACTCCACTTGTGAATGTACTCCATTCTGAACATTTCCCATCAACCACCACCCTCTGTCTTCTTTCAGCTAGCCAATTTCTGATCCACATCTCTAAATCACCCTCAATCCCCAGCCTCCGTATTTTTTGCAATAGCCTACCGTGGGGAACCTTATCAAACGCTTTGCTGAAATCCATATACACCACATCAACTGCTCTACCCTCGTCTACCTGTTCAGTCACCTTCTCAAAGAACTCAATCAAATCTCAACAAACATCTGTAGAGGTTTGTGAGAGTCGATGCAGACATGCCAAATTTCTTTAACTTCCATAGGAAGTAGAGACGTTGTTGGGCTTTCTTGACTGTTGCATCAACATGAGTGGACCAGGACAGACTGTTGGTGATGGTGACCCCCAGGAACCTAAAGCTCATCTCCACTTTGGAGTCATTGATGCAGACGGGAGTGTGTGTTGTACTACGCTTCCTGAAGTCGATGATCAGTTCCTTGAACTTTCCAATATTTAGAGAGGTTGTTTTCGGTACATCATGCAACCAAGTGATTTATCTCCCTCCTGTAGTCTGATTCATTGTTGTTTGAGATACTGCCCACCACAGTCGTGTCAACCGCAAACTTATAGATTGAGTTGGAGTTAAATCTTGCCACACAGTCATGTGTGTATTGGGAGTATAATAGAGGACTGAGCACACATCCTTGCGGGGCTCCGGTGTTGAGGACTATTGTGGAGGAGGTGCTATTGCCTATCCTGACAGATATAGGAGAGACCTGTCATACATGATAGAGTAACTATCGGAGTGAACTAACAAACTTGATAGAGTAACTATATAGGAGTAAACTGTCATACACGATAGAGTCACTATATTGGAGTGAACTGTCTTACATGATAGAGTCGCTGTAAAGGAGAGAACTGTCATGCATGACAGTGTAACTATATAGGAGTAAACTGTCATAGAGTAATTATATAGGAGAGAACTGTCGTACATGAGAGAGTAATTATATATGAGATAACTATCGTACATGATAGAATAACTATATAGGACAGAACTGTCATACATAATAGAGTCACTATATAGGAGAGAACCGTCATACATGAAAGAGTAATTATATAAGAGAGAACTATCATACATGTGTTATGGGCCAGGGTTTAAAAAAATTCCAAAGTGTATTATGGAGTTCACCTAATCTATAACTTTTTGTTGAATTTGGCTAGGGTGAGCACAAGAGCCTTCTATTGAGGTGTGATTCAACAGTCTTCCTCGACACTTTAATCAAAACAAGTTTTATTCTAAGAACATAGTTAACAATATATATATATAAAAACAAACAGCAAGAATGTTTATCAATTACAATCATAAGGACACCCCATAGCTACAATAATCTATGTATAACATTTAATGAAGTCCCCCTTTTACTGTTCCAATTCAAAAACAAAATCCTGTAAACCAAAATCCCCTTTCCAAGAGCATGGCCCAGCACTCTGCATTCTCACTTGACTAAGACTGGCTTTCCCTGAGATTCTGACCCCGTCTCATCAGCAGGTTTAAACCCTTCCAGAAAGCAACCTATATATTTTATATTACCTAAGCATGTAGCTATAATCAATATTTTTTTTAACTGGAACAGAAATTTAAAATGAAATTAGAGAGAGACAGGCCAAAGCACTTCTGTTCTCTGTCTGAGTCCACAGCAGCCGAAACTGAAAGCAGAACCAAAACAGCTCACAGAGCCACAGCCCAGCTCCACCCACACAATGATATCAGTGAAGCCATGTGATAAGACAAAAACCTTTCTTAAAGGGACACTCCCATGACACATGATAGAGTAAGTATATAGGAGTGAACTGTCATACATCATAGAGTAACTATACAGGAGTGAACTGCATACACAACATAGTCACCATATAGGAGAGAACTGTCATACATGATAGAGTAACTATATAAGAGAGAACCTTCCTATACGATAGAGAAACTGTTTAGAAGAGAACTGTCTCACATGATAGAGTAACTATATAGGAGAGAACTATCAACCATGATATATATAGACAAGAACTGAGAAAGAGTAACTATATAGGAGAGAACTGTTATGCATGATATAGTAATTATATAAGTGACAACGATCATACATGATACAGTAACTATATAGGAGTGAAATTTCAGACATGAAAGAGTAACTGTAATAGGTGAGAACTTTCATACACAATAAAGTCACTATATTGGAGAGAACTGTCATACATGATAGAGTAACTATATAGGAGCGAATTGTCATATCTGATAGAGTAATTCTATAAGAGAGAACTATCATATATGAGAGTAACTATATAGGAGAGAACTGGCATACATGATAAAGTAACTAGGAGTGAACTGTCATACATGATAGAGTACGTATATATGAGAGAACTATCATACATGATAGAGTAACTATACAGGAATGAACTGTCATACATGATAGAGTAACTGTATCGGTGAGAACTGTCACATGACAGTAACTATATAGGAGAGAAACGTCACACATGACAGAGTAACTATCAGAGAGGATGCGCGTGTAGAGGGGAATAAATCACACACAGCTTTCATATGGGAGGAAGCAGTCACATAGAGAACAACTGAGAAGTGATATTAAAGGATGGAGTTCTATGTGAGGTCGAAGCAGACCCATGATAGGAAGGAACAGTCATAGAGGATAGCGCACTCACACAGGAGACCGGCTACATCGGGCAGAGCAGTGAGTGATGGCAACCACGCAGAAGGTATGATAGAAGAACTATTACCAAGTAGGAAACAGCCAATTAGAAAGAGGAGCAGTGGCGTAGAATAAAGGGGTGATAGAGTGAACAGGCAAATGGGGGTCCGGGTGGGTGGGAGATGGTCACATATAAATCAACGCGATGAGTAAAAATTACAAGACAATGATGAGAGAAAGGGCCCACTTGTGTCCTCCGAGGACCTCCTTAGATCACGCTGATAGACAAACTTGTGTTTATTCCTTTTCAAGTGCAGCACTTCAACAACAAGCCTCCAAAGCGACGTGAACCAGATAGTCGCGTGTTCTACCAGTTAACAAAAGTGATCGTTTTTAACCTTCCACAGATAGTTCGTCAAAAGATAAACTCTCACAGGGAGCCTCGGATCCGCTTGTGCCAGTACTGACAGAGGCCAGGACAGAGTCATTAAATAGCCTTCTTGGCACAGCGTTCAGACTGGCCCCTGTCAGCATCTCACACAAGTGGCAAGTGGCTCGGCTATTGGGGAAGGGGAAACAGCACACAGACCGAGAGAGAGAAAGAGATAGAAGAGAGACAGAGAGAGAGAGAAAGATAGATAGAGACCGAGAGAGAGATAGAGAGAGAGAGAGAGAGATACAGAGAGAGAGAGAGATAGAGACAGAGACAGAGAGAGAGAGAGATAGATAAAGAGATATAGATAGAGACAGAGACAGAAGAGCTTCTTCAGCAAACTCCCTATTCCCGGGGTCGGAATTTACAAAGCTGCCAGGGTGAATTGGACACGAGATAGCCACTTTGGAATACAGATTCTGTGCAGGATCACCGTTTCCTTTGCGCCCGCCTTTCTGCTCCACATTTAGAAGGAATGCTTTGTCAGTTGGAGGAGTTAACTGCAGCACCCCCCTCCCCACCCCCGCTAGCTTGTCCAACTGAAAGCAGCGTCGCCCTTGATAAGATGCAGGATTTCTATCTTCGCTCTCCTTCCATTTGTTGAAAGATTTTAAACACACGGGCACTTAGGCCGGGACATGACATGAATGTGAGATAAATCAAACCCGCCTCCACTTGCTTTGCTAAAAAAAATCGTCAGAAGAATACTTTTATTACAAAATGTAATCATAAACACAGACATTTCAGGGATAGGCGGTCGACATCGGTTCCCTTCACATCACACAGCAACCGTGGAGCAAATCCGTGCGCAACTCTGAGACTTAAACATGATCATTTCTCTCCATTTTAAGTTAAGTCGGGCAATAATGAATATACTTGTTCTGATAAGCGCGTGATTCAGCCCCCAAATGTCCGTGTGATTTATATTGGATTACGGTTAATTGTAAACATGCACCTATTTGGACCCAACAATGCTCCGTCCAACTCTGTAGCGTTTGAGAGGCGGTGTGCAGTGTACTGGGATTGCGGGGAGAGCTCGCCACGGCCCTCTGTGCCACCTTGAATCCCTCCCAACCTCAGCCCTGCCTTCCTGCGCCATCCTGGCAGCCTTGGCGCAGTTGGCCATGCTGAGGCACAGTGTGACCCGGTGGAGGAATCTGACACACCTCTGTCCAAAACTCTTCATCCAGCCCGCGCTGATGTGATGTGAGAATCTTCCCCCAGCTCGCTGCTGGCCCTGGGAGAATTGTCATGCCCTGTCTCACCCGACCCTGCCAGGTGATGTGATGCTGAGGGCGAGGCACAGCGGAGACACTGTTGCCCGGCAACCAGCTCAGCTCATGTGGACGGCTTGACGTCCAGACTAAAAGTTAAAAGTAAGTCACTTTCACTACCACCCCGAACTTGGAACCGAACCCACTCCCCCCTACCCACAAAATAAATAATTAGAGAATCATTTTCTATTCTGCTATCGAGGGGATTACTTCAAAATCTTTGGTTTGCTAATTAGACATTGCACCCCTCTCCAGAACATTGTGATAAATAAGTGTTTGTCCCATTTTTAACATGTAGATATTTTCTGGGTACGACCCGCTTCGGGCAGGTATCCAGTCAAGAGTTGGTGGTGTTTGAAAAGTCTGCCTGCTGCCATTCTGTGTCACTGTGAGCCTAGACTGGCAAATGGGAGATACCTGTGTGGTGTTATTGCGGTGGCATGCGGGATTGGCAATCCAGCGGGCGTGTCGCCCCCCCCCCCCCCCCCCGCCCCCCGGCGGTGCCACCCTGTGAGTTCTTGCCTGGTGCAGACGGGGTGAAGGAGGTTCCCTCCGCGGCACCGTGGGCCGTGGCTTGTGTGTAATATTAGTCAGAGGAGCGTGTGATTTGTGTTTTTTTTTCTTTTGGGCTGAGTGTTTGATCACAGCCAATCCGAGCCCCACATCCTGATAACATCCACATGCAGAGTCTCGGATCAGTCAGAAGTGAGGCTGAACGGCGCTAAGTGTCCAACTCTCTCCACCTCCACTGCTGCTGGTTGGTGCACGCGGGAGAACTCAGCCCTCCCAGACCACCGGGCAAGCTCACTCCCCACGGCTCAGCAGACAGCCCAAGACGACCCACAGCAAAACCTACGGCTGGGTAGCACCTCTGCTGTGCAGGTAAGGACCATTAACACATTGAGATGAGGGGGGGGGGGGGGGTTGGGAGATGGATTCTGCCAACGTTAACAGGATCAGATCCCCATGTGCTTTCATGCTGATCATTGCTACAGGCTCCAGTCACTGAAATACTATTTTAAGCAGGATGCTTAGAGACACAACTTTCAGAAGACAAATTGTTTTTTCATGATCTTGCTTATTTTGACCAGTATAGTCTCTAACACTTGGCATGCTATGGATGCACTCTAGAGGGGTGGAAACTATGAGCTAATGACCTTAAAGAAGCGGTCCACTTTCCCCCACACACATTACACTCCAAACGTGTGCCGCGCTTCCAGAGCGGCTCTCCCAACTATTTCGATTCTCCCGGGGTCTTCCAAGTGGCGTCTTCTTAATGTGTGAACTCGGATCAGTAAATTATTGTTCCCAACTGACTTCGGCCGTATAAAGTTTGAAGGGGCTCAGGTGTCCGCGGTTAATCCGCAGCAGCCTATCTCCACAACTTATAAAACTTTTATTTTAAATCAGCGGTCTGGTGCGAATCCTGCATTTGTGTGTTGTCCTGGGTGAGGGCGATGTGATGATATTCCGCAGGGACAATCCCAGAACCCGGACCGTGTTCTTTTCCTTGTTGTTGTTGCTGTCACTGGGGATCATTCCTAACACTGTGGCGGCCGGCAAAACATTTGAACTGGGTCACGCTTTGCTTAAATGCTGCGTTCCACAGTTAAGGAAGAAATTGGGGAATCGCCGAGGGGTGGGGGGGGGGGGGTAAGAGAGTGAGTTGTCTTTGGGACCGAGTGCCCTGCGTGACGGTACTTGATAGCACTCCCGGGGTGGGCTCGGAAATATCCCTGTCCCTGTCCAGCTCCAAATTTAAAAAAACACCTCCATTGCACTCGCTTTGCTGAGAAATGTCCATTCCCCAGAGCGGATCTGTCTCAAACTTCTGTCAAACCTTCACAAAGTAAACAGTGAGACTCCTCTCAAGTCTGTTCCATCAGGAGAGCGATGCTTAGAAAAGTTAAGTTCGAAAGAAGATTGAAAAGATGGGAACATATATCTAGGGATGCTCGTGATCCAGTCAGGTTGCCGCAGCAGTTATAAACCCCCCATACCCTCCCTTGTTTATTTAATAAATCCCTCATCTCCCCCGCAATTTCTGTCTCTCTCGCTCTCTGCCTCTCTCACTCTCTGTCTGCCCCACACTCTGTCTCTCCCACTCTCTGTCTCTCTCACTCTCTGTCTCTCCCACTCTCTGTCACTCTCTCTCACTCTCTGTCTCTCTCTCTCACTCTCTGTCTCTCTCGCTCTCTGTCTCTCTCGCTCTTTCTCTCACTCTATGTCTCTCTCGCTCTCTGTTTCTCTCGCTCTCTGTCTCTCTCACTCTGTCTCTCCCACTCTCTGTCTCTCCCACTCTCTGTATCTCTCGCTCTCTGTCTCTCTCTCTCACTCTCTGTCCCTCTCGCTCTCTGTCTCCCTCGCTCTTTCTCTCACTCTATGTCTCTCTCGCTCTCTGTTTCTCTCGCACTCTGTCTCTCACTCTGTCTCTCTCTCTGTCGCTCACTCGCTGTCTCTCACACTCTGTTTCTCTCGCTCTCTGTCTCTCTCACCCTGTTTCTCTCGCTCAGTCTCTCTCACTCTGTCTCTCCCACTCTCTGTCTCTCTCACTCTGTCTCTCTCACTCTGTCTCTCTCGCTCAGTCTCTCACTCTGTCTCTCTCATTCTGCCTCTCTCTCGCTCTCTGTCTCTCTCACTCTCTGTCTCTCTCACTTTGTCTCCTTCGTTCTCTGTCTCTCTCCCTCACTCTCTCTCTCGCTCTATGTCTCTCTCACTCTCTCTTACTCTCTCTCTCGCTCTCTGTCTCTCTCACTCTCTCTCGCTCTCTGTCTCTCTCACTCTCTGACTCTCACTCCCTGTCTCTCTCACTCTCTGTCTCTCTCGCTCTCTCTCTCGCTCTCTTTCTCTCTCACTGTCTCTCTCTCGCTCTCTGTCTCTCTCACTCTCTGTCTCTCTCGTTCTCTGACTCTCTCTCTCTCACTCTGTCTCTCTCACTCTCTGTCTCTCTCACTGTCTCTCTCTCAATCTCACTCTGTCTCTCTCACTCTGTCTCACTCTCTGTCTCTCTCGCTCTCTGCCTCTCTCACTCTGTCTCTCTCTCTCACTCTCTCTCGCTCTCTGACTCTCTCTCTGTCTCACTCTGTCTCGCTCTCTGTCTCTCTCACTCTGTCTCTCTCACTCTATCTCTCGCTCTGTCTCTCTCACACTGTCTCACTCTCTGTCCCTCTCACTGTCTCTCTCGCTCTCTGTCTCTCTCGCTCTCTGTCTCTCTCACTCTGTCTCTCTCGCTCTCTGTCTCACTCTCTGTCTCTCTCACTCTGTCTCTCGCTCTCTGTCTCTCTCACTCTGTCTCTCTCGCTCTCTGTCTCTCTCGCTCTCTGTCTCTCTTACTCTGTCTCACACTCTGTCCCTCTCACTCTGTCTCTCCCGCTCGCTGTCTCTCCCACTCTCTGTCTCTCTCACTCTCTGTCTCTCCCACTTTCTGTCTCTCTCACTCTCTGTCTGTCTGACGCAAGACAGCAGACACACGCTTGGAGACACACAGACAGGGAAATCCCTCCGCTCCCTGCGACCCAACATCTCCAACCCAAGTAGGGAGCTCACTCCCCGGTTACTGGAATGGATGGCCCCGGACCCCCTGGTTTAAAGGTGTCAGCCGTGGCTCCCGGTGCCAGCAGCCTGTCCCTCGGGGGTCAGATGGTTGTGTTTTCCAAGTCCGCACTCCAGGGAGGCGCAGAGCTGTCAGGGATGCCATTTGTACTTGGAGAGGATGTCACGGGCTACCCCTGGTGTTCTATCTAGTCTGACCAATATTTTACCCCTCAATCAACATCACACTAAGCAGACTCCCTGGCCACTATCGCATTGTTTGTGGGAGTTTGCTGGGTGTAAACTGGCTGTGGCGATTCCCACACACCACACTTCAAAAGTATTTAATTGGCTGTAAAGCTTCGGGACTTCTGAAAGGCGCTATATAAACGCAGGTTTTAAAGTGTTGGCATGGCTGTGAGACGGTGTTAAACAAGCCACTATGCTGGCACGGGAGGAATTGTAATACACACAGGCTTCCTTCTTACCTCAATAATGCCAGCTTGGACCCAATGACAGGCAAAATAAATCAAGGTTCGCCTGTCTCTGCTCTGGGCTACATCCAATCGGCTGGTTTCATAGTCACGTCCTCAGAATCATTCCTTGGCTCCATAACCAGACATCGTGTCCAGCGCAGAGAGAGAGAGATAGAGAGAAAAACCAAAATCTGGATTTCAAAAGCGACGATGGTGGAGAATGTGGGTCTGGGAGGTTGCAGAACCTCACTCCTCACAAATCCCCATTCCCTCTCCATCATCAGCAGGCTTTGACCGGGAGAGGAGTTTCTCCAAAACGTCCACCAGCTTAGCCAGAGGTTGAAACCACTGGCCCCGAGCCCAGTTGCGATTTGATTTGTCTTCGGGTAAATGGTTACAATTTTAATTTGAATGATTGGAACGTGGGGCCGCCCTGAAACCACATTCTCTCCCCCCCCCCCCCCCCCAACACACACACTAGTCCCGCCAGCGGCCCGGCCATGAAACCTCCCGGCCAGCGATGAGTGAAGTTCAGTGTTTGGCGGGGTCTCCTAGGTAACAGCTGTGTTGTCAGTGCTGTTTTGCCTCAGTAAACCGAGGCTCCAGTCTGCCGTCTCCGTCTCTAAACAAAATTATACCCACAGACTGACATATCGATGTTGGAGCGGGCATCTAGTCAGCTTCTCTCTCCTACCTGCAGACACTCTCTCTCTCTCTCTATATATATATATAACATGTCCTTGGCTCTTAGCTTCTCACTTTAGCCGATTCGATCAGATAAGGCGACAGGGTTGATGAAGGCGGCCAGCAGCCCCCCTCCCCCCCCCCCTCCCCCCCCCCCCCCTCTCTCTCTCTCTCCGCCCCCCCCCCCCCCCCCCAATCTCTCTCTGCTTTGGGACTCAGTGCTGGGAGGGCCAGCATTGAAATATCAATAACCAGGCTCGATGTGGGGGGACATCTCTGATCCTGGCTCTGCTCTCTCGGGCTGCTCCCGCTTCACTGTCAATGACAGCACTCAAATAGCCTCAGCCAGTTCCACGTGTTTTTTTTTACTGCGCGAAATCCAGGAATGATTGGCGATAAACAAATCTAAACTGCGACTCGTCTAAATAACTGCACGTTCTGCCAGGATACAGAGACATGTGGATGTTCCCCGATAGGGCGGCGGGGGTATTTGGTTTACAATTTCCGTATTCTGAGATTCAGGGTGAGCTGAACCTTATTTGGATACCCTCCTCCCCCTTCCTTCCCTCTTGAGGATCTGGCCAGTTTCTCTGTGGTCAGGGATCACCACCTTTATCTCCAGTGATTCCAGTCCCGGCTCCTGACAGAGTCAGTGGCTGGGCTAGCTGCCCACTCAGTCCCGGCTTTGTCTAACACTCTGATTCCGCGGAACTGCCAATCTCCAGCCTTTCAAATGGCCACCTTTCTCCTCTTCACATCCAACATTACCGTCCGCGGATAGAAAGCCGCGATGATGGATAACCGATTTAAAAAAAACATTTTCAGAACATTTCCCTTACGATTCATAAATCCGCTCTACAACGCGGTGAAGCTTAACACAGCGAACATTAAACATCTCTGGCCACCGTGTCACTTTTCCACAAGAAAATTGAGCGCTTGGATGTACCCCCCTCCCTCTCCCTCTCCTCCCTCCGCTTTGCAGCTGAGTGGGCCATGCCACAGTTGGATTCCTCTCCCTTCCCGGTCTGCGGGCAGAAGCCAGGAATGGCTTCTCCCTAATGCGTGGCGGGATTTGAGTACAAGGATTAGAAGGTTGAAATGTAGGCTTCGTTTAACCGGGAGCCAGTGGAAGGTCGGCCAGCACCCAGCTGCTGGGCGAGTGGCATCGGGCTGAGTTAGGACACGGGCAGTAGAGTTTTGGATAACTTCAATTTAGAATGATCAAACCAGGAGGTAACAAAGGCCTGGCTGAGGGCAGCAGCAGCAGATGGACTGAGATGAGGTGGGTTCATCTGATGTCACTAAGGTGCAAATTGGCAGTCTTAGTGGTTGAAAGATTATCACCTCGTCAAATATGACACCTGAAGTGTTGGGTGGTCTGCCACACAGATGAACCAACACGGTTGTGAATGGTACAACGCAGTTTTATTTCAGACAACTATTTACATTGGTGAACTGTTCACTGAGGTTCGATCATGGCCTTTGATTCTGTGGACCTATTCCTAATTCTGTCTTATGGTGGCACTCAGCACATGGTGGATGTCTGAGTGGCCTGCAATGAGCTCTGTGCTTTGAGCCATCTCCTGCTCGAGTGCCCAGGAAGTGTCGTGTTCCCTGTTTTGTACCGTGTATGCTCTTGCCTGTGATTGGCTGTCGTGCTGTGTGTGTTGATTGGTCCATCGATCTGTCCATCAGTATGTATGTATGTATGTGCTATGATGTGTGCCTGAATATCATGACATCTCCCCTTTTTTACAAGAACATGTGCCAACGTGGTCATAAATAGAGATGTGTTCTGAGTGTAGCTAAATGTGTGTGTGTGCAATATTTACAGCATGTACATGGGGTTAAACTATATACAAGGGGCGATGTCGGGTGCGACATAACAATGAGGTTGTACCATCAACAAAGAACGGTTGAACGATAAAACAAATTCCTGTAATGATAAGAACATAAACATGTTAACACAGTGGTAGTATGAGTTCAATGTACAGGCAGTCTCATAAGTCCAGTCTAGTAGGTGGACGACAAATTCGGGTTGACCGCCTCAAGGGGAGGTCTGGAACCACCGGCTGAGGAATGGGCCTGGCCACGGGCGACGACGGAAGGGGCATGGTGGGGGGCAGCTCCACGAAGTCAATGTCAGGAACAACAGGAGGGCGCGGTGTCAGTGTAAGGTCCCGTAGCGAGCGTGGAAGTAGGCGAAGAACCCGACGATTGCACCTACGAATGGATCCATCAGGCATGCGAACCAGGAACGAGCAGGGAGCCACGCATCGGAGAACTTTGGCAGGTGCTGACCAGCCACCTTCTGGTAGGTGGATGCGGACTTCGTCTCCAGGGGCCAGGGCGGGAAGATCAGTTGCCCGTGTGTCATATGCCCTCTTCTGGCGACCTCGCTGCAGTTGCATTCTGTATAGTACGGTTGGTTGTGGGTGCCAGAATAGAAGGCACGGTGGTCCTGAGGCCGCCACCCATCAACAGCTGGGCTGGTGAGAGGCCAGTGGCTAGTTGGGCCGAGCGATAGGCTAGCAGGGCTAGGCAGAAATCTGATCCGGCAGCAGCAGCCTTGCAGAGGAGCCGCTTGACAATGTGAACGCCCTTCTCCACCTTTCCATTGGACTGGGGATGCAGAGGGCTGGACGTCACGTGTGTGAAACCATACGAGGCAACAAATAATGACCATTCCTGGCTGGCGAAACATGGCCCATTGTCTGACATGACAGTCATCGGAATGTCGTGGTGAGTGAAGGTGCCTTTGCAGGCCCTTATGACAGCGGACGATGTCAAATCGTGCAGGCGTATGACCTCCGGATAGTTGGAGAAGTAGCCAATGATAATGACATAGTCCCTGCCGAGCGCGTGAAAGAGGTCCGCACCCACCTTCGCCCAGGGGGATGTCACCAGCTCATGGGGCAGAAGCGTTTCAGGAGGTTGCGCCGGTTGGAACCTTTGGCCGGTGGGGCAATTGAGCACCATATTGGCAATGTCATCACTGATGCCCGGCCAGTATACCGCCTCTCGGGCCCTCCGTCTGCACTTCTCGACCCCCAGATGGCCTTCGTGTAGTTGGTCGAGGACCAGCTTGTGCATGCTGTGCGGAACCACAATCTGGTCCAGCTTTAGAAGGACACCGTCAATGACTGCCAAGTCGTCTCAGACATTGTAGAACTGCGGGTACTGCCCTTTGAGCCACCCTCCCGTCATGTGTCGCATAACACATTGTAGAAGGGGGTCAGCCGCAGTCTCTCGGTGAATATGGGCCAGACTGGAGTCGTCAGCTGGCAGATTTGCCAATGTGAAAGCCACCTGCGCTTCGACCTGACAGACGAACCCCTCCGAATCTGGTGGTGTGCTCACTGCTCTAGACAGGGCATCCGCAATGATAAGGTCCTTACCCGGGGTGTAGACCAGTTGGAAGTCATACCGCCTAAGTTTAAGTAGGATGCGCTGGAGGCAAGGGGTCATCTCATTTAGATCCTTATTAATGATGCTGACCAGGGGGTGGTGGTCAGTCTCAACGGTAAACCGGGGGAGACCATACACATAGTCATGGAACCTGTCTAATCCAGTTAGCAAGCCCAGGCGCTCCTTTTCGATCAGCGCGTAGTGCTGTTCTGTGGGGGTCATGGCCCGCGAGGCATAGGCGACCGGGGCCCATGACGCAGTGTCATCCTGCTGTAGGAGCACCGCTCCATAAGACCATAAGACATAGGGGCGGAAGTAAGGCCATTCGGCCCATCGAGTCCACTCCACCATTCAATCATGGCTGATTCAACTCCATTTACCCGCTCTCTCTCCATAGCCCTTAATTCCTCGAGAAATCAAGAATTTATCAACTTCTGTCTTAAAGACACTCAACGTCCCGGCCTCCACCGCCCTCTGTGGCAATGAATTCCACAGACCCACCACTCTCTGGCTGAAGAAATTTCTCCTCATCTCTGTTCTAAAGTGACTCCCTTTTATTCTAAGGCTGTGCCCCCGGGTCCTAGTCTCCCCTGCCAATGGAAACAACTTCCCTACATCCACCCTATCTAAGCCATTCATTATCTTTTAAGTTTCTAATAGATCTCCCCTCAACCTCCTAAACTCCAATGAATATAATCCCAGGATCCTCAGACATTCATCGTATGTTAGGCCTATCATTCCTGGGATCATCCGTGTGAATCTCCGCTGGACCCGCTCCAGTGCCAGTATGTCCTTCCTGAGGTGTGGGGCCCAAAACTGCTCACAGTATTCTAAATTGGGCCTACCTACTGCTTTATAAAGCTTCAGAGGTCCATCCCTGCTTTTATATTCCAAGCCTCTTGAGATGAATGACAACATTGCATTTGTTTTCTTAATTACGGACTCAACCTGCAAGTTTACCTTTAGAGAATCCTGGACTAGGACTCCCAAGTCCCTTTGCACTTCAGCATTATGAATTTTGTCACCGTTTAGAAAATAGTCCATGCCTCTATTCTTTTTTCCAAAGTGCAAGACCTCGCACTTGCCCACGTTGAATTTCATCAGCCATTTCTTGGACCACTCTCCTAAACTGTCTAAATCTTTCTGCAGCCTCCCCACCTCCTCCATTCTACCTGCCCCTCCACCTATCGTTGTATCATCGGCAAACATAGCCAGAATGCCCCCAGTCCCGTCATCTAGATCGTTAATATATAAGGGGAACAATGCCGGACTGGCTGGCATCAGTCGAGATTTTAGTGGCACGAGATGTGTCGAAGAACGCCAACACCGGTGCTGTGGTGAGCTTAAGTTTGAGCTCCTCCCATTCCTGCTGGTGTGTGTAGCCACTGGAACTCCGTGGACCTCCTGACGAGGTGGCGCAGAGCTGTTGTGTGGGAGGCGAGGTTGGGAATGAACTTCCCCAGGAAGTTGACCATGCCTAGAAAGCGTAGCACTGCTTTCTTGTCTGCCAGCTGTGGCATGGCTGTAATGACGCTCACCTTGTCTGCATCCAGACGGACCCCTGACCAGGAAATGTGGTCTCCCAGGAACTTCAGCTCGGTTTGGCCGAAAGAACACTTGGCTCGGTTGAGGCGTATGCCGTTTTCGCGTATGCGTGCAAAAACGTGCTGGAGACGATAGATGTGCTCCTGTGGTGTGGTGGACCAGATGATGATGTCGTCCACGTATACGCGCACCCCTTCGATGCCTTCCATCATCTGCTCCATGATCCTATGAAAGACCTCGGATGCCGAGATGATGCCAAATGCCATTCTGTTGTAGCAGAACCTGCCAAAAGGGGTGTTGAAGGTGCACAGCTTTCAGCTGGACAGATCCAGTTGGATCTGCCAAAAACCCTTTGAGGCATCCAGTTTTGTGAAGATTTTAGCCCGGGCCATTTCGCTCGTGATCTCCTCCCGTTTGGGTATGGGGTAGTGTTCCCTCATAATGTTGTTGTTGAGGTCTTTTGGATCAATGCAGATCCGGAGCTCGCCGGAGGGCTTCTTAACACACACCATGGAGCTGACCCATGGTGTGGGCTCCGTGACCCGGGATAGGACCCCTTGGTCCTGGAGATCCTGCAGCTGCTGCTTGGAGCGGTCTTTGAGTGGCGCTGGGACCCTCCGAGGTGCGTGAATGACCGGGGTGGGGTCCGGTCTGAGCCAAATTTTGTAGGTGTAGGGCAGTGTGCCCATGCCCTCGAATGCCTCCTGGTTGTGGTTGAGGAGCGATTGGAGCTGTGCGGTGAACTCTGCATCCGAGAAGTCAGATGTGCCGTCTGGAGAGAGACTGTACTTGTTGCACGAGGTGGAGAGCCTTGCATGCCTGTCCGCCTAGCAAGGAGTCCTTCGATGAGCCGACTATCTCGAATGAGAGTGTGGCCGTGCATGTGTTGTGTGTCACCTGGAGCTGGCAGGATCCCATAGCCAGGATAACGTTCCCGTTGTAGTCGACCATCCTGCAACGGGACGGCCAAATTGGTGGTCTGACCTTCATGGCGTAGAACGCTGACCATGCTATGAGGTTGGTGGAGGCACCAGTGTCCAGGCCGAACGTTATGGGTGATTGGTTGACTTTTAGGGTGGCACACCATTCATCACCCGGATTGATCGTGTTAATTTGCACCGGCTGGTGCGTCCTGGGTGGAGACATTCGGTTCCCATCAATGACCGCAACACGGAAGGCGTCCTGATCGTCTGTGTCACTAGTCTGGACATCGTCTGGTCAGGATTCGTAATACGGAGGCTGAGTGGTCCGCACGTCCATGCAAGGCTGTTGGAGTTGGGGAACAGTGACAGGTTGAGCTGCTCGACAGTAAGCAGCATAGTGGCCCACCTTGCCACAGCGGAGGCATTGTCGGGTTCTTGCGGGACATTACCGCTTTAAATGTGCGGCTCCACAGTTGCCGCACGTCGTGACGTCATGGCGTTCGTTGCGCCACTGCGCATGCGCGGTCCGGTCTTGCGTTGAGCGCGCCTGCGCATCACGTCCCTCGATGATGCCGTAGTTTTTGGCGCGTACAAGCGCAGGAGGCCTCGAAAAGCGCGCAAAATGTCCGCCCGCGTCCGGGCTGCGGGCCGGGAGGAACTCGATCGCCTGGAACCGTTTGGCCTCGTAGGGCCCCTGCCTCGCTGATCCGACCGCGTAGGACCCCTGCCGCGCCAATTCGGCCGCCTGAAATTGGGTATAACGGCTAGTCGCGTTTTCGTGCAGGACACAGGCTTCGATTGCGGAGGCTAAGGTGAGGCCTTTTATTTTTAAGAGCTGCTGGCGTAGGGTGCCCGAGGTGACCCCAAAAACGATCTGGTCCCGAATCATGGAATCGGAGGTGGTGTCGTAACCACAGGACTGCCCGAGGATGCGGAGATGCGTAAGGAATGATTGAAAGGGCTCATCCTTACCTTGCAGGCGCTGCTGGAAGAGATACCTCTCGAAGCTCTCGTTGACCTCGACGTTGAAGTGTTGGTCGAGCTTGAGAAGGACCGTCTTGTATTTGGTCTTGTCCTCGCCTTCCGCAAACACCAGGGGTTTGTAGACATAGAAGGCGTGTTGACCTGCCGTGGTGAGGAGGATGGCGATCTTTCTGGTGTCCGAGGTGCTTTCCTTTTCGTTGGCTTCCAGAAAGAGCTGGAAGCACTGTTTGAACAGCTTCCAATTAACGCCGAGGTTTCCAGCGACTTGCAGCAGCTGCGGTGTGTTGATGGTGTCCATGGCGCAGGATGGCAGATTCCGGAGGATCTTTAGGTCGGTACCAAATTCACTCCTGGTACTATGAAGTGTTGGGTGGTCTGCCACACAGATGAACCAACACGATTGTGAATGGTACAACGCAGTTTTATTTCAGACAACTATTTACAGTGGTGAACTGTTCACTGAGGTTCGATCATGACCTTTGATTCTGTGGACCTATTCCTAATTCTGACTTGTGGTGGCACTCAGCACATGGTGGATGTCTGAGTGGCCTGCAATGAGCTCTGTGCCCTGAGCTGTCTCCTGCTCGAGTGCCGAGGAAGTGTCGTGTTCCCTGTTTTGTACTGTGTCTGCTCTTGCCTGTGATTGGTTGTCGTGCTGTGTGTGTTGATTGGTCCGTTGATCTGTCCATCAGTATGTATGTATGTGTGTGCTATGATGTTTACCTGAATATCATGACAACACCGACATTGAGAGCAGGCTGGCTCAGCATCATTCAGGGAAGGGGTAGAGTTGTGGGCAGGGCATGGAGCTTGTGCTAAAATAAAAGACAACGCCTTCACTCTTCTCAATATTCAATTGGGGGAAAGCTTTGCTCAGCCAGTCCTGAATTTGGAGCAAACAGTCTCACAACACAGAATCCATTGAATCCCCACAGTTCACAATGAGGCCATTCGGCCCATCAGCATCTGCACCGACCCTCTGAAAGAGCACTCTACCTAGCCCCCCCCAACCCTATCGCCGTAAGCCCACCATTTAACCTACACATCTTTGGACACTAAGGGGCGATTTATCACGGCCAATCCACCTAAACTGCACATCTTTGGACTGTGGGAGGAAACTGGAGCACCTGGAGGAAATGCACGCAGACATGGGGAGAAGGTGCAAACTCTACACAGTCACCCAAGACTGGAACCGAGTGCGGGCCCTGGCGCTGTGAGGTGGCCCTTTGCCATTGTAGAGAGGTCAAGTTAAAGCTGGATGCTGTTAGTGTACCTGTGCAGTGTGATATGTTTTCAGATGATGTTGCTGAGTAGCAGCATGTAGCCGAGAAATAGAAGAAATATCATAGCATCCCTACAGTGCAGAAGGAGGCCATTCAGCCCATTGAGTCTGCACTGACCCTGTGAACTAACACCCTATCCAGACTCATGCCCCTGCACTATCCTCATCACGCCACCTAACCTTTTGGACACCAAGGGTCAATTTAGCATGGCCAATCCACCTAACCTACACATCTTTGGAAATGTGGGAGGAAACTGGAGCACCCAGAGGAAATCCACACAGACACAGTGATGCACGATCAATAACTACTAAAGCGAGGGTGTAGTCCAACTGAAGGCTTTAATAAGCTAGATGTTTCCCCCAGCAGCTCAGGTACAGAAAGAAGGCAGCTGGGGCGGCACGGGCTCTTATACCCTGCCTTGCAGGGCGGAGCTACCATACAGCTTGACCAATGGGAAACATACAATATCTACCAATGGTGTTCCAGCATTACTAGGTACCGTAATACCTTTACACAGACTAACCACATTCACCCCCTCTTAAAAAAGAGTCCGGCGGGTGTGGTGGCTTGGTATTACAACATGGTAACGTGGTAGAAGTTATAGTTATGGAGGTACCGTAATACATCCGTACAGCGTTTTGTCTTATTGTCGTAACTATTTACAATTTCACAATTAACTATGTACACTTTAAGATGAAGCAATCAGTCGATCGGGGGTCCTGGTCATCCTCTGTGATCGTCGAATCTTTGGTGGTGACGCAGGTGGGGCTCGGGTGTCTGTGACTCCGGGAGCGTGGCCTCGATCTCTGTGGCAGCTTCAACACACCTAGACGGCGCTGGTGGGGACGCCGATTGACCTGGGAAGGGAGCGTCGGGTGCGTCGGTGGGTAGGGGGGGGGTCTAGACGGGGCCGGCGGAAGAACCGATCCTCCTGGGAAGGGGGCAGCTGTAAGGTGCACCGGTGGGAGGGAGGGTGGGAATGGTGGCTGGCGTGTGCGTGGGGATCCGGCGGACGGGAGGTCTCGTAGGGAGACCATATCTTGTCAGCCATCGGGGTATGCCACGTAGGCGTACTGGGGGTTAGCGTGGAGAAGATGGACCCTCTCGACCAACGGGTCCAACTTGTGCGCCCGCATGTGTTTTCGGAGCAGGATGGGTCCGTGAGCTGCCAGTCAGGTTGGGAGCGAGGTCCCAGAGGAGGACTTCCTGGGGAAGACAAGGAGACGTTCGTGAGGTGTTTGGTTGGTCGTGGTACAAAGCAGTGACCGCATGGAGTGGAGGGCATCCGGGAGGACTTCCTGCCAGTGGGAGACTGGGAGATTCCTGGACCGTAGGGCCAGTAGGATGGTCTTCCAGACCGTTCCGCTCTCCTTCTCTACCTGTCCGTTACCCTGGGGGTTGTAACTGGTTGTCCTGCTCGAGGCGATGCCCTTGCTGAGCAGGAATTGACGCAGTTCGCCGCTCATAAAGGAGGACCCCCTATCACTATGCATGTAAGCAGGGAACCCGAACAGCGTAAAGATGCTATGGAAGGCCTTGATGACGGTGGTTGCGGTCATGTCGGGGCAGGGGATGGCGAGTGGGAACCGGGAGTACTCGTCAATCACATTCAGGAAGTACGTGTTGCGGTCGGTGGAGGGGAGGGGGCCTTTGAAGTCCATACTGAGGATTTCAAAGGGACGGGAAGCCTTTATCAGGTGCGCTTTCTCTGGCCTGTAGAAGTGCGGTTTGCACTCCATGCAAATTTGGCAATTCCTGGTGGCTGTCCTGACCTCCTCGATGGAGTAGGGCAGGTTGCGGGTCTTGACAAAATGGAAAAAGTGAGTGACCTCCGAGTGGCAGAGGTCCTCGTGGAGGGCTCGGAGGCGGTCCACTTGTGTGTTGGCACATGTGCCGCGGGACAGAGCATCACGAGGCTCGTTTAGCTTCCCGGGACAATACAAGATCTCGTAGTTATAGGTGGAGAGTTCGATCCTCCACCGCAAGATCTTATCGTTTTTTATCTTGCCCCGAACATTATCGAACATGAAGGCGACTGACCGTTAGTCAGTGAGGAGAGTGAATCTCCTGCCGGCCAGGTAATTACTCCAATGTTGCACAGCTTCCACTATAGCCTGGGCCTCCTTTTCGACTGAGGAGTGGCGGATTTCGGAAGAATGGAGTGTACGTGAGAAGAAGGCCACGGGTCTGCCCGCTTGGTTGAGGGTGGCCGCCAGAGCTACGTCGGACGCGTCGCTCTCGACCTGGAAGGGGAGGGACTCGTCGATGGCGTGCATCGTGGCCTTTGCAATGTCTGCTTTGATGCGGCTGAAGGCCTGGCGGGCCTCTATCAACAGGGGAAAAACTGTGGATTGGATCAGGGGACGGGCCTTGTCCGCATAGTTGGGGACCCACTGGGCATAGTAAGAAAAAAAGCCTAGGCAGCGCTTCAGGGCCTTGGAGTCGGAGCATGCATTCAGAGTCGGGGCCTAGAACTCCATTTCACACTAAGTAGCCGAGGATGGTTAGGCGGTCGGTGCTAAACACGCATTTATCCTTGTTATACGTAAGGTTAAGGATCTTTGCGGTCTGGAGGAATTTTCGGAGGTTGGTGTCGTGGTCCTGCTGGTCGTGGCCGCAGATGGTGACATTATCCAGATATGGGAATGTTGCCCGTAAACCGTACCGGTCAACCATTCAGTCCATCTCGCGCTGGAAGACCGAGACCCCATTAGTGACACCGAAGGGAACCCTTAAGAAGTGGTAGAGCCGCCCATCTGCCTCGAAGGCAGTGTATTTGCGGTCACTAGTGCGGATGGGGAGCTGGTGGTAGGCGGACTTATGATCCACCGTGGAGAAGACCTTGTAATGCGCGATCCTGTTTACCAGGTCGGATATGCGGGGGAGAGGGTACGTGTCCAGCTGCGTAAACCTGTTGATGGTCTGACTGTAGTCGATGACCATCCTATGCTTCTTCCCGGTCTTTACCACCACTACTTGAGCTCTCCAGGGACTGTTGCTAGCTTCAATGACTACTTCCCTCAGTAGCCGTTGGACCTATGACCTAATAAAGATCCAATCCTGGGCACTGTACCGTCTGCTCCTGGTGGCGACGGGTTTGCAATCCGGGGTGAGGTTCGCAAACAGGGAAGGCGGATCGACCTTGAGGGTCGCGAGGCCGCAGACAGTGAGAGGGGGTATAGGGCCGCCGAATTTGAAAGTTAGACTTTGGAGGTTGCACTGGAAGTCTAACCCTAGGAGTGTGGCCGCGCAGAGGTGGGGCAGGACGTAGAGCCGGTAATTTTTAAACTCCCTTCCCTGAACCGTGAGGTTTGCTACACAAAACCCCTTTATCTCTACTGAGTGGGAACCGGAGGCCAGGGAGATTTTTTGATTAACCGGGTGGACGGGGAGAAAACAGCGCCTTACCATGTCGGGGTGTATGAAGCTCTCCGTGCTCCCAGAGTCGATTAAGCAGGACGTCTTGTGCCCGTTGATTAGTACCGTTGTTGTAGCAGTTGAGAGTGTTCGAGGCCGGGAGTGGTCCAGGGTCACCGAGGCTAATTGTGGAGCAGTTGAATGTTCTCTTCGGGCGGTGTGTGGTCAGCCGAGCTGGGGTCCTGGGAGTCCATCCAAGATGGCGGCACCCATTGGTCGCACATGGCTGGGGGTGCACAAAATGGCGGCGCCCATCCATCACCTGTGCCATCCGCAGGACAAGATGGCGGCGCCCAGAGGCCGCACGTGGCCCTGAAGGAGGAAGATGGCGGTGCCCGCTGGCCGCACGGGGACCATGGAGAGGATTGTGGTGGTGGTCCGCATTCGCCACCGGAGACCGCAGCGACGGCCAGGGCCTGGCATACTGCCACGAAGTGGCCCTTTTTACCGCATCACTTGCAGGTGGATGCGCGGGCCGGACAGCGCTGCCGGGGGTGCTTGGCTTGCCCGCAAAAATAGCAGTGGGGCCCCCCGGGGTTGCCAGGCCGTCTTGCAGCACAAGCTTGTGGGTGGTTGGGCAATGTCTCGGGGTCGGCCGTGGGGGGGTTCCATGCTGCCCAGGGGGCTGCCGTGCGGTCGGGGATGTAAGCGCGGGCGTTTCGGGAGGCCACATCCAGGGAGCCGGCAAGGGCCGGTGCCTCCTTGAGGCCTAGGGTGTCTTAACATAGAACATAGAACATAGAAAATACAGCACAGAACAGGCCCTTCGGCCCACGATGTTGTGATGAACGTTTGTCCTAGATTAATCATAGATTATCATTGAATTTACAGTGCAGAAGGAGGCCATTCGGCCCTTTGAGTCTGCACCGGCTCTTGGAAAGAGCACCCTACCCAAACTCAACACCTCCACCCAACACCAAGGGCAATTTTGGACATTAAGGGCAATTTATCATTGGCCAATTCACCTAACCTGCACATCTTTGGACTGTGGGAGGAAACCGGAGCACCCGGAGGAAACCCACCCAGACACGAGGAGGACGTGCAGACTCCGCACAGACAGTGATCCAAGCCGGAATCGAACCTGGGATCCTGGATCTGTGAAGCAATTGTGCTATCCACAATGCTACCGTGCTGCCCTTAAGAACAAATTAATCGACACTATATCATTTTACCGTAATCCATGTACCTATCCAATAGCTGCTTGAAGGTCCCTAATGTTTCCGACTCAACTACTTCCACAGGCAGTGCATTCCATGCCCCCACTACTCTCTGGGTAAAGAACCTACCTCTGATATCCCTCCTATATCTTCCACCTTTCACCTTAAATTTATGTCCCCTTGTAATGGTTTGTTCCACCCGGGGAAAAAGTCTCTGACTGTCTACTCTATCTATTCCCCTGATCATCTTATAAACCTCTATCCAGTCGCCCCTCATCCTTCTCCGTTCTAATGAGAAAAGGCCTAGCACCCTCAACCTTTCCTCGTAAGACCTACTCTCCATTCCAGGCAACATCCTGGTAAGTCTTCTTTGCACCTTTTCCAAAGCTTCCACATCCTTCCTAAAATGAGGCGACCAGAACTGTACACAGTACTCCAAATGTGGCCTTACCAAAGTTTTGTACAGCTGCATCATCACCTCATGGCTCTTAAATTCAATCCCTCTGTTAATGAACGCAATCGCTGGCGGATTTGGGAGGACAGCATACCTGCCACGAAAGCGTCCAGGATCAAAAGTTCTGTGTGGTCGCTCGCCGAAACTTGCGGGCAGCTGCAGTTTCTCCTCAACACCAGGAGCGCATGGTAGAATTCTCCCAGCGATTCCCCAGGGATTTGTCGCCTTGTCGCTAGCAGATGTCGGGCGTAGACCTGTTTTACTGGGCGAATATAATGTCCTTTTAGCAGCTCCATTGCTGCATCGAAGTCGTTCGCGTCCTCGATGAGGGTGTAAATTTCTGGGCTCATCCTCGAGTGCAGGACTTGCAATTTCTGTTCTCCCGTGGGTGTGTTTTCGGCCGGGGGATCAGTAAAAATTCTGCATCAAGTTTCCTGAATGCTTTAACATGACTCCTGGTCGGTAAACTGATCTCAGATATGTAAACTGCTCTCTTGTCTCACCTGTAACTCGCAGACTAAATGACCATTGGAGTAATTCTTTGAGTGACTGGAATTCTATTTTTGTTCACCTGACCTGTAAGCCCAAGGTTCGAATTTCCGAGCCAATATTTGAAAGGGCGAGACAAGATATGTGCTTAATATCCAAAACTCTCTGGAACATAGGTGCAGTCATAATGCAGCCGTGTAGTTTCAAGTGTACACTGGCATGCAGATGGCATTGTAACTCAGGAGGCAGATCCTGAACATGTATAATAAGATGAGCAACCTCGAATTTGAAAAATCTCGGTGCAGCACATTGGCAACCCAGGCAAAATTGACTGCGAGTAAGAAGCGCCTCTGAGATATTTAGTCAATTTATTTTTTTAAAAGATTTTTAATATTACGAGAAGATGAATGCTGCTGTCAAGGGCCTCATAAAATTACAAGAATATCTCACTCAAGAGTGTTTGCAAACACATCAAGAAGTGACTTGCTGAACACACAATGAATTGACATAAATCCCATTAAAACATCCCTAATGCGTTATTTTTGTATTGAAAATGACATGTCAATTTTTCATGCCTATAAACAAAGCTTTGCAAAACATGTTTTCACAAAGTTGTTGCCTTGTTAAATGACTGGTTGCAGTGACTGTTCGAGGGGTAATAAAATGCACGATTATAAATTTACAGAAAGTGAATCTGGCATGCAGACACTTAACTAACCAATGTACTTCATATAAAAGCATGTGGCTCATGTATTTAAAGTAAGGAGTTTTCATGTAACAAATTAATAGATCAAGTGTGGCTAACCAAGGGGTATAATTGTTCTCGCCTAGTTAACACAACCATTGATTTACAGATGACTCAATAACTCAAATGGTGTAGCCCATGACACCTAAATGAATTTATGTTCCAGGGCTCCTGCTTACGTTTGCCTTCATTTTGGGATAACCTTCAGATAACTAACTGGGTGGAGCGACACCCTAGCAAAGTGTGAGATGGTGTTTATGCTTCGTGGGAACATAATGGTAGCCACCCAGCTTTACCTGAATTAAATACTTGGGGAATTTCAGTGATTATAGAGGCATCTGTCTCTGGCTGTCCTGATGTCCAGCTGATGTTAGGTTGTGAGGGTGAGTAGTACAGATGATCATAAAGTAGGGAAAACTGTGAAGAATAATCATCATTACAGCTGAATTTCTCAGGTTTTCTCAATTAGAGCTGTGGCTCAGTGTGCAAAGGCCCTCTGACATTACTCTGGAGGGTCTGTAAGAGTTCGGAACCGAGACTGTAACTCTACAAGAGCAAAGGTCGCAGGTGGGCCAATCTCACCACACAACAGTGCAATCCGTAATTTAGAAGTCTGGAAGAAATGGTCTTGGATTAAATCAAGGTGCAAAATTTACACAAATATGGTATAAACGCAGCAGGATTAGAATTGATTTCACAGTGTGATTGGCTGTGAATGATGTTGAACATCTTTTATGTTAGACATTAATAAACCAGCCGAGCCTAATGGGAGTTTATTAAATACTTGGCAGAAAATCATAGGCAACTAGATGAAAGCAGAATAGAGAAAGGCTGGAGCTGTATGTGTGAAACAAACACTTTCGCAGCTTCACATGGACAGAAGTCCATTCTGCAAATCTGAATGATTTCCCATAGCCAGTGGCAGACTCTGTATACACACATGTACACAAAAAATACACATACATGGGTATGAACGCACATATACATACACCTGCCACAAACACTCACGTGCACATACACAAATACAGACCTATCATTCTGTCTAATAACAAAAGTAATGGCTGAGTAATATGCAAATTAATTAGTTTTTTATCGCACTAAGTTGAAAATCGCCATAGCTTTTTATACCCTTGACTAAAAAGTATAAATGTATATAAGTTTAAATATAAATATATGTAGATAAGAGGCAGAAACAATTGCAACAGAAAAAGGTTTCTCATGAGCTTGACCCTTATGGTTACTGGGTGAGCAACAAGACTGTCAGAAATTGGCCTGTGGCCTCAGACAGTGAGCCAGAGATTTTCCGTAACCGAATGCACAAATGTACTCACAATCAACATTTTTGCTTTCCAGAGTGCTAAATATCAAATAGCACTTTGCATCTACCCCTCTTAATAACTGTAGATTAACACAATTTACAAAGGGGTGTGTCTGGCAAAAAATGATTTTAAAATGTCAACCATCGGATAGCCGGGAGAGTGGAAGGGTTTACATCAATGACAACTTACATTCAGACAGGACTCTTTGCATAAAATAACGTCTCTGAATGTCTTGCAGAAAATAAAGGTCGACACCTCACAGGAAGTAAAGGGGGCCAGATGCTCATTTAGAGAGATTGATTTTTAGGAGTCTTTTGAAGCCAAAGATAGAGGTAGGAAATTCACTGAAGCTAAACTTCTCCAAATAAGTGGCACAGTTAGTAAAATTAGAAAAAAGGTTTGGGGATCAGATTCGACATGTAGATAAAATTTGGATCCAGACTATTCTCGTTCCAGTAGCAGCACTAGAAATACATGATTCTGTGTTAGCAGCACAATGTAAGATTTTGTAAACATTTCTGCAGTTCATTATAACATGGGCTGGTAAGGTTCATGCCATGATGATACTGTGTTGGCATCCGTCCCTGCGGTCAGGGTGTACGTCTCTTCTGGATTGGATATTGTCTGTTGTGGCATTAAAGGCCGATTTGTGAGAATAGTAGCTCGTACAGATGAATACTGAACTGACAATTCTTGTCCTTTGGGTATGTTCTCCTTTCCACCTTCTGGCCATTTGTTTTGTCCTCTGCTGTTTCCACACCCTTTTCCTGACCTGTCTCCAAGCAATCAGCTAGTAGTGAGAACGTCCCAGGTTTGACTCTGATCCCGGTCAACTGGAGGTCTTGTGTGCAGAGAATCCCCCTGAGATAATATCAACAATATATGATCTGCATCGAACTATTCCCATGGCACAGCAGAATGTCATAACCATTTAAACACTTAACGGCTATCTACCTGCTACCCATATTCCATAGAATATCAAATACTAAAAACTATCACTTCCCTATTAATGATAGTGCTATCTATGAGCTGAACTATTAACCAGTGAACAAGTTAAACACTTACAACTCTTGTATCCGTGAATCACAGACTAGACTCTGGTTGAGAAAGTAACAGAAGATATGCTGCCCCAGTCACTGATATCCATATTTAGTTACTTGATTGCATGCAAGGGCAAACATGCACTCTCCAACATCACAAAGAGGAATTGCAGTTGTAAACCTATGTTCTCTGCTCGTTTGTGTTCAGATATACAAACTAGGTAAACATAAATCACCTTTCTATCAAAATGCAAAGGTAAAATGTTCAGAATTATCCTTTGTGCCTTGAATCAATGACAAATCAGATGTGGTAGGAGCTAGATTTCTTCATGAACTCAACTCCTTAACTCTGCTGGTGCAATGCTATTAGAATTGATCATTGAAAATTAGGTCAAAAATATTGTTGAACTAACAAAAATATCCACACTTATATTTAAAACTAACAATAGGTTGACAATTTTATCCGCATCATTCTTTACTGTTGTGTGACGTAGAAACAGTTATTGAATCATGTGATTAATACTCTTAATTATTTAATTATAAAATCCTGTGTTGGAGTCTGAACCATTTTTAAACCTATAGCCCAAACCTGAAGGACTGTATACTGTCAGCTCCAAGAGGATGTTGCAATAGGCACATAAGCTTAAATTCTCTCCTTAGCTTTCTCATTGGCCTTTTATTACCAGAGTTTGTGTCTTGTGTTACACAATGTATTTATACTGAGGATCCTGGTTACTGTGGGGTTAACTATTGCAATGGTTCATCCGGGTGCTCCAATTTCCTCCCGAACGACGTGCTGTTAGGTAATTTGGACATTCTGAATTCTCCCTCCGTGTACCCGAACAGGCGCCAGAGTGTGGCAACTAGGGGCTTTTCACAGTAACTTCATTGCAGTGTTAATGTAAGCCTACTTTTGACAGTAAAGATTATTTTTAAAAACCGGCTCTCAGCAAAGTTGGATCCTCTTTATCAAATAGAACACATTGAATATTATGCTGGCGCTTCTGACTATGTGCAATGACCTAGAATGGTCAGCACACATAGTACACATTGCATGACTATTGCATGCTTCAAATCCTGTTTCTGTCAAATGGAGCATTACAATTTCTTTGTTGATGTTATATACAAGCTGTTCCATCATTAGAGAGAATAAGCTATGACTGTAATTCTAATTTGCCAATTTGTGATCAATAGAAATTTTGACATATGCCGTGAGACCGCTTTCATGTAGTGTAACTGGAGTGCAGCTATGATTTCAGATAATAAATGAAAATAAAACTCAGGATAACTGACTCTTTATTCACATTCTGCTGCTGGTGAGTGGTGCATGGCACAACTAATGCCTAAAAACAGACCCTTTCCATGGGTACACTGTAACCACCAGTATAAGGTGCTGTTTAGCACAGGGTTAAATCGCTGGCTTTGAAAGCAGACCAAGGCAGGCCAGCAAGCACAGTTCAATTCCCGTAACAGCCTCCCCGAACAGGCGCCAGAATGTGGCGACTAGGGGCTTTTCACAGTAACTTCATTTGAAGCCTACTTGTGACAATAAGCAATTTTCATTTCATTTCATATGGCTCTGCTGCCATTTACTGATGTTATTAAAGGGCCATTAGTAAATTGTTAAGCTAAAGCAATGAATCTGGCCAGCAGTCTGCAGTATGATTGTAACTAATATTCCAGAAAATGCTGTAGTGGGATAAGGGGCAGAGAGCTTAAAGGGATAAGCGTATTCCGGTCAAAATATTCAGTGTAACTATTAGATTAATGACTTTTTAAATACGTTCTTCAGAGTTTGGTGGTTCACAGTCTATTAACCCTGACACAATCTGAACTTTTGTACTCATTTCTTTTAACATGTATTAATTCTTTCTTTCACAGTTAAGGCTTTTGAATAGAAGCATAAATTCTTAAGCCCGATTATAACTGAACCGATTCGGTGGGAAGGAAGCAGGTTCAGGTGAGATGGCCAATTTACATCTCATTGACTTCAATTTTGGCTAGGATTAGAATCACAGGTTTTGAGCCTATCCCGTGTTTCTTAGGAAATAACTGGCAATGATTTCGGCTTCATTCAACTAAAGTGTTCGTGGGCATATTTTTCATTGTCTCTTTTTTGGTCCATTAGACGATACACAATCAGTTGTAAATTAACCAGAAGATGATGGATTTTAAGATTAAGTAGCTTAAACAGAAGACAGGGTGAAAACCTTCTACACTGTAAAAGTGTAGATCAATTCACACATGGAAAGGAAGCACACAATAACTCACAAAAATAAAATCATCACAAAATTGCTAGGTAGCATAAGATTTTGCCAGATTTTCTCCTTTGAAGGGCACCCATTTCCACTGATATTTGCAGAAAGCCTGTTACTAGTGTCTCTTTACTCTAACAGTCAAGGGAGGACACCAAATGGAATCACAAGAGCAATGTCAACTTTCCCTCCAAATATGGAAAATCCCATGTCTGTGCAGTGCTCCATCTAGTGGAGTAGTTAAGAGTTCATAAACTATCAATTGAATGATGTGGGTCCCAAAATAAAGCATCACACTCAAATATGCCATCTCCTGGTTGTGAGGAAACAGTTCGGCTCTTTTTATTGCTGAATTTCTGATAGGACCTGTAATGTTCTGTTTGAAATTACAACAGGCATTGCTGATTGTGATTAACAATTGGACATAGTCGCCTGTGAACTCAGGCCCATAATCATCTACGTAACATGTTACACATCTTGTACTGTGGGGAGGTGGCAAATCCTTTTTTTCTCTTGGGAGGAAAGGAAGAAGACAAAAAGGATGAATTTCATGACAGCCAGTTACAGAGCAGCAGTGGGAGAGCTCCTGGAGCCAGTCTTCCACCTACCATCATAACCACAACAATTTGCTTTTGCATAGAGCATTTTGCGTCTCAAGGCTTCACGGGGGTGCAATTTGACAAACATTGACACTGAACCATAAGTGGAGATATTAGGACAGGTGACTAAATGCTTGGGTGAAAAGAAAGATATGAGAGCAACATCTTAAAGGAGGAAAGAGAGATGGAGGGGCAAAGAGGTTTTGGTAGGGAATTGCACGTTTACAGCCTATTGAACTGAAGTGGTTGTTGCTACTGGTGGGATGAAGGTTGTGGGGCATGTCCAAGAGGCTAACCAAGAATTGTGTCTTAAACATAAAGCACCAAGAAAGGGGAATGGAGAATGCATCTAAAAGTTGGAATGGGAATCTCATTGTGAACAAAATGTGTGTTCAATCTGTATAGGTGAATCTCAGAACTGATACTGTATAAGCCAATAACAGCATGTAAAAAGTCAAATTACCATTGCAGCAGGCTGATTGGAATGATAATTGGAATAGAGAACATATTAGAACTAAAGTGGATAAATTAATTCACCCCTTTCATCAACAGACAAGGAATGACATTAAAACCAATGAATCTTGCTTCATTGTTCCCTCTTGTTTTTCTGCAGGATGTATCAAAAACTTGCCATCCTTCTATTTCTGTTGGGGATGTTAATGGTAGCAGTGGAGATGAAGAAAAATCGTCCTCCAGGAGCCATCCCACCGCTTTACAAAGGAAACACCAACAGCTCGGAGAAACGCACGCATCGGAGGCAGGATGTGCTTGCCTCCAGTCAGGAGGCACTGGTGGTGACAGAAAGAAAGTACCTGAAGAGCGACTGGTGCAAAACCCAGCCCCTGAGGCAGACCATCAACGAGGATGGTTGTGTGAGCCGAACAGTCATCAACAGATTCTGCTATGGACAGTGCAACTCCTTCTATATCCCCAGGCATGTTAAAAGGGATCAAGAGTCCTTCCAGTCCTGCGCCTTCTGTAAACCACAGAAATTTACTACCCTGACTGTCAAACTGAACTGCCCTGACCTGCAGCCTCCCTTCAGACACAAGAAAATCCAACGAGTCAAGCAGTGCAAATGTATATCAGTAAATGTGAATGACTGGAGCAAGCAGTGAGATAAGATAAACAATCACAGCCTCCCCAGTCTGTAGGAAATACACCCATTGCTGCCATCAGATAAATACCCATAGAAAGCAAGCGCTGTACACAACCTGCTCCAATCGGTTTTAAGTTTGAGCACGGCCAACTTTTAGCAGGAAGCATTGGCACACAAACATTGGATGTCCATAGCAATTCTTTATTTTTACAGAAATGGGTGTTAAATTCTTTTGATTGAAAGTTTTGATTTTAAACAAAATCCACTCTAATATTAAAAACCTCCCTAAATCCAGTTGCAGACTCCAAGCAGTCGAAATCCCGTCATCCCTATTCTATCTTTAAAAGATTTGTTTTACAGTCTGGACATTTTTTTACTTTCATTTTATTCACTGCTGTCGCCTGCGATATGATACGGATGTGGTGCCAAAACAGATAGGAGACTTTTTGATGGTTCACTGCAGATAAGAGAATTTGAACTGCTTAGACTATGGACAGACATGCACTGTGCTCCTGGGACTGAGCCAGCCCTCTGAACCTCTGGACTGCTAGAAACACAAATTCTCAGCAATGTTTTATATGGGAATGTTCTGATCAACCTGCATTGAAGATAATAGTATATATTTAATTATTCAAAACATTGTTTAATTATTGCTTTCCTTCATTTTAAGCCTTTTTTATTTTCAGTACCCATGACCATAATTTTGTACATATAAGTATGAATTAATGGCACTTTTCAAACATAATCCCATTGAAGCTGAACATAGCAAAGGCACTAAAAGACAATGGATTATATTTCCTCTTTTTTAAACGATTATTGTTAATATATGATGAAAGTGTAAATTAGTACAGTTATTGATGTATATTCTTTATTTTTTCTTTTTAAACTGCATGTTGTCAGTATTTTGTTTGGATAATTCAGAAGTGTCAGTGACCCATGTTCTGGAGGTCTCACTAATTCTCCCCTGTAATACCATGCAGTTGGTCTGGTGTATGCTTTTGCTGTGTTCAGTACCACATGGAAATGCCAGTGGAACCATAACCATCAGAAAGGACATGATATTACTTCAGAGTATAGTTTGTGCCATGAACGTATTTGCCCAATTAAGACCTTCCAGTGAAGCATAGATATACCAAGTATTATTGCAAATTTAATAGAAGAATAGGAAACATGTATTCATAGCATTGCTATTTTACAGGTTAATAATTTTAAGGACTTGGCATCCAAATATCAGAGACAAAAGACAGAAGCAGCAATATCTAGAGTTTTAATGCAAAACGCATTTTAATTGAACAGTTTGGTTGGCTGATAGGCAATGGTGTTTTTGCTCTGTCCACTGCATCAATCATTGAGATGTTTTACAGTATGGCTGTACCTCTTAGAATGACACTTAGTTTAATTCTGCTTCATGTTTGAATGCTAAAATTGACATGTAACATACAAAACGATGAATCTAAGCTCATTCATTGACTGGGGTTATGGGATGGTACTGATGATCTTATGCTGTCGTCAGTGACAGGCTGGATATTAGATTTAGGTCTTTTGCAGTGCTGCTGGCTCTCTGCCAAATCCAAACCTAATTATCTCCCAGAGGTTCTCCAACACACATCACAGCTTCTCAATGTTTTAACTGTGGTCTGCGTATCCAGACCTCTTGCCAGATCTCTATAAGCCTGCTTTCCTTTATTTAAACTATACCACAGTCAATGCTCCTTCATCCAACTGAATAGCTATGACTTTAATTTGTTCTTTTTCAAATCCTCATAATCTGATTGATGGTGTCATTGAAGTACTTTTTCCTGGTCACCTGATGTCTATTTCCCTTCCTTAACGTGTCGTACAGGATAATATAGTCAAGGGAGCCTGTCATTCTTGACATGCACAAAACTCATCTTAATTGTGCTTTCATCAGCATGGAGTCAACCCTGATTCTTCCGCTTCTAAATGAGGTATCTGTATTCGGAAAGTTGTTCCTGTCATTTGAAAACTGGTAGAGATCTACTTCATGAGAAACTTCCTTTAGTTTCTTGATGGCTTATGCCAGCCAACTAGATTTCATAGCTATGAGGTGAAGATGTCAGCACTATGGCATAACATACCTCTATTTTAGTGCGCAGATATTACCACACAAATCTATTATTGTATCATTGCATAACGTGTTACTAAGGTAGATAAACCATGTCACGAGATGCAGTGTATAGAACATAGAACATAGAACAATACAGCGCAGTACAGGCCCTTCGGCCCACGATGTTGCACCGAAACAAAAGCCATCTAACCTACACTATGCCATTATCATCCATATGTTTATCCAATAAACTTTTAAATGCCCTCAATGTTGGCGAGTTCAGGTAGGACATTCCACGGCCTCACTACTCTTTGCGTAAAGAACCTACCTCTGACCTCTGTCCTATATCTATCACCCCTCAGTTTAAAGTTATGTCCCCTCGTGCCAGCCATTTCCATCCGCGGGAGAAGGCTCTCACTGTCCACCCTATCCAACCCCCTGATCATTTTGTATGCCTCTATTAAGTCTCCTCTTAACCTTCTTCTCTCCAACGAAAACAACCTCAAAGTATTCACAATTTTGATGGAAGGTGGGAGTTGAGCATTCTGAGTCTCACACCAATACATCACCCCTATTGAGTTGTATTCTAACAACTCTTAGCCAGCCCTGGAGAAAATAGAAGTACCCTCAGAGTACCCCAGTCTGATTTGTCTCCTTTCTGTCTGTACAGGTTGACAATACATCTATCCTTCAAATCTTATAGACAACCTAATATTCAAATTGTAAGACGTCTGACAATTCCTATTATCACATTTAAGTACACATTAACCACATCTAATATTTGAACCCAGGAAATAATGGGCATACTGCTTCAAAGTGCTATGTCTCTGAGGTTTGTCTAAACAATGCAATGTTTCTATTTGGGGTCCTGATGTATAAAAGTGGTTGCCTTGTACTGGTTAGATAAACTTACAGTTTTATGGATATTATCTAAATTAAGAAATGCTATAAAACTGAGAAAAAATATTATTTCATAGGTATTCTGTAAATTATACAGAACAAAATAATAATAAAATGTTCTTGAATTTAAAGAAAAACACTTTGTTCAAAGTCTTATTTATTGTGAATCCTCTTTTGCTGAAATATCCATGTCTCGCACATAACTTATCTGCAAACTGCATTTTAAATCTTTTAATTGAGGTGATTAATAAATAGTATATACAACTATATTGTTCAGCTCAGGAGATAACAACCCACTCTTACTCAGTTTTACAGAGAACGGTTCGTTCTTTTTCCTTTCTTGACTTTTCTTGTCCTCATGTTGTTAACATTACAATAACATGATGTCATTGGAATAGCCAAAATTTCATCCCTGTACTTGTCCTGTACAGCCAAACTAGAGGGAAAATAAATTGGACGAATGCGAGTAAAATCATTTTGTTTTAAGATGTGAACAGTAGTACATTTTGTGAACAAAATATTTTCAGGTTTACCAGAGTTCCTCCACAGGAATGTACAGCTTTCTATTCCTCAGTGTATACCGAGTTTACAAAGCTCAGCAGAGAGCTGTGGTAAGTGTATTACAGTAGAATCCATGATGATTTCCCAGGGATCATGAGTGATATGTAAGAATCACAGGTGTGGGTGCTGCATTAAGACATGATTGAGCTTTCCTGTGAGATTTCCCACAGTTGGGTAAGCCACTCATTTTTAAATATATATTTTTATTCAAACAAGGAATGTACATAACAACATATAAACAATCAATCAATAACAAAATAAACAAAACATAATCCTCCTAATCTGAGATTTTTTTTCTCTTATTTCTAATAAAACATTTTTGTTTTCCTCCCCCTTAATCCCATCCCCCCCCTCACTTTACCTGCTGGCAGCAAGTCGATCTGTAAATAGAAACAATAGCTTACATCTCATCCAGAATTCACCACCTGAGCCACGAAGGGCAAACTTAATTTTTTTCAAGTTTAAGGAATTCCACAAGATTCCCCAACCATATTGATATTTTTGGCGGATCTTCGGATTTCCATTTTAATAAAATCTGCCTTCGCCAATCAATGTGGCAAAGCCCACCACATCGGCTCTTTTCCCTTCTCTTAGCTCCGGCATTTCCGACATTCAAAAAATTGCTTCAAGAGGTCGAGGTAATATTTACAGCTTCATAATATTTGATAATGTTTTAGAAAGCAAGGTGCAAAACCCCACTTATCGTGGACATGACCAGAACAAGTGAATGCTGGTCCTCCTTCAAATCTCTCACATTTATTTTCTACTTCTGTGAAGAATCTGCTCATTCTTCCTTGTGTCATATGGGCCCTATGTAATAATAATAATCTGTATTATCACAAGTAGGTTTACATTAACACTGCAATGAAGTTATTGTGAAAAGCCCCTAGCCGCCACAATCTGGCGACTGTTCGGGTACACAGAGGGAGAATTTAGAATGTCCAATTCACCTAACAGCACGTCTTTCAGGACTTGTGGGAGGTAACCAGAACACCTGGAGAAAATCCACGCAGGCATAGGGAGACCATGCAGACTCCTCACAGACAGTGACCCAAGTCGGGAATCGAACCTGGGACCCTGGCGCAGTGAAGCGATAGTGCTACCACTATGCTACCATGCTGTCCATGTGGTATGTACTACCTTGAATTGTATTAAGCTTATTTTAGCGCATGAAGATGAAGCATTGACCCTGTGCATAATTTCACTCCATAGTCTCCATTCCAATCCCATATCCAACTCTTTCTCCCACTTCTGTTTTATTTCTTCAATCGGTGTTTTCTTTCTGTCCATCGGCCATCTATAAATGATAGGAATTTTCCCATCTCCCAAATCTTCTGGTAATAGCAATTTATCAAGGAGGTTGTTATCTGGTAGTCGAGGGAAGGAGGACAACCCCTTTTTCACTAAATTTTGTAATTGAAGATATCAATTCCTCCTTCTGCATTTTGTGTTTTTCCTCAATTCTTCAAACATTGAAAATCTACTTACTAAGAATAAGTCTTTTACATGTCTCAATCACTCTTTATGCCACTGTTTAAATGTTATATCCAATCTTGTCATGGTGAATCGGTGGCTTCCATAAATATCGACATGTTCCCAAAACAAAATGTTGTCTCAATTGGCTCCAGATTTTTAAGGATTTCTCCACCGGACTTTCTGTAAACTTCCCCTGGATAAATGGGAGTGGGGCAGCAGCTAAAACCTTCACCCTAACCCCCTTACATGATGCTTCCTCCAACTGTACCCATCTGCTTCTTCCTCTTTCCACCATTGGCAAAACTTCTCTATATTAGCCGCCCAATAATAATACAAAAGATTGGGTAATGCCAAACCTCCCACTCGCTGATTCCTTGGTAAAAATATCAATTGAGTTCATGGAACTTTATTAGCCCATATAAAATCCAAAATAATTTTATCCATTTCATAGAAAAATGTCTTTGGTAGAAATATCGGAACGGATTGAAACACAAATAAAAATTTTGGAAGGATGTTCATTTTTATTGTTTGCACCCTCCCACTAATGAAAGTGGAAGGGTATTCCACTTTTCTTTGGTGGAATTGCGGACAGTGACGAGGACTGTCAGAGGATACAGCAGGATATAGATCGGTTGGAGACTTGATTGGAGAGATGGCAGATGGAATTTAATCTGGACAAATGTGAGGTAATGCATCTTGGAAGCCTAATACACGTGGGAAACATACAGTAAGTGGCAGAACCCTTAAGAATATTGATAGGTAGAGGGATCTGGGTGTACAGGTCCACAGATGGCAATGCAGGTGGGGAAGGTAGTCAAGAAGGCATACGGCATGCTTCCCTTCATTGGCCTGGGCATTGAGTATAAAAACTGGCAAGTCATGCTGCAGCTGTATAGAACCTTAGTTAGGCCACACTTGAAATATAGTGTTCAATTCTGGTCGCCACACTACCAGAAGGATGTGGAGACTTTGAAGAGGGTGCAGAAGAGATTTATCAGGATGTAGCCTGGTATGGAGAGCATTAGGAATGAGGAGAAGATGGATAAACTCAGTTTGTTCTCACTGGAATGATGGAGCTTGAGGGGCAGCCTGATAGAAGTCTACAAAATTATGAGGGGCATGGACAGAGTGGATATTTTTCCCAGGGTGAAAGAGTCAATTACTAGGGTTTAAGGTTTAAGGTGCAAGGGGCAAAGTTTAGAGGAGATGTGCGAGGGAAGTTGTTTACACAGAGGGTAGTGGGTGCCGGAGGAGGTGGTGGAAGCGGGTACGATAAAGACATTTAAGGGATGTCTTGACAAGTCCATGAATAGGATGGCAATAGAGGGATACGTGCCCCAGAAGGGTAGAAGGTTTTAGGTTAGATAGGCAGCATGGTCGGCGCAGGCTTGGAGGACCGAAGGGCCTCTTTGTTCTTTGTTCTTTGTAAATCTTCTTTACCCCCTCCACCATGACTGTCAAATTACATTTATACATTGCGGCCCAGTCATGAGCCACCTGAATATCTAAGTATTTAAATTTAATTTTGGTTAGTTTAAATGGAAGAGTACTTAAATCTGTTTCTCTCCACGGGTATTTATTGGAAATATTTCACTTTTTGTCTTATTCAATTTATAGCCCGAGAAGGTTCCAAATGTTTTCAATATATTCATAAACTTACCATAGATTTCAATCGGTTACATATATAGCAAAACTTTATGGTCTCTATTCCCTCTAACAAAATTGACCATTTCAGAGAAGCTCAGAGAGCAATAGCCAGAGGTTTTATTGCTAATGTGAACAGGACTGGGGATAATAGACAATCCTATCTTATGCCTCTAAATAGTTGGAAATACTTCAAGCTAATCACATTCGTCTTAAAACTAGCTGTGGGAGCCGTATATAATAATCTAACCCATGAGATGAATGTTGGTCCAAATCCAACTTACCCAAAACCTCCAACAAATATCTCCGCTCACCCATATTTCTCTGCATCTGTAGCCACCACAACCTCTGACACCTTATTTTTATAGGATGTCATAATAACATTTAATAAGCGTCTGACATTATTAGACAACTGCCTACATTTCACAAAACCTGTTTGATCTTCTATCACTACATCTGGAACACACTCCTAGAGCTATAGTGTTAAAGCCTAAGCAAGTATTTTTACATCCATATTCAATAAGAAGATGGGTCTGTACGATCCACATTCCACTTTTGGGGGGATTAATGAAATAGACCCTTGAGTAAGAGTGGTTGGTAAATCCCCCCGTGCCAAATAATCAGAAAACATATTTAAGAGGTGTGGGGCCAATACTGTCGCAAATCGTTTATAAAAATCAATTGGAAATCCATCTGGGCCTGGTTCCTTCTCTGCCTGCATTGCGGCAATTGCATCGATCACTTCCTGTAATTTCAGTGGAACATCCATTTCCTGCCATTTCTCTTCTTCAACCTCCTTCAAAAAATCTTCCCATTTCCTCTCCTTCCCCACAGGGAAAAGACTTTATTAATACATTTTGCCGTTTATAACAATTCTCCTCCTTCTTCCCTCACTTGTATTATTTCTCTTGTGGCAACTTGTTATTGTAGTTGGTGTGCTAGCAGTTGGCTAGCTTTCCCCCCCATATTTATATAAAATACACCTTGCTTTGTGAAGCAGATTCATCGCCTTTCATATCATTATTAAATTGCCTTCCCCTTATGGTTTTTTCCATTCTGCTAAGAGTTCCCTAGTAAGAGTTACAGAGTATCGCCAATCTACTTCTAGAATTGAAACAATCAATCGCTGCTTCTCTGATCTTTCCATCTTATCCCTGTGTACTTGAAATGTAATAATTTCTCCTCGGGCCCCTGCTTTCAATGCTTCCCAGAAAGTGGAGGTGGAGACCTCCCTGCTTTGGTTAAATTCTATGTATTCTTTTATGACCAAAGTCATTTTTCCACAAAATGTTTCATCAGCTAATAATATCGAGTCCATCCTCCCCGAGAGTCCATGAGATTGACCTACTCTCAGTCTAATATCCATCAAATGTGGAGCATGATCAGAAATCATAATCGCTCCATATTTCATTTCAGTTATTTCTTGGCAAATTGAATTATTCACTATTTAAAAAATCGATACGGGAATATACCTGATGTACATGGGAGAAGAATGAAAATTTTTTCCTTCCTGGATTTTGAAATCGGCAAGCATCTAATCCCCCCATCTTGTCCATAAATATCCCCAGTTCCTTTGTCATTCTCGATTTTATCAATGTTTTTGGGCAAGGCCAGTCTAGTTGAGGATCCATTACACAATTAAAATCCCCACCCATGATAAATTTGCGTGAGTCGAGGTCCGGGATGCCAACTATCATTCTGGCCTGCGCATTGTTGAGGGATTGTCAGCATTCTGAAAGCCGGTCGTTGAAAGCCGGCATGTTGAAAAGCCGGCCGCGGTCGTTGGACACTACTTCCCATGATAGGGAACACCGCAACGCATGGCTCCATGACCCTCCTGGCACTCAGCCATGACCCACTCCCGGGTCACGACCCTGAGTTGAAAATGATTGATGTAGATAGTATACACTACTGCTATTGTACGTCAGTGGTGAAGGGGGTGAATATTCAAGGTGGTGGATGGGGTGCCAATCAAGCAGGCTGCTTGGTCCTGGATGGTGTTGAGCTTCTTGAGTGTTGTTGAATCTGCATCCATACAGGCAAGTGGAGAGTATTCTATCACACTCTTGATTTGTGCCTTGTAGCTGGTGGACAGGATTTGAGGAGTCAAGAGGTGAGTAACTCTCCACAGAATTCGCAGATTTTGATCTGTTCCTGTAGCCACAGTATTTATATTGCTGGTCTTGGTACGTTTCTGGTCAATGGTAAACTCAGGATTTTGATAGTGGGGGATTCAGTGATGGAAATGCCGTGGAGTGTTATGGGGAGTTGGTTGTATAGGAACATAGGAATTAGGAGCAGAAGTAGGCAATTCAGCCTTTCGAGCCTGTTCTGCCATTCAATCATGTTTGACCTCTTCCTGGTCTCAAATGCTCCTCCCTACCTCTCCCCCATATCCCTTTAATCCTTTTTTATCATTCTCTCTTATTGGAGATGGTCATTGCCTGGCACTTCTGTGGCGCGCATTTTACTTGCCAATTATCAGCTGAAGCCTGGATATTGACCAGGTCTTGCTACATGATGTGCTTCAGTATCTGACAATTGTGAAATGTGCTGAACATTGTGTGGTCTTCCGAGAACACGCCTGCTTCTGACCTTACGATAGAAGGTAGGTCATTGATGCAGCTGCTGAAGATGGTTGGACCTAGGACAGTATCCTGAGGAACATTTGCGGTGATTCCTAGAACTGAGATGAATAACCATCAACAACCACAACCACCTTCCTTTGTGCCAGGTATGACTCCAGCCAATGGAAAGTTTCTCCCTGATTCTCATCGACTCCAGGTTTTCTAGGTCTTCTTGATGTCACACTCGGTCAAATGCTACCTTGATGTCAAGGGCAGTCGCTCTCACCACACCCCTTGAGTTAACTAAGTTGTCCATGTTTGAAACAAGACTGTAATGAGGTCAGGAGCTGAGTGACCCTGGCGGAACCCAAACTGAACATCTGTGAGCAGGTCATTGCTGAGTAAATGTCGTTTGATCGCATTGTTGATGACCTCCTTCCATCACTTTGCTGATCACTAAGAGTTGACTGATGGGGTGGTAATTGGCTGGGTCGTATTTGTTCTGCTTTTTGTGTACAGGCCATGTCTGGGAAAGTTTCCACATTGTCGGGTAGATGCCAGTGTTGTAGCTGTACTGGAACAGCTTGACTCGGGGTGTGGCGGATTCTGGAGCACAAGTCCCTCGGACTATTGACGAAATATTGTCAGAGTCTATAGCCTTTGCAACTGCTGGCTGAAGATGGTTGCCTATATTTCAGCCTGGCCTTTTGCACTGATGTGCTGGGTTCCCCCCTCATTGAAGATGGGGATATTTCTGGAACTTCCCCCTCCTGTTAGTTGAGTTGTCCACGGCCAGTCACAACTGGATGCGGCAGGACTGCAGAGCTTAAATCTAACCCATTCATTGTGGATTGCTTAGCTCTGTCTATTACTTGCTGCTAATGCTGCTTGGCACACAAGTTGTCCTATGTTGTAGCCTCACCAGGTTGACAACTCATTTTCTGGTATGTCTGGTGCTGCTCCTGGCATGATCTCCTGCACTTTTCATTGAACCAGGTTTGATCCCCGGTTTGTTGGTAATGGAATGTTGGGGGACATAAAGAACAAAGAACAAAGAAATGTACAGCACACGAACAGGCCCTTCGGCCCTCCAAGCCCGTGCCGACCATGCTGCCCGTCTAAACTACAATCTTCTACACTTCCTGGGTCCGTATCCCTCTATTCCCATCCTATTCATGTATTTGTCAAGATGCCCCTTAAATGTCACTATCGTCCCTGCTTCCACCACCTCCTCCGGTAGCGAGTTCCAGGCACCCACTACCCTCTGCGTAAAAAACTTGCCTCGTACATCTACTCTAAACCTTGCCCCTCTCACCTTAAACCTATGCCCCCTAGTAATTGACCCCTCTACCCCGGGGAAATGCCTCTGACTATCCACTCTGTCTATGCCCCTCATAATTTTGTAGACCTCTATCAGGTCGCCCCTCAACCTCCTTCGTTCCAGTGAGAACAAACCGAGTTTATTCAACCGCTCCTCATAGCTAATGCCCTCCATACCAGGCAACATTCTGGTAAATCTCTTCTGCACCGTCTCTAAAGCCTCCACATCCTTCTGGTAGTGTGGCGACCAGAATTGAACACTATACTCCAAGTGTGGCCTAACTAAGGTTCTATACAGCTGCAACATGACTTGCCAATTCTTATACTCAATGCCCCGGCCAATGAAGGCAAGCATGCCGTATGCCTTCTTGACTACCTTCTCCACCTGTGTTGCCCCTTTCAGTGACCTGTGGACCTGTACTCCTAGATCTCTTTGACTTTCAATACTCTTGAGGGTTCTACCATTCACTGTATATTCCCTACCTGCATTAGACCTTCCAAAATGCATCACCTCACATTTGTCTGGATTAAACTCCATCTGCCATCTCTCCGCCCAAGTCTCCAAACAATCTAAATCCTGCTGTATCCTCTGACAGTCCTCATCGCTATCCACACTTCCACCAACCTTTGTGTCGTCTGCAAACTTACTAATCAGACCAGTTACATTTTCCTCCAAATCATTTATATATACTACGAAGAGCAAAGGCCCCAGCACTGATCCCTGTGGAACACCACTGGTCACAGCCCTCCAATTAGAAAAGCATCCTTCCATTGCTACTCTCTGCCTTCTATGACCTAGCCAGTTCTGTATCCACCTTGCCAGCTCACCCCTGATCCCGTGTGACTTCACCTTTTGTACATGCTGGGCCATGAGGTTACAGATTATGGTTGAATGCAATTCTGTTGCTGATGAGCCACAGCACCTAACAGATGCCCATTTTTGATTTGCTTATCTGTTCAGAATTTATGCACTCTATCGTGGTGGTAGTGCCACAGAACATGATGGCAGGTATCCTTAAGATGAAAGCTGGATTTCATCTCCACAAGGACTGTGTGGTGGTCACCTTCACCAATACTGTCATGGACAGATGCATCTGCGACAGGTAGATTGGTGAGGATGAGGACTAGTATGTTTTTCCATCTTGTTAGTTCCCTCACACCCTGCTGCAGACCTAGTCTGGCAACTATGTTCTTTGGACTCGGCCAGCTCGGTCAGATGCTACTGAGCTATTCTTGGTGATGGACATTGAAGTCCCCACCCAGAATACATTGTGTACTTTTGCCACCCTCAATGCTTCTTCCAGTTGGTGTTCAGCAGTGAGGAGCACTGATTGATCAAATGAGAAGGTACGGTAGGCAGTAATCAGCAGGTGGTTTCCTTGCCCATATTTGGCCTGATGTCATGAGACTTAACGTGGACTGGAATCAATGTTGAACATTTCATGCGTAACTCCCACCTGACTGTATATCACTCTGCCCCACCTCTGGTGGGCCTGTCCTGCCAGCAGATCAGAACATACCCAGGTCATGGTAGTGTCTGGGACATTGTTTGCAAGAGACCCCATTTTGTCACAAGGCCAACCTCAGTATGCCCATTCTCCTGTTCTTTCCCCACAAATTCTTCCTTACTAATTCCCTTTTGAAAGTTCTTCTAGGCTTTTGACATGAAGAAGTAAAAGGTTTTCGGAGTAAAAAACATTGAAAGTCAATTGTAAATGCAGACTAATGGCATGAGTAAATAACGATAAGCTTCCAAGATGCTAGGTGATTGGTGATTAGAAGCAATTTTGTCTTTCTTCTGCCATGGATATAAGGAACAGGCTCCCAGTAAAAGTATTTAGCTCTTTCAAAAAGGGAAATATGATGGCACAGTGATTAGCACTGCTGTCTCACAGTGCCAGGGACCCGGGTTCGATTCCGGCCTTGGGTGGTTGTTTGTGTGGAGTTTGCACTTTCTCTCCGTACCTGCATGGGTTTCCTCTGGGTGCTCCAGCTTCTCCCCACAGTCCTGAAGGCCTGTGCAGGTTAGGTCGAATGATCAATACGCGGGATTACAGGGATATGGCGGGGGAATGGGCCTAGGTAGAGTGCTCTTTCTGAGGGTAGGTGCAGACCCGATGGGCCAAGTGGCCTCCACCTGTACTGTAGGGATTTTATGGATTCTTCTCTGGACAAAAGTACTTCACTATCTCAAAATAGAATTGGTGATTGTAAGGCAAAGCATAAATTGGGACAATGAGGTATTCTGCGGACTATCCTGCTTCCTGCATAGAGAAGCATAAATGGGCCACTTGCAAAATGCAAGTGGTAAATTTAATGGAGACTTTTGCACCTCTCTCCATGACAAGGCCATTTACTCGAGACACCCTGCTTCCTCCATAGCGGGTATAATTACTGCATTACTGCAAATTCTACATTTCCATTTCTCACAGGCTTCGTTGCCATTCCAAAACAATTGCAGCTGGCTCCAAGTGTGGCTTCCCAGTGCCCTGACTGTGTGCAACATTATCATCGAATTTACAGTGCAGAAGGAGGCCATTCGGCCCATCGAGTCTGCACCGGCTCTTGGAAAGAGCACCCTATCCCCATAACCCAGTAACCCCACCCAACATTACGGGCAAATTTGGACACTAAGGGCAATTTATCATGGCCAATCCACCTACTAACCTGCACATCTTTGGACTGTGGGAGGAAACCGGAGCACCCGGAGGAAACCCATGCACACACGGGGAGGATGTGCAGACTCTGCACAGACAGTGACCCAAGCCGGAATCGAACCTGGGACCCTGGAGCTGTGAAGCAATTGTGCTATCCACAATGCTCCCGTGCTGCCCCATGCAGCACGGTAGAGAATTGCAGAATGCCTATAATTAATTGTTGTTTTGCTTCCCCTATGTAAGCGATTTACTGTTGTGTTTAACCTGTGTTAGTTATTGCAGCAGAAATACTTCCCAGATGACATAATTCATTGATTTTTACTTTCCACGCAAGTCAATGGGAAAAAAAAGCACCCCCAACTAACTCCTTTCATGTTAGAAATTTAATCATTCTTTGGAAATACACAGACAATTATTTAATAAATCCTGTTAAAAGAATGTAATGGTATTTGTTGCTTAAATATATTGTACATTTGTTCCATTGAGAGACTTTATGATGGACTTACTTCCAAGCCCTGTGATGACCTTGTTAGATCGGCCCCTCCACGAGGCCACAGCCTAGATCTGGTGGATCATTAGCTACAGAAGAACTTGATGTTGACCCAACAGACCACACAGAGATTGGAGGACTCAAAGGAATCTTGAAGGCTGACATCCTCGTGCTGTGAAAAAGACCGTTGCTGGTTTCTTGCCATCGTGGAGAGAAATGTGGGAGACAACCTACTCTATCAACTGCATAACATTGCACAAAATCTGGGCTTTACAAAAGAAGTTCCAATGACCTAAGGGAGCAGCAATGTGACCTTCCCCAATGTACTTTGGGTATGGGGTATAGCTGTTAAGAGACCAACACCTGTCAGCAGCAGCTGGTTCTTTCTCAGAACTTTACAGTCCAGCTGAAGCTCCTTCTATACATGTACAAATGTGTCAATAGGAGACAGCAATAATGTAGTGTCTGGACTTCACACCCGTTGGTTGTCAAAGCTCTTGTACAGCACCCAAGCCACCTTTCATTCATACAATCTCCCACAATAAAATTACTGTCTTTTTTTTCATATAGTTGTTCGTGAATCTCCAACTCTTCCACTTTGGCTTTGAATCTCAGTGCTGGTCCTCTTGGGTAGGGCATGACCTGCACCTGAAGCATACATGCGAGGACCCAGCGTTAAATTTGGGTTGAACCTCACCAAAAGGTATTGCTGGCACTGGGTGTCCCACAAGAAGTTGTGTTGGGCTGTGTTCTTGAACCGTTACAGTCACAGTGCTGTTAGCGAGTGGTTCTAAGATTCTGACCCAGCAACGACGAAGGAACGGTGATATATTTCCTCAAGTGAGGATATAGTGCAACTTGGAGGGGAACTTTCATGTGGTGATGTCTATGCCTGCTGCCCTTGTTCGCCTAGACAGCAGCATTTACAAAGGATTTGGGAGGTGCTGTTGAAGGTGCATTAACAGATGTAATTCTGAGGATTGAAGAATTTGATAGAAATATGGAAATAGAAAGATTTCAATCAATTAATTTTGGACCACTGCACGCTTTGCTGGTCTCATAGCTGGATGTTAAGTTTTGAACCATGGGGCTCGCGGGTTTAAATTTTCTCCAGCTGCTGAATGGCTCCCAGCATTGGTTGGATGTTAACTGGAGTCCGATGAAAAGAGACGTTCACACCCATTGCTTCAAACCAATGAAAGACAGATGGAGACTATCCCTCTGGCCAGGACGCTGATTGCAGGCAGTCTGAACTGTTCATGAACTGCATGCTTATACAATAACACGGTTTTGAAACATGGTGAGTTATAAGGGCCAATTTTTCTCATCCTTGTGGCCAAGGAACTGAGCACTCTCCAGGCACAGAGGTCAGGAATAAGGGGCAGAAGCAGGGATTATAGGGTCCGACCTCTTTCAAAATGGCTTTGAATCCCTGGGGCTCTGCTGGTGGGTGGAGCCTACACCTGAAACAAATGACTAGTTATAAATTTGGTTGAGCCTTCCCCTAAGCATTGTCCCTGCCCTGGGATTAAAATTGGCAAGAGGAGGTCTGTATGAGCAATAGTCTTTCTGACCAACTGAAAATATTTATCACTCCAACTGCTTGAAGCAAAAATGATTAGCACACTCGCCCCGCAAACGATTCATGTTAAAAAAGACTCCCCTCCTTTCAATCGAAGCGTCTTCCTTTGTAGATTATCTTCCATTATCTACATATTCCAAGCAAATGTACTCAAATTCTGCCCTTGACTTGAGAAAAAAGCCATTAAGCCACTGAGGTTTACTGAACAAAGCTTGAAGGCAGAATTTGCCAACAATTCTGTCAGGGTTCATGGTTAACATGAAGCTAGAGTTGAATGTTCTTTTTAAAGACCAAAATTCGACTTGTTGCAGTACATAATAATAATAATCTTTATTTTCACAAGTAGGCTTACATTAACACTGCAATGATGTTACTGTGAAAATCTCCTGTTCGGGTACCCAGAGGGGGAATTTAGAATGTCCAAATTACCTAACCTACTGGACACAGAGGTGATGGTGCAGAGGGTAGAAGATGGGTCGCAGATTTTAACGAAAGGAAGTAGTTCCGGGGCCAAATTGTGAAATGAAGTAAACAAACAATGAAACAACTGCATTGCATCAAAAAAATGGAGGTGCAAACTATAATGGAACAGTTAAGTTGCAATCCTGGTTTTAAGAGAACATTTTACAACATGAAAGATTGCTTTAATTAGGCTTGACCACACTTACAATCTACATTTAGGTAGCCCTTTTCAAGTATTAAAATGTTCCAAGGCTTTTACAGGGGAAGCAGTGGACATTCAGTAGGAAGTTGTGGGAGGGAAACTGAAAGCATATTCAAAGTGGTAGGGTTTGAGGATATGTTGAAAGTGGGAATTTGAGAACAGGAAGGATCACCAAAAGACATGATTTGCATGCCAGACATAATATTGGGGGGTGGAGGGTGGGTGGGGGCTGATTTAACAGTGGGGTTTGCGGCCCGAATGGGTGATGAAGGTACAGAAATTATGCATTAGACCGTAGTTGGAAGGATACGTTATGTGAGCTACAATGATGGACTGGCAAGAGTTCAGAAGAACATTGGAGCAATGCCATGAAAGAATTTGAAAACAAGACCAAGTGTTTTCATAAAATCATCCAGCGCAGAGGAGGCCATTTGTCCCCTTGTGTTTTATGCTGGTTCTTGAATTAGTTATTGAATTAATGCCTCATGTCCCCCATACTCTTGGAAATGTTTTATTTTCAAGCATATATCTAAAGACTTTTTGAAACTTATTTATCAAATTTACTTCTACCATCTTTTTGGAAATGCATTCCAGATCCCAGCTCCCAGTTTGAAAAGAAAATGCCTCATCTCTCCTGGGGCTTTATTTGTCCTCTGCCCACTGAGCCAACTGCATGGGCAGTTCTGGGATGTTAATGATGCCCCATTATTAATATTGGTTGGGTATCTCAGTGCTGACACTGGGCAGGGGACCCAAACAATCAATCACTTAACGCATTTAACGCAAAGTTGGAGAGGTACATGAGGGAGAAAGGAACAGAAAGATTTCCTCATGGGCTAGTTAAAGTAAAATGGGAGGAGGTTCGTGTGGAGCATAACCATTCTGAAGGCTACCCCTTGACAGAGGAAATTGTTCAGATGTGGAGTCGGCACATTCCCAAGCGGAAAGGAAAGGCCCCCAAGGATAGAGCTGGCTGAAGGGTCCTTCCTGCTGATTCCCTTATTTCCCCTTTATTTTATGATGTTATAATTTTTGATCCATGAATGCCTAATGGACACGTATCCTTAAGCCTAGCAGCAGAGAGAATGGGGAATTAAAGAAGCTGCACCAGTATTTGACGCTAGTGTTCAAACAAGAGAACTCAGACTTTGTGGCACCCGAGAGATGGGGTGGCACTTGGTTTGATTGGTTGGCTGGTGGCCAATGAATTGGCCAAAACCCATATTCTGCCCAGTAGCAGGTGGTGATTGCATCCTACTTGAGTGCAATGATTTTCAGAGACCCAAGGAGCTCAGTTTGAATCTTGGACATTCAGGGGAAGGGCCTGCTCTTCTTCTCTCACTCTCACTCTTTCTCTCTCTCTCTCCAGTAAGGCTGTGAGTTGCTGTATTTCTGACACTGCAGAGACTTGAATGAGTCTTCAGTGAAAACCATTGCAAGCTGCAAACAAAGACCTGGATCTGAAATCTTACTTTGAAGAAAGCTCTATTTAAAGACAACCATCTGAAACAAAGACTCTTTTTACTTTTACTTACATTTTTTACACCCCTCTCCTCCCCTCTGTGTTGATTTATTTTGTGTGTGTGTGTGTGTGTGTAGATGGTGGGGGCAAGCTAAAGTGGTCAATTAGGAATTAGATAATACTTAACCAGTTGTATTTGCTACATATATAATTATAGTTCATGTTACAAAATAAAAGTAATTATGTTTAAATTTACAAACCTGATGACTGTAATTACTGGGAAACCAAGGACAAAGACCTCCGGTATTTTTCTGAGAATTATTGGTTAATTCAATTGTTTTATGACACATGGTTAAGTGGGGCTGGAATTGACCGCGCAGTAGCCCAGGATGTCGTAACAGACTAAAGATATAGAGGTCAAAGAAAACCAGAGAAAGGAGTGTTAAGACAACTGTAAGGTTCATAATACAGTGGAGAGCCAAAGTGAATGCAGAAAATGCTGAGCAGATGGGAAAAAGGGAATATTAGACAAAGAGAGTGTACGAGAATAGGCCAGTGGCTAACATAAAAGGGAAACCAAAAGTAATTGATAAACACACAAAAAGGTCATCAACGGCAGGGTGGGGTGATAGGGACCAAAGAGGCAGTAACCTTGTGGAAACTGAGGACATAGTTGAAGCAGAAAATTAATACTTTGCATTGTTCTTCACTGGAGTAGAGAATACAGTAAATATAGCATTAAAGCAGGAGTCATAGTGAGTTTAGATAGGATAAGGATAAAAATAAATAAAGAAGAGTTACTTAGATTCCTTAATTTGGAAAAGTCATCCAAATCAGATAGGATGGAGGGTAGCAAGAGTGGAAATTGTGGAATCTCTGGTACAATCTTGCATCTCATTGGATATGGAGGTTGGTGCTAGATAACTGCAGCATTGCAAAGTTACAACCTTTTTCAAAATCAGGAGAGAGGAATAAACCTGGAAACTATAAGCTAGCCGGTGGTGAAACCTTTGAGAGATAAGAATCGGTCAAAATGAATTGCCTTGCAAAAGTATGGTAAATGAAAGTACGCAAATCAAGTTCGACCAACTTGATTGATGAAATAATGGAGAGGGATGATGAACATGGTGAAGTTGATGTGTGGCTGAATTTTAAAAAGACATGAGACAAAATACCAGCTGATAGACTTGTTATAGCACGTTGGATCAAAATGACAGAGAAAACATTGATTCAAAATTGGCTAAGGGGCAGAAAGGAACGAGTAGTGAACAATGCTTTTTCAGATTGGACAGAGGTTTGCAGTGGTGTTCTCCAGGGGTCAGTCCTGGGGCCATTGGTCTTTCTGACACATGTTAATGATCTTAATATGGGGATACAGGATATAACTTCACAACTTACAGATGTGAAACTCAGAAATGGACGCTAGTGATAAGACATTGGAAGGATATAGAACTGACTAGTGAAATGGGAAAACACGGGGCATGTAAAGTGTGAAATTATGCGTTTTGATAGGAAAAATGAGGAGATGCAATATAAAATGAATGGTACAATTTTAATTTTAAAATTAGAGACTCATGTTGAATGAACACTAATCTTTGAAAGTGGCATAACAATTTGAGAAGGCTGTTAAATAAGCAGGTGGGATCCTTGGCTCTATTAAATAAATAAATAGAACACAAAAATGTTGTATTAAAACTTCTTAAACACTGGTTAGGCCTCAGCTGGAGTATCATGTTCAGTTCAGGACACTTCACTTCCAAAAAGGATATCAAGATCTTGAGAGGCTGTAGGATGAATTCACTAAAATTGTGGCAGGCATTATAGTACTTCAGTTGTGTTGTGTGTTCCAGACAGGGGAAAGGGACAAATTGAACATAGAACATATAGTGCAGAAGGAGGCCATTCGGCCCATTGAGTCTGCACCGTCCCACTTAAGCCCTCACTTCAACCCTATCGCCTTAGCCCAATAATCCCTCTGAACCTTTTTGGATACTAAGGGCAATTTAGCATGGCCAATCCACCTAACCTACATGTCTTTGGACTGTGGGAGGAAACCGGAGCACCCGGAGGACACCCACGCAGACATGGGGAGAACGTGCAGACTCCGCACAGACAGTGACCCAGTTGGGAATCGAACCTGGACCCTGGCGCTGTGAAGCCACAGCGCTAACCACTATGGTACCGTGCTGCCCGATCTGAATACTTTTATTTTTGCACCATCTCTCCTTAAGTAGTGGCGTTTTAATTTTTGAAATCGGCTGTGGTGTGTTTCCTGAAACACTCTATTTGTGAGGTAAAGTAACTCAAAGCAAATTCACTTTAGATTTAAATCAGAAGTAAAATTTATTCATACATTCAAACCCGAGGGGAGGGGGGCAACTTCCTTCGTAAGAGCCCACACTAAAAATATAGGAAAGAGGGAGTTTTTATAACTATGGTAACTTTTAAGAAAAACAACCACAGGTATGCATGTCAGTTTACATGATTGACAGAGTCCAGAAGGTTAGGCTGAATGAGGGTTCCTTCATGCAGGAGTTACAGTTCAGGCAGGTTCAGCTAGCTGAAGCAGAAATTACAGAATTCCTTTAACGTTTATGGTGATGCAGTGAGATGAGTTTAGCCAGCTGCCCCCCCCCCCCCCCCCCCCCGACACCCACCACCATCACTCCTGGGCAACAGGTTCCCCCACAGCAGGGCCAGCAAACCATTGAATTCTCTGTTCACAACGGCGTGAGGGGATGGAAAATTCCTGCCATGGTCAGTTCAACAGGCAATCGTAGGAATCTTCCAGAAGCAATCTCCAAAAAGGCTTGAAGCAGGCTACTGGTCAACCTGGAGCCCTCCTGTGGTGTTTAGCTGCAGGTTAAACAGCAGATTGAGTTGAGTGTTTGGAAAGAAGCTTAGGTCATGTGATGTTGCTTATTGAGTCAGCTGCAGGGAGACAAGCTGTTTCTGTGCCTCTGGTGAGTATTCATTTTTTTACCTTCGGAGATAAAAATCTATGAAAATCTCTGCAGATATAAAGAGTTAGTATGGCTATACCTCTGTTACAGGACCAGGCTGAGGAGACAGATCATCTGCTAGTCCCTGGTTTAATTGATCATAATGCATCCTCACACTGAGAGGTGTTAGGTTCTGCAAGGATGAGGGTTGAACTTTTGTCCTGCAATTGTAGTTGGAAATTTCCAGAAACTATAGCCAACTTATCAATCATGTGACCTGTAGGAGCCATATTTTGGTTCAGCAAAGTCCAATTTTTAAAAAAGTAAGCATCGATTGAAAATACTTTTCAACACTTAAGACATGACAGGAGAGATTGGAGAAGATGTGCGGTTCTCCTTAAACCAAAAGGAAATTAAGATTTGATAGAGGTGTTTAAAATCATTAATGATTTGATCAAATAAATAAGAAATTATTTCCAGCATCACAGTCGGTAACCAGAGGACAGAGGTGATCGACAAGAGAAACCTTTTTTAACTCAGTGATTTGTTATCATCTGGACCATACTCACGAAGGACTGTTGGATGCAGATTCAATAATAACATGCATTTACATAACACTTGTATAGTAAAAACATCCAAGATGTTTCACAGAATTGGTAACAATATTTGACAATGAACCATACAATGACACATTCGGACATAGGACCAAAAACCTGGTCAAAGAGGTAGGTTTTAAGCAGTGTCTTAAATGAGGAAACAGAAATATAATGATGAGAGTGGTGTAGAAAGGGGATTCCAGAGCTTGCGTCCTAGGCAGCTGAAGACATGATCACCAACAGAGCGACAGAAATTGATGCTGTGCAACTGAAGGAGCGCAGATGCCGTGGAGCGAGTTTGTTTTAATAGAGTTGGAGGAGTTAATGGAGAAAGGGAGGAGTGAGGTTTTGGAGGGATTTGAAAACAAAGATGTAAATTTAAAAATCGTGCTTTTTGTTTCATGGGTGCCAATGTGGGTTAGCAAGCAAATAATGACCAGGACTTGATGCAATTTACGATATGGGCAACAGACCTGTGGATGACATTATGGAGGGTGGAGGCTAGTCAGGAAGAGTGTTGGAATTGCCAAGTCTAAAGGTAAAGGCACATCTGGGGATTTCGGCACCAGGTGAACTGAGAGTGGGGCAAATGCAGAGTCAGGCAATGTTAGGGACATGGATATAAATGATCTTAGTGATGGTAACATCCTAAAGAGAATTGGATAAATGCTTGAAGGTAAAAGCACAGGAGAGTGGGACTAATTAGATAGCTAAATCATGATGAGCCAAATGGCCTAATTCAGTTCGGGATCATCCTATGTTAGACCAATTGAGTTGACTGTCCTCTTTCAGAGCTGTAAGTTCTACATCATTCTATGTTGTTGGCTAAAATTGAAATTTACTCTCAGTGCCTCGTGCTATTATTTTGAAAATAATAACTACGGTTGACTTGAAATCTGATTAATATGTTAGATAGTTGACAGCACATTCTCAAAATGCACTCCACAGATAAGTTATCAAATTTATCATTCATTAATACGATGACTGTAAAGCATGACATCCTCCCAGATTTCACAGACATTATCACCAGTCCCCCTCATTGTCCATCCCTCCCAGATTTCACAGACATTATCACCAGTCCCCCTCATTGTCCATCCCTCCCAGATTTCACAGACATTATCACCAGTCCCCCTCATTGTCCATCCCTCCCAGATTTCACAGACATTATCACCAGTCCCCCTCATTGCCCATCCCTCCCAGATTTCACAGACATTATCACCAGTCCCCCTCATTGTCCATCCCTCCCAGATTTCACAGACATTATCACCAGTCCCCCTCATTGTCCATCCCTCCCAGATTTCACAGACATTATCACCATGGGGAATAGATAGAGTAGACAGTCAGAGACTTTTTCCCCCGGTGGAACAAACCATTACAAGGGGACATAAATTTAAGGTGAAAGGTGGAAGATATAGGAGGGATATCAGAGGTAGGTTCTTTACCCAGAGAGTAGTGGGGGCATGGAATGCACTGCCTGTGGAAGTAGTTGAGTCGGAAACATTAGGGACCTTCAAGCAGCTATTGGATAGGTACATGGATTACGGTTAAATGATATAGTGTAGATTTATTTGTTCTCAAGGGCAGCACGGTAGCATTGTGGATAGCACAATTGCTTCACAGCTCCAGGGTCCCAGGTTCGATTCAGGCTTGGATCACTGTCTGTGCGGAGTCTGCACGTCCTCCCCGTGTCTGCGTGGGTTTCCTCCGGGTGCTCCGGTTTCCTCCCACAGTCCAAAGATGTGCGGGTTAGTTGAATTGGCCAATGATAAATTGCCCTTAATGTCCAAATTGCCCTTGGTGTTGGGTGGAGGTGTTGAGTTTGGGTAGGGTGCTCTTTCCAAGAGCCGGTGCAGACTCAAAGGGCCGAATGGCCTCCTTCTGCACTGTAAATTCAATGATAATCTATGATTAATCTAGGACAAAGGTTCGGCACAACGTCGTGGGCCGAAGGGCCTGTTCTGTGCTGTATTTTCTATCTATGTACTATGTACCAGTCCCCCTCATTGCCCATCCCTCCCAGATTTCACAGACATTATCACCAGTCCCCCTCATTGTCCATCCCTCCCAGATTTCACAGACATTATCACCAGTCCCCCTCATTGTCCATCGATGTAACCATGAGAGGTTACATTTCGTATTTAATTCTGATCCACTAAACCATTGCCACTGACAATTGAGTGACATTAATGGACATTCATCCAGTTACATTAATGATATTTTCCGAGTCTACATGGTTTTTAACTGGCAATAGTTAAATTGTTGTCATGACGCCAGGGCGTGGTGAATTCCAGTAATAAAATAAAGCAAAATAAATGTGAACAAAAGAAAATCAAAAGGAAGGACTCTAACAATAACCAGAGTTATTTCTTCATATATATGTATCTGATTCCAAATGGATAGCGGACCAGTGGGAGACATCAAAATGTTAAAAATTATTACTTCATTTTTTGATCCCACTCCTTACATTTGGGACTATTTATTAAAGCCTATAATGTGGCAAAGAGTAGTGGGAAGTCAGAAGATTGGGAAGACTACAAAAACAAACAGAGGATAACAAAGAGAGAAATAAGGAAAGAGAGGATCAAATTTGAAGGTAGGCTAGCCAGTAACATTAGGAATGATAGTAAAAGTTTCTTTAAAAACAAACGGGAGGCAAAAGTTGACATTGGGCCGCTCCAAAATGACGCTGGTTATTTTGTGATGGGAGACAAGGAAATAGCTGAGGAACTGAATAAGTACTTTGCGTCAGTCTTCACAGTAGAAGACATGAGTAATAGCCCAACAATTCCGGAGAGTCAGGGGGCAGAGTTGAATATGGTAGCCATCACAAAGGAGAAAGTGCTAGAGAAACTAAGAGGTCTAAAAATTGATAAATCCCTGGGTCCAGATGGGCTACATCCTAGAGTTCTAAAGGAGATAGCTGAAGAAATAGTGGAGGCGTTAGTTATGATCTTTCAAAAGTCACTGGAGTCAGGGAAAGTCCCAGAGGATTGTAAAATCGCTGTTGTAACCCCCCTGTTCAAGAAGGGAACAAGGAAAAAGATGGAAAATTATAGGCCAATTAGCCTAACCTCGGTTGTTGGCAAGATTCTAGAATCCATTGTTAAGGATGAGATTTCTAAATTCTTGGAAGTGCAGGGTCGGATTAGGACAAGTCAGCATGGATTTAGTAAGGGGAGGTCGTGCCTGACAAACCTGTTAGAGTTCTTTGAAGAGATAACAAATAGGTTAGACCAAGGAGAGCCAATGGATGTTATCTATCTTGACTTCCAAAAGGCCTTTGATAAGGTGCCTCACGGGAGACTGCTGAGTTAAATAAGGGCCCATGGTATCCGAGGCAAGGTACTAACATGGATTGACGATTGGCTGTCAGGCAGAAGGCAGAGAGTTGGGATAAAAGGTTCTTTTTCGGAATGGCAACCGGTGACGAGTGGTGTCCCGCAGGGTTCAGTGTTGGGGCCACAGCTGTTCTCTTTATATATTAACGATCTAGATGATGGGACTGGGGGCATTCTGGCTAAGTTTGCCGATGATACAAAGATAGGTAGAGGGGCAGGTAGTATGTAGGAGGTGGGGAGGCTGCAGAAAGATTTAGACAGTTTAGGAGAGTGGTCCAAGAAATGGCTGATGAAATTCAACGTGGGCAAGTGCGAGGTCTTGCACTTTGGAAAAAAGAATAGAGGCATGGACTATTTTCTAAACGGTGACAAAATTCATAATGCTGAAGTGCAAAGGGACTTGGGAGTCCTAGTCCAGGATTCTCTAAAGGTAAACTTGCAGGTTGAATCCGTAATTAAGAAAGCAAATGCAATGTTGTCATTCATCTCAAGAGGCTTGGAATATAAAAGCAGGGATGTACTTCTGAAGCTTTATAAAGCATTAGTTAGGCCCCATTTAGAATACTGTGAGCAATTTTGGGCCCCACACCTCAGGAAGGACATACTGGCACTGGAGCGGGTCCAGCGGAGATTCACACGGATGATCCCAGGAATGGTAGGCCTAACATACGATGAACGTCTGAGGATCCTGGGATTATATTCATTGGAGTTTAGGAGGTTGAGGGGAGATCTAATAGAAACTTACAAGATAACAAATGGCTTAGATAGGGTGGATGTAGGCAAGTTGTTTCCATTAGCAGGGGAGACTAGGACCCGGGGGCACAGCCTTAGAATAAAAGGGAGTCACTTTAGAACAGAGATGAGGAAAAATCTCTTCAGCCAGAGAGTGGTGGGTCTGTGGAATTCATTGCCACAGAGGGTGGTGGAGGCCGGGACGTTGAGTGTCTTTAAGACAGAAGTTGATAAATTCTTGATTTCTCGAGGAATTAAGGGCTATGGAGAGAGAGCGGGTAAATGGAGTTGAAATCAGCCATAATTGAATGGTGGAGTGGACTCGATGGGCCGAATGGCCTTACTTCCGCTCCTATGTCTTATGGTCTTATGGTCTTAAAGACGTACTTTAGAAGAATTATAGCTCTCATTTTATAGAAATGAATTGTCACATCACTGTGCATGGTGCAATTAAATTCTGTCAGACCTACAGATTAAAAACTGTATATCGGATACAGAAAACATTCCCTGAGTATTGTGGCTCTAGCGATTAAATTATTGAACTTGCAACCTACTAAATCATTTTACATTTTAGCACTTTCAGACATTAATGGTTACTTCGAATATTTTTCTAAATTGAGAAAAACAAATAAAAATCAATGGATTGCTTCCTTTGAGTTTAATTGCCGTCTATGGAGAGTAGAGTCTCACTCTCTTCATTTTGTTTCTATGCTCTGGAATGGTGGTGGGCCTGTTCTATGCCCAGTTTACTGGATCACCAGGGTTCAGAACATAGGGCGCTGAGGGGGCAGGGATTCCAGGGTAGGGGATACCTGAAGCGGCTTATGGTGGGTTTTGCACCCAGAACTTCTGGCAGCAAAATTAGAGAGGTTTAAAAGTGAGTGTTCCCCCAGAAATTGCACTGCATCTTAAAGCAGCAGTTCGATTTCCAGTCCCCAATTCCGAGCACACATCTTTGCTTGGGGCTATGCTTGTTACCTGAACCTCCAGATGCAAGTGGGTCACATCAGTTTGGAGTGCAACTCAGGTGTGCCCTCCCTGTTCCGGTTTCCTATCAAAAATATTTTTACGTGAAAATCCAATTTGTTTAAAAAAACGTGACCACCGATCTGGGGCGAGATTTTCCGACCCCCCCCGCCGGGTCGGAGAATCGCCGGGGGCGGGCGTGAATCCCGCCCCCACCGGTTGCCGAAGTCTCCGGCACCGGAGATTCGGCGGGGGCGGGAATCGCGCCGCGCCGATTGGCGGGCCCCCCGCGCGATTCTCCGGCCCGGATGGGCCGAAGTCCCGCCGCTAAAATGCCTGTCCCGCTGGCATAAATTAAACCACCTACCTTACCGGCGGGACAAGGCGGTGCGGGCGGGCTCCGGGGTCCTTGGGGGGGGGGGGGCGCGGGGCGACCTGGCCCCGGGGGGTGCCCCCACGGTGGCCTGGCCCGCGATCAGGGCCCACCGATCCGCGGGCGGGCCTGTGCCGTGGGGGCACTCTTTCCCTTCCGCCTCCGCTACGGTCTCCACCATGGCGGAGGCAGAAGAGACTCCCTCCGCTGCGCATGCGTGGGAAGCTGTCAGCGGCCGCTGACGCTCCCGCGCATGCGCCACCCGGAGATATCATTTCCATGCCAGCTGGCGGGGCACCAAAGGCCTTTTCTGTCAGCTGGCGGGGCGGAAATTCGTCCGGCGCCGACCTAGCCCCTTAAGGTTGGGGCTCGGCCCCCAAAGATGCGGAGCATTCCGTACCTTTGGGCAGCACGATGCCCGTCTGATTTGCGCTGTTTTGGGCGCCAGTCGGCGGACATCGCACCTTTTCCGGAGAATTTCATCCCAGGTGTCCCATCGTACTGCTGCTCTACAAGTCCATTTTGGCTTCCACTTCTTATGCTTCCAACTCCTTCAGTCCATCGGCACTTGGTCCCTTCCTCAATCCAGCTCTACTAAGGGTGGCACCGTAGCACAGTGGTTAGCACTGTTGCTTCACAGCATCAGGGACCCAGTTTTGATTCCGGCTTGGGTCACTGTCTGTGCAGAATCTGCAGGTTCTCCCCGTGTCTGCGTGGGTTTCTTCCGGTTTCCTCCCAAGGTGCAAAGATGGGCGTGTTAGGTGGATTTGTCACGCTAAATTGCTCTGTAGTGTCCAAAAAGTTAGGTGGGGTTGCTAGGTTACGGGGATAGGTAGCGGAGGTACGGGCTTAGGTAGGGTGCTCTTTCTGGGGCCGGTGTAGACTCGATGGGTCGAATAGCCTCCTTCTGCACTATAAATTCTATGAAAACTATGAAACTATACATTAGCCCCTTATCTCTCATGTGCTACATGCATGTCCAGAGGTTCAGTATACTTGTGCCTGTGATGATGGTGCTATTACTATTTGTTTTCCAAGAACCTTTTCATTCTCAGGATTGCCATTTCCAAAAATACAAAGGCTTTGTCTTTGAATACCACAGAGCATCAATGAGGAGGATACAGTAGGGCAGTGTTAAGCTAATGCAATCAAAAGAAAACATTTTTACATCATGATTTAACCAAACTATCGAATTATGTTTGAGCATCATTCTTAATATTTCTATTTGAACATCCGGTAGCGGCCATGGCGTGAGTGGGTGCACATTTGGCCGCTCCCGCTCGAGGCTGTTTTTTCAGACCTTTTCCCCGTTTGTAGGGTGGATGTTTTATGGAAAAAAGGTGCAGGGGTAAGTGGAGAAAGGTTGAACTCCACTGGTGGGGCTGGTGGATGGATCCATGGACAAGAAGTGGGTCAGGAAGAAGGGAGCAGTTGGAGCAAGAGAATCTTTGTGTGCCACAGGTCAAGATGGCGGAGGATAAAGGGTCTGCCTTGCCTGCCTTATGGTCGACGGAACATCTGGTGGACTTCTTAAATGAGAAGTTTTTTGTTTAAAAAAAAAAAATTTTTTCACAAAATATCAACAACAAAATGTAAAAGGAACCCAATAGAATTAAATACAAAACAAAACAACCCAGTGCCCCCTCCCCCCTATACATAAATAATAAATTAACACCCCGAAACACATAGCAAACATAGCAAATGTATACACCCCCTCAGATCCCCCAGTATAAACAAACAAAATTAAAATAGAACCCCCCCCCCGGGTTGCTGCTGCTGCTGACCATTGTCTACCGTTCTGTCAGCAAGTCCAAGAACGGTTGCCACCGCCTGAAAAACTCTTGCACCGATCCCCTTAAGGCAAATTTCACTCTCTCCAATTTAATAAACCCCGCCATATCGTTGATCCAGGATTCCACACTTGGATGCCTCGCATCCTTCCACTGAAGGAGAATCCTTCGCCGGCCTACCAGGGACGCAAAGGCCAGTATTCCGGCCTCTTTCGCCTCCTGCACTCCCGGCTCCTCTGCAGCACCTTAAACTGTATGAGGCTGAGCGTCGCGCACGAAGAGGAAAAGTGGAAGAGTTCACCATCCCAAGGGCATCTGCCCACATCCCCTCCTCGATCCCCTCCCCCAAATCCTCCTCCCACTTGACTTTCAGCTCCTCCACCGAAGCCTCCTCCTCCTCCTGCATCACCTGGTATGTTGCTGAGATCTTCCCCTCTCCAACCCACACCCCCGAGAGCACCCTGTCCTGTACCGTGCGTGGCAGCAGCAGCGGGAATACCACCACTTGCCGCCTGGCAAATGCCCTTACCTGTAGATATCTAAAGGTGTTTACTGGGGGGAGCCTGTACGTCTCCTCCAGCTCACCCAGGCTTGCAAACTTCCCATCCACAAACAGGTCCCCCAACCTTCTTATACCTGCCCTGTGCCACCCCGAAAACCCTCCATCTATTCTCCCTGGGACAAACCAGTGGTTCCCCCGTATCAGGGTCCACACCGAGGCACCCACTTCCCCCCGTGTTGCCTCCATTGCCCCCAAATTTTGAGGGTGGCCACCATCACCGGGCTCATGGTATACCTCATTGGAGGGAGCGGCAGCGGCGACGTTGCCAACACCTACAGACACGTACCCTCACAAGACGCCGTCTCAAGCCTCCATCACCCACTTGCGCACCATCGCCGCATTGGCGGCCCAGTAGTACCCACAGAGGTTGGGCAGCCCCAGCCTCCCCCATCCCTACTCCGCTCCAGGAACACCCTTCTCACCCTTAGGAGTCCCTCGCGCCCACACAAACCCCGTTATGGGAGTGAGTTCTCCCAGTGAGCCAGAGAAGACAGAGCCAGGAGTGAGACACAGCTATGAGTGAGTTTGGGAATTTGAATCTAGGTGGGAATTGAATCAAATCAGTAAGGCAGCTACTTTTCAATTTTACAGTTGAAATTAATTTAAATTAAGCTAGTATTGTGCAGTGTTGGTTAACAAGGGCTGCCCCACCCACTCACATAACGGGTTGGCAGTTAAGTGTCAGTCACTTAAATCTACCTTGATCTAAAAGCAGGTGGGGGAGGGGAGTCAATTCAGGACAGTTTAAAAAGAACAACTTGTAAATTCACTCCCAGTGAGTTCTCCCAGTGAGCCAGAGAAGACAGTGCCAGGAGTGAGACACAGCTAAGAGTGAGTTTGGGAATTTGAATCTAGGTGGGAATTCAAAGCTGGGTGGGGAGGAAGTGCTTTTTATCCCTGGTAAGTAGTGTTTCTGTTTTTCTGTTTCTTTTCATTGGTATATTTATTTATTTTTTCTTTGTTGTTTTTTTTGTTGAAATTGTAGTTGTTGAAGTTAACCGAAGGTTTAAGACATGGCAGGAGATCTCAGACCCGTGTCATGCTCCTCGTGTGCGATGTGGGAGCTCAGGGACACGTCCACTGTCCCTGGCTCCTTCACGTGCAAGAAGTGTGTTCAGTTGCAGCTCTTGTTAGACCGCTTGACGGCTCTGGAGCTATGGATGGACTCACTTTGGAGCATCCGCGATGCTGAGGACATCGTGGATAGCACGTTTAGTGAGTTGGTCACACCGCAGGTGAAAGGTACTGAGGGATATAGAAAATGGGTGACCAAAAGACAGAGCAAGAGTAGGAAGGCAGTGCAGGTGTCCTCTGTGGTCATCTCCCTGCAAAACAGATATACCGCTTTGGATACTGTTGAGGGAGATGGCTCACCGGGGAAGGCAGCAGCAGCCAGGTTCATGACACCACTGCTGGCTCTGCTGCGCAGCTGGGCAGGAGGAAGAATGGGGGGGGCGGGGGGGAGGGTGAACAGCCAGCTGTCGTGGCGCACATAGGCACCAACGATATAGGTAAAAAACGGGACAAGGTCCTACAAGCTGAATTTAGGGAGCTAGGAGTTAAACTAAAAAGTAGGACCTCAAAGGTAGTAATCTCAGGATTGCTACCAGTGCCACGAGCTAGTCAGAGTAGGAATGTCAGGATAGAGAGGATGAATGCGCGGCTCGAGAGATGGTGCAAGAGGGAGGGATTCAAATTCCTTGTCATTGGAACCGGTTCTGGGGAGGTGGGACTAGTACAAACCGGACGGTCTGCACCTGGGCAGGACTGGAACCGATGTCCTAGGGGGGGGGGGGTTTGCTCGAGCTGTTGGGGAGAGTAACCGATGCAGGAAGTTGGAACAGGAAGTTGGAAGGTAGTAAAACAGGGACAGAAATAAAAGGCAGTAAGGGGGAAAGTGTAAGGCAGAGAAGCCATAGTCAAAAATCAAAAAGGGCGACAGTACAAGGTACAGTGACTGAGGGGAGCTCAGTGAATAGGACCAGGAATACTAAAAGAAATAAAACGGGAAGTGAAAACATTAATGGTAAGCGACGCGGCAGGTTGTTACATGAAGATATGGGTTCAACGACAAGGAAAATTAGGAGAAAGGTTAAGAGGAAATATAACTCAGGAGAGGTTACTGATCGAGGTGTTAAGATTCAGACCAGAGGTAAAAAAAGCCAACATAAGTGTACTTTACCTGAATGCTCGTAGTATTCGGAATAAGGTAAATGAGTTGATGGCGCAAATCATCGTGAATGACTATGATTTAGTGGCCATTACTGAAACATGGTTAAAGGATGGTCACGACTGGGAGTTAAATATCCGAGGGTATCAAACTTTTCAGAAGGACAGAGTGGATGGTAAGGGAGATGGTGTAGCTCTGTTATTTAAGGATGACATCCGGGCAACAGTAAGGGATGACATCGGTGCTATGGAGGATAAGGTTGAATCCATTTGGGTGGAAATCAGGAATAGTAAGGTGAAAAAGTCACTGATAGGAGTAATCTGTAGGCCACCAAATAGTAACATTATGGTGGGGCAGGCAATAAACAAAGAAATAACAGATGCATGTAGAAATGGTACAGCAGTTATCATGGGGGATTTTAATCTACATGTTGATTGGTTAAACCAGGTCGGTCAAGGCAGCCTTGAGGAGGAGTTTATAGAATGTATCCGCGATAGTTTCCTAGAACAGTATGTAATGGAACCTACGAGGGAATAAGCGGTCCTAGATCTGGTCCTGTGTAATGAGACAGGATTGATTCAGGATCTCATAGTTAGGGATCCTCTCGGAAGGAGCGATCACAATATGGTGGAAATTAAAATACAGATGGAGGGTGAGAAGGTAAAATCAAGCACTAGTGTTTTGTGCTTAAACAAAGGAGATTACAATGGGATGAGAGAAGAACCAGCTAAGGTAGACTGGGAGCAAAGACTTTATGGTGAAACAGTTGAGGAACAGTGGAGAACCTTCCAAGTGATTTTTCACAGTGCTCAGCAAAGTTTTATACCAACAAAAAGGAAGGACGGTAAAAAGAGGGAAAATCGACCGTGGATATCTAAGGAAATAAGGGAGAGTATCAAATTGAAGGAAAAAACATACAAAGTAGCAAAGATCAATGGGAGACTAGAGGACTGGGAAATCTTTAGGGGCCAACAGAAAGCTACTAAAAAAGCTATAAAGAAGAGTAAAATAGATTATGAGAGTAAACTTGCTCAGAATATAAAAACAGAAAGTAAAAGTTTCTACAAATACATAAAACAGAAAAGAGTGGCTCAGGGAAATATTGGTCCTTTAGAGGATGAGAAGGGAGATTTAATAATGGGAGATGAGGAAATGGCTGAGGAACTGAACAGGTTTTTTGGGTCGGTCTTCACAGTGGAAGACACAAACAGCATGCCAGTGACTGATGGAAATGAGGCTATGACAGGTGAGGACCTTGAGAGGATTGTTATCACCAAGGAGGTAGTGATGGGCAAGCTAATGGGGCTAAAGGTAGACAAGTCTCCTGGACCTGATGGAATGCATCCCAGAGTGCTAAAAGAGATGGCTAGGGAAATTGCAAATGCACTAGTGATAATTTACCAAAATTCACTAGACTCTGGGGTGGTCCCGACGGATTGGAAATTAGCAAACGTGACACCACTGTTTAAAAAAGGAGGTAGGCAGAAAGCGGCTAATTATAGGCCAGTGAGTTGAACTTCGGTAATAGGGAAGATGCTGGAATCTATCATCAAGGAAGAAATTGCGAGGCATCTGGATGGAAATTGTCCCATTGGGCAGACACAGCATGGGTTCATAAAGGGCAGGTCGTGCCTAACTAATTTAGTGGAATTTTTTGAGGACATTAACAGTGCGGTAGATAACGGGGAGCCAATGGATGTGGTATATCTGGATTTCCAGAAAGCCTTTGACAAGGTGCCACACAAAAGGTTGTTGCATAAGATAAAGATGCATGGCATTAAGGGGAAAGTAGGAGCATGGATAGAGGATTGGTTAATTAATAGAAAGCAAAGAGTGGGGATTAATGGGTGTTTCTCTGGTTGGCAATCAGTAGCTAGTGGTGTCCCTCAGGGATCAGTGTTGGGCCCACAACTGTTCACAATTTACATAGATGATTTGGAGTTGGGGACCAAGGGCAATGTGTCCAAGTTTGCAGACGACACTAAGATAAGTGGTAAAGCAAAAAGTGCAGAGGATACTGGAAGTCTGCAGAGGGACTTGGATAGGCTAAGTGAATGGGCTAGGGTCTGGCAGAGCTAGTGCATGAGTCGCAAAAAGTTGGTTTCCAGGTGCAACAGGTGATTAAGAAGGCAAATGGAATTTTGTCCTTCATTGCTAGAGGGGTGGAGTTTAAGACTCGGGAGATTCTTCTGCAATTGTAGAAGGTGTTAGTGAGGCCAAACCTGGAGTATTGTGTTCAGTTTTGGTCTCCTTACTTGAGAAAGGACGTACTGGCACTGGAGGGTGTGCAGAGGAGATTCACTAGGTTAATCCCAGAGCTGAAGGGGTTGGATTACGAGGAGAGGTTGAGTAGACAGGGACTGTACTCGTTGGAATTTAGAAAGATGAGGGGGGATCTTATAGAAACATACAAGATTATGAAGGGAATAGATAGGATAGATGCGGGCAGGTTGTTTCCACTGGCGGGTGAAAGCAGAACTAGGGGGCATAGCCTCAAAATAAGGGGAAGTAGATTTAGGACTGAGTTTAGGAGGTACTTCTTCACCCAAAGGGTTGTGAATCTATGGAATTCCTTGCCCAGTGAAGCAGTAGAGGCTCCTTCACTAAATGTTTTTAAGATAAAGATAGATAATTTTTTGAAGAATAAAGGGATTAAGGGTTATGGTGTTCGGGCCGGAAAGTGGAGCTGAGTCCACAAAAGATCAGCCATGATCTCATTGAATGGTGGAGCAGGCTCGAGGGGCCAGATGGCCTACTCCTGCTCCTAGTTCTTATGCTATGCCCCTGTTGACCCACCTAAAGAAGGCCTTCGGGATAAAAATGGGGAGGCACTGGAACAGAAACAAAAACTTCGAGAGCACCGTCATCTTGACTGACTGCACCCTATTCGCCAGGGACAGTGGCAACGCGTCCCACCTCTTAAACTCCTCCTCCATTTGCTCCACCAGCCTCGTGAAATTAAGTCTATGCAGGTCCCCCCAGCTCCTGGCCACCCAGACCCCCAAATACCTGAAGGTCCTCTCCGCCCTTTTTAGTGGGAGCTCGCCAATCCCCCTCTCCTGAGCCAATGGATGAACCACGAACAACTCGCTCTTCCCCATGTTGAGCTTGTACCCTGAGAAATCTCTGAACTCCCTAAGGATCCTCATTACCTCCGGCATTCCCCCCACCGGGTCTGCCACACATAGCAGCAAGTCGTTCGCATAGTGAGACACCTTATGCTCCTCCCCACCCCGCGCCAGCCCCCACCAGTTCCTCGATTCCCTCAGTGCCATAGCCAGGGGTTCAGTCGCCAGCGCGAAGAGCAGGGGGAACAGGGTACACTCCTGCCTCATCCCTCGATGGCCACACTCACCATCGGGACATCGTACAACAGCCTAATCCACCTGACGAACCCCTCCCCAAACCCGAACCTCTTCAGCACCTCCCACAAATACTCCCAATCTACCCTATCAAAGGCCTTCTCAGCGTCCATCGCCACCACTATCTCCACCTCCCCCTCCCTCGCTGGCATCATAATAACGTTCAGGAGCCTCCCCTTCGGTCCGAGCCCTTCTGGTCTTCGTGGATAACTTGCGGCACCCAATCCTCAATTCTCATGGCTAAGACCTTTGCCAGCACCTTGGCATCTACATTTAACAACAAAATCGGCCTGTAAGACCCACACTGCAGGGGATCCTTGTCCCGCTTCAGGATCAAGTAGATCAGTGCTCAGGAAATAGTGGGGGGCAAAGCCCCTCTCACTCCCTTGCCTCATTAAAGGTCTTAACCAGGAACGGGCCCAACAGATCCACATATTTTTTGTAGAATTCGACCGGGAAACCGTCCGGCCCCGGTGCCTTCCCTGCCTGCATGCTCCCTATCCCTTTGATCACCTCCTCCAGCCCAATCGGGGCCCCTAATCCCGCCACCAGTCCCTCCTCTACCTTCGGGAACCTCAGTTGGTTCAGAAAGCGGCCCATCCCTCCCTCCTCCCGTGGGGGCTCGGACCGATACAATTCCTCATAAAAGTCCCTGAAGACCCCATTGATGCCGACCCCACTCCGCACCACACACCCTCCCCTATCCTTAACTCCCCCGATCACCCTAGCTGCATCCCGCTTCCGAAGCTGATGTGCCAGCATCCGACTTGCCTTTTCCCCATATTCATAAATCACCCCCTGGGCCTTCCTCCCCTGCACCTCCGCCTTCCTGGTGGTCAACAGGTCGAATTTGTCCTGGAGGCTACGCCTCTCCCTCAACAGTCCCTCCTCCAGCACCTCTGCGTACCTCCTGTCTACCCTCATCATCTCCCCCACCAGCCTCTCCCTCTGCTCTCGCCTCTCTGTCATAATATACACCAGTATATCATGGTGCAGACACACACTGATGGACACACAGTGGGACCAATCAACACACACAACACCACAGCCAATCACCAGTGAGAGCACACGTACTATAAAGACAGGGGGCATCAGAGTTCCCGCTCATTCGAGTTGCAGCTAGCGAGGAGGACAGAGCTCACAGCCTGTAACACAGACATTCACCATGTGCTGAGTGCATCGACTGGTTAGGATGAGGCAAAGGTCTTTAGTTAAAGCTAGTATCGTATTTATCCACAATCTGTGTATGTTTAAATAGTTAATGATTCAATAAAATGGTGTTGCACTATTTTAAGTGTTGGTGGCCTGTATGTGATCCAGAACACCCAACACATCACTTTCCCTGAGGGCCCTAATGGAGATCAGCTCTCCCCTAACCACCGCCTTCAGCGCCTCCCAGACCATCCCCATAAATGAATATTTTTTGTCAGTATTCACAAAGGAAAAAGACAATGTTGTCAAGGAGAATACTGAGATTCAGGCTACTAGACTAGAAGGGCTTGAGGTTCATAAGGAGGAGGTGTTAGCAATTCTGGAAAGTGTTAAAATAGATAAATCCCCTGGGCCGGATGAGATTTATCCTATGATTCTCTTGGAAGCTAGGGAGGAGATTACTGAGCCTTTGGCTTTGATCTTTAAGTCATCTTTGTCTACAGGAATTGTGCCAGAAGACTGGAGGGTAGCAAATGTTGTCCCCTTGTTCAAGAAGGGGAGCAGAGACAACCCCAGTAACTATAGACCAGTGAGCCTTACTTCTGTTGTGGGCAAAATCTTGGAAAGGTTTCTAAGAGATAGGATGTATAATCATCTGGAAAGGAATAATTTGATTAGAGATAGTCAACACGGTTTTGTGAAGGGTAGGTCGTGCCTCACAAACCTTATTGAGTTCTTTGAGAAGGTGACCAAACAGGTGGATGAGGGTAAAGCAGTTGATGTGGTGTATATGGATTTCAGTAAAGAGTTTGATAAGGTTCCCTATGGTAGGATACTGCAGAAAATACGGAGGCATGGGATTCAGGGTGATTTAGCAGTTGGGATCAGAAATTGGCTAGCTGGAAGAAGACAAAGGTTGGTGGTTGATGGGAAATGTTCAGACTGGAGTCCAGTTACTAGTAGTGTACCACAAGGATCTGTTTTGGGGCCACTGCTGTTTGTCATTTTTATAAATGACATGGAGGGTGTAGAAGGATGGGTGAGTAAAATTGCAGAAGTCGGTGGAGTTGTAGACAGTGCGGAAGGATGTTACAAGTTACAGAGGGACATAGATAAGCTGCAGAGCTGGGCTGAGAGGTGGCAAATGGAGTTTAATGCAGAAAAGTGTGAGGTGATTCATTTTGGAAGGAATAACAGGAAAACAGAGTACTGGGCTAATGGTAAGATTCTTGGCAGTGTGGATGAGCAGAGAGATCTCGGTATCCATGTACATAGATCCCTGAAAGTTGCCACCCAGGTTGAGAGGGTTGTTAAGAAGGCGTATGGTGTGTTAGCTTTTATTGGTAGAGGGATTGAGTTTCGGAGCCATGAGGTCATGTTGCAGCTGTACAAAACTCTGGTGCTGCCGCATTTGGAGTATTGCGTGCAATTCTGGTCGCCGCATTATAGGAAGGATGTGGAAGCATTGGAAAGGGTGCAGAGGAGATTTACCAGAATGTTGCCTGGTATGGAGGGAAGATCTTATGAGGAAAGGCTTAGGGACTTGAGACTGTTTTCGTTAGAGAGAAGAAGGTTAAGAGGTGACTTAATTGAGGCACACAACATGATCAGAGGATTGGATAGGGTGGACAGCGAGAGCCTTTTTCCTCGGATGGTGATGTCTAGCACGAGGGGACATAGCTTTAAATTGAGGGGAGATAGATATAGGACAGATGTCAGAGATAGGTTCTTTACTCAGAGAGTAGTAAGGGCGTGGATTGCCCTGTCTGCAACAGTCGTGGACTCGCCAAAACTAAGGGCATTCAAATGGTCATTGGATAGACATATGGATGATAAGGGAATAGTGTAGATGGGCTTTAGAGTGGTTTCACAGGCCGGCGCAACATCGAGGGCCGAAGGGCTTGTACTGCGCTGTAATGTTCTATGTTCTATGTTCACTCGGACCTCCCCGTTATCGTTAGCCTCCAGGTATCTCTCTATGCTTCCTCGGACCTGCTTGCTCACCTCCTCATCCGCCAACAGCTCCACCTCCAAGTGCCACAACGGGCACTGGTTCCTCTCCTCCCCCAGCTCTAGGTCTACCCAATGCGGGGCGTGATCCGAAATGGCTATCGCCGAGTACTCGGTATCCTCTATTCTCACAATCAGCGCCCTGCTCATAACAAAAAAGTCGATCCGGGAATAGGCCTTATGAATGTGCGAGAAGAATGAAAATTCCCTAGCCCCCGGCCTTGCAAACCTCCAAGGGTCCACCCCTCCCATCTGGTCCATAAACCCCCTCAGCACTTTAGCCGCCGCCGGCCTCCTACCCATCCTAGACCTGGAGCGGTCCAGTGCCGGATCCAACACCGTGTTATAGTCCCCCCCCCCATTATCAGGCACCCCACTTCCAAGTCCGGGATCCAACCCAACATGCGCCGCATAAAACCCGCATCGTCCCAGTTCGGGGGGTACACGTTGACCAGCACCACCCTTTCCCCTTGCAGCTTACCACTTACCATTACGTACCTGCCGCCATTGTCTGTCACAATGCTCAACGCCTCGAACAACACCCTCTTTCCCACCAAGATTGCCACCACCCGATTTTTGGCATCCAGCCCCGAATGAAACACCTGACCTACCCACCCCTTCCTTAATCTTACCTGGTCTGCCACCTTCAGGTGTGTCTCCTGGAGCATGACCACATCCGCCTTCAGCCCCTTCAGATGCGCTAACACCTGGGCCCGCTTAACCGGCCCATTCAATCCCCTAACATTCCAGGTTATCAGCCGGATCAGGGGGCTACCCGCCCCCCTCCCCCGCTGACTAGCCATAACCCCTCCTCGGCCAGCCACGCGCCCGCACCCCACGCCCGGCCCGTCCCCCACGGCGGCAGACCCCTGTCCCAACCCCCTCTACTTGCTCCAGCTCCCCTTTGACCATACAAGCAGCAATCCGGTTTCCCCACCCCCCCTCCCCACGTACGACCCCTCCTAGCTGCATTGCTCCCCCCATTGCACTCCTGCAAGCCAGCTGACTCCTGCTGACCCCGGCCACTCCCGCCTCTCCTTCGACTCCTCTTCGACTCCTCCCATTGTGGGACTTCCCCTCCACCTCCATTACCCACCAGCAGGCTCTCCACCTCCCTCTTCCATCCCAAGCGTGGGAAAAAAAACACGCTTCCCATCCCCGGCCCCGCCCCTCCAGCCGTCAGCACGGGAAAACGCCCGCGCTTTCCACCTGCCTGGCCCGGCCTCCTCTGTTGCAGCTCCTTTTACAGGCCCAGTCCCCTCACCCCCAACTCGGGCCTTCCCCTCCCCCGTGGGGCTCCATCCCCCCTACTGGCCATCCACCCCCTACTCCGTTTACTTGCCCCCCCCTCCAAGAGCCCACCCGACAGACCCAACCAAAAAGTGCCCAACCCACCCTAACCACCCACACTGAATCAAAAAGAAACAAGAACAAAGAACCCCCCTTCAAAATATAACACAAGGCTTGTTAGCCTTGGGCCTCCTTGACAGCACTCTATGGGCCCCTTCCAGCTCCAGGGGCCCCTGAAAGGACCCCGCCCCCATCAGCGAGTTTAACATGGTGACCACATAGGCCCCCACATCCGACCCCTCCAGCCCCTCCGGGAGGCCCAGGATCCACAGATTCTTCAGCCTCGACCGATTCTCCATTGCTCAAACCGTTCCTGCCATTTCTTGTGGAGTGCCTCGTGCGCCTCCACCTTTACCGCTAGGCCCAAGATCTCGTCCTCGTTATCTGAGATTTTTTGTCGGACCTCGCTGATCGCTCCCCCTGGGCCATCTGGGTCTCCAGCAGCTTATCAATAGAAGCCTTCATCGGCTCCAGGAGGTCCGCTTTGAGTTCCCTGAAGCAGCGCTGGATAACCTCCTGCTGCTGCTGCGCCCACTGCATCCACGTTGCCTGGTCCCCGCCCGCCGCCATCTTGCTCTTCTTACCTCGCACTTTCTTTGGCTTCACCACCACTTTTTTAGTCGCCCCGCTCCTGGTCCAAGCCAAACACTGCCGGGGGAATGTTGCAGTCTTCTTCCCACACCGGGAAAGGTGCTGGAGGAGGGACTGTTGAGGGAGAGGCGTAGCCTCCAGGACGAATTCAACCTGTTGACCACCAGGAAGGCGGAGGTGCAGGGGAGGAAGGCCCAGGGGAGGAATGCCGTTGGGTGCCCTGAAAAGAGCCCAAAAGTCCGTTCCAAGCGGGAGCTGCTGAACGTGCGACCTAGCTCTGCATAGCCGCAACCGGAAGTCTCTTCAATGAGAAGTTTAGCTGACAAGAGGAGGGAGGCCCAGGAGGACCTAGCCAAGGTGGTGGAACTGTTAAAAGTCGGAATTGATCGCGTGGTGCAGAGACTGGAGTCCCAGGATCAGGCTATTTGGAAAGTGAAGGAGATGATGGGGAAGCACGAGGAGCAGTTCACCTCGTTGGCGGCTGATGCGACAGACCCAGAAGTGGAAGAATTGGCGAACCACTCCCAGAGACAGAATCCAAGAATCGTGGGGATGACTGAAGGCATTGAGGGAGCAGACGCAGGCACGTATGTAGCCAAGATTCTGTAGAAGCTGATGGGCGAGGGGGCCTTTGCCTGGCCTCTGGAGATCAACCGAGCACATAGGACGCTGATGAGGACGCCGCAGGCGAATGACCCGCTGAGGAAATTCGTGATTCATCTTCACCGGTTTCTGGGCAAGGAGAAGACATTGAGATGTGCGAGGCAGACAAGGCGATGCACCTGGGAGGGGAGTGAGCTTCGGGTGTACCAGGACCTGGGTGCAGACCTGGCAAAGAGAGCTGGGTTTAATCAGGTGAAAGCTGCCCTCTTTAACATGGGGGTGAAGTTTGGGATGTTGTACACACCCCACGTCCGAGTGACTTTTATTAGCCGAGAATATTATTTTGGAATACCACAGGAGACAATGAACTGGCACTGAACTGTGGAGGAGGCGTGAGGAGATGGGTGCTTTTTCTGACCATTTTTTCTTGTATCTTTTTTCTCGTTTGTTGGAGAACTTTTCTCTTTCGACATGTTTTGTTGCGCTGAGGGTGAGTGCACCTTTTTTCTTGTTTCATTGTCGTTTGTAGTGTGCGAGAGCGGGGGTGGGGGAGGGGAAATCAGCAGGGGGAGGGGTAGGAGGCTTTGGCTCCTTGGGTGGGACTGCCAGGCTAGCTGGACGGACTAGTTAGCGGGAGCGCAGTGGGGGGGGGGGGGGTGACCAGGTGGTTAGTGTAGCAGCGGGGGATGGTGTTGTTGATTTGTTCAGGGGGAGGGGTAGGGGGGCTGCTGACAAAGGTGCTGTGGCATAGAATGGGAGGGAAAGGTGACGGTCGACATCCAAGGGTGGGCCTGGAGGGTCGCGTGGCATGGGCCGGGGTTTGGCCCAAGAAGGGGTACGGTTGATCGGCAGGGGAGAGGGACGTGGTGCTCTCTGACCAGGCTGGTCACATGGAATGTGAGAGGGCTAAATGGGCCAGTTAAGCTGTCGCATGTTTTCATGCACCTGAGGAACTTGAAGGCAGACGTGGCCTTTTCCAAAAAATACACTTGAATATTGGGGATCAGACCAGGCTGAGGAAAGGGTGGACAAGGCAAGCCTTTGATTCGGGTTTAGACATGACACGGGTGTGGCGGTGCTGGTAAACAAACGGGTGGCATTTAAGGTGGGGAATATAGTAGCAGATTCAGGGGGGAAGCTTCTTAAGGTGAGTGAGTAGTTGGAGGGCATGCCAGTGGTCCTGGTAAACATTTATGCCCTAAACTGGGACGATGTGGAGTTTAGGAGGCAGGTGCTGGGGAAGAACCCGAACCTGGACTCGCACCAGTTGATTATGGGAGGGACTTTAATTTGGTCATTGATCCAGGGTTGGCCCGGGCGAGCCCGAGGCTGGGGAAAGTGTCGGCGGTGGCAAAGGAGCTGAAGGAGTTTATGGAGCGCATAGGGGGGTGGATCCGTGGAGGTTCGGGAGGCCGAGGGTGAAGGAATTTTCGGACTTCTCCCATGTGCAAAGGGTGTACTGTAGGATTGATTTTTGTTTTGTGGTGAGCAAGATGATATTGGCAGGAATGGTTGACACGCGGTACACAGCGATCGTGGTTTCGCATTGGGTGGACTTGCAAGTCGATCGGGGTGGGGGTCCAGCGTCCGCAGTGGAGACTGGATGTAGGGTTGATAACTGATGAGGAGGTGCATGAGTGGGTGAAGTCAGGCATCCAGGCGTATGTGGAATTAAATGATACATTTGAGGTCTCAGCCGCCATGGGAGGTGTTCAAGGCAGTGGTTAGGGGGGAGCTCACATCGATCCGGGCACATGAGGAGCGAGCAGAGATGGCAAGGTTGTTGGACGAGATTCCGTGGGTGGACAGGAGGTATTCAGAGGCCCCTAAGGTAGGATTGTTGAAGGAGAGGCAGAAGCTTCAGATGGAGTTTGGACTGGTGTCCATAGGGGAGGCAGCAGGGCAGTTGCGGATGGCCAGTGTACGAGTACAGGGAGATAGCTAGTGGGATGCTGGCCCACGACCTCAGGAAGCAAGAGGCAGTGAGGGTGATTGGAAGGGCGAAGGACGGGGGACGGGAGGGGAAGAGTGGTACTGGACCCGGTGGGGGTGAATGGGGTATTTGAGAAGTTTTACAGGAGGCTTTATGAATTGGAGCCTCTGACCGGGGTGGTGGGTTGGGGGGGGGGGGGGGGGGGGGGGGGGGAAAGAGTTGGTTATTTATTTGTTATGTGATTTCTTGAGGTTCTCTTGAAACCTTGGAGTTGTATGTGACTTTTTCCATCCAAACCATCATGATTGGTTGTGAGAAAATGCACTTTTCTTAGCATGGGCATGCAAGATCTCAGTCCAGGTGAATGGGCACATTTCACAATCAGTAGCAAATACAAGGCTCCAGTTAATCATTAGCCTTCTATAAGACTCTGCACTGGACATATAGTGATTAGCCCTCTACATGGGCGCAGTGCAAACAACACAAGCAACATAAGAAACTGCTCGAGAAACTGGATTCGACAAAAGCTAGGGCATCCTGATAACATTCTGGCAACTGCACCAAAGGTTTGTGTTCCAGAACTAGCTGTGCCCCTAGCTAACATGTTCCAGAACAGATACAATACTCGCATCTAGCTGGCAATGTGGAAAATTGCCAAGGTATGTCCTGTCCGCATGTAATGGAAGGTGCCATCGATAGTGCTTGAAAATAGCACTGGCTCAGCAAAGACCTGCTCACTAAAAACAGTTTGTGTTCTGCAAAGGCCATTCAACCCCTTAACACCTTGGTCCAAACATGAACCAAAGAGCTGAAATCAGTGTGACTGCCTTTGATATCAAGGCAGCATTTGATGGAGTGTGGCATCAAGGAGCCTTAGCAAACCAAAATCTATGTGAATCAGGAGTAAGCTCACCAATGGTTGGAATCACACCCAACACAAAAGCATCTGTTTGTGGTTTTTGGAGATTACCTAGTGCTGGGATATCATTGCTGGAGTTCCTCAATGTAGTGCGCAAGGACCATCTTCAGCTGCTTTGTTAATTACCTTTCCTCCCACATAAAGGTCAGAATTGGCGATGTTGAGCACCATTTGCAACTCCTTTGATACTGAAGCTGTCTATGCCTATATGCAGCAAGACCTGGGCAACATTTAGACTTGGGTTGATAAGTAGCAAGCAATATTTGTACCAGAAAATGACCATTTCCAAGAAGAGAGAATCTGGACATTTCCCATTGGCATTTAATAGCATAACCATTGCTGAATACCCATCTTACCAATGATCTGGGTGTTACCATTGGCCAATAATAGGCCTGGGCCAGCCATATAAATACTATGGTTGCAGCGGGTTAAAGGTTTGGAATTCTGTGGCGAGTAACTCACCTCCTCTCTATGACCTTCAATACAAGTGAGGAGTGTATGGAGTACTTCTCACTTGCCTGGATCAGTGCAGCGCCAACAACATCCAAGAGGCTCAATACCATCCAGGCCAAAGCAGCCCACTAGATTGGCACCTCATCCACAGTCACTCCTTCCAGCACCAACGCACAGTGGCAGCAGTATACACCATTTACAAAATGTGCAGCAACTCACCAAGGCTTCAGAACTCCTGACCTCCACCACCCCCAAGGGCAAAGGCAGCATGGGAACACCGCCACCCACAAGTTTCCCTTCAAGCCACACACCATCCTTCCCTGGAACTATATCATTGTTCCTTCACTGTTGCTGGGTCAAAATCCAGGAACTACAATCCCCAACAGCACTGCGCGTGAACCCACACCACATGGCCTGTAGTTGTTAAAGAAAGCAGCTCACCAATGCCATGTCGGTATCATGATCAGTACAGGCTTTGTTCTTTGTTCTTGTCAAGCAGAATTAAGGGTGGGTAATAAATGCTGGCCTGGTGAAGAAGAAAAGTGACTCAGGTGGCAACTTCCTGATTTCAGTGTCTGATTAACTCAAATTGTGAGTGCCAATACTGTCACCATTATTTCTACAGAAAAATATAGACCAATATCTGGAAAGATGGTGAAATAGTGGTATTGTTACGAGACAAGTAATCCATACGGGTCCAGGTTTGGAATTCCACCAAGGCAGATGGTGAAATTTGCATTCAATAAAAATCTGGAATTAAAATAATGATGACTGTGAAACCATTGCCGATTGTCTTAAAAATCCTCTGGTTCATTTATTCCTTCAGAGAAGGAAATCTGCCATCCTTACCCAGTCTGGCCAAATGTGACTCCAGATGCACGCAGCGATGTGGTCGACTCTTAACTGACCCCCTCTGAAATGATGTAGCACACCACTCAGTTCAAGGGCAATTAGGGATGGGCAACAAATGCTTGCCTAGCCAGTGACGCCCACATCCCAAGAACAAATTTAAAAAAAAAATCTCCTTAAGTTGCAAAGCATTAGTTTCCTTCTACATTTTTCACAAATAACTTGAAAACCAGCTCATTTTTCCTCATGGAAAATGTTCACTTTTATTATAATCAAATTTTTAATCTCACTTGGTTCATAAGGAAAATACTAGGAGGCTGCAAACAGTGGCAAGTGTGTCACAAGAACATTGTGGAATCTAGCGGTCAGAGATACCTGGTCCCTGTCCCTGCTCCAACTTTCAGACATTTTGGTGCAAGTTGAAGAACCTTCATTCAACAAAGTACTGAACCCGACACCAAAAGGAGACAGGAGACGCAATGCTATTGTTTATGTTGGGGCTTACCGGAGGATCATAGGTCTGGATCCGTAAAAAAAATTAGTGCCTAGATCAAAATACCTCTCTCAATCATCAAATAGAAATGATTGTACAAAATACTAGGCATATGCACCGTCACAAGAATAGACATGATCATGCAAATTAATGATTCGAATTTCCTGACAAGAATCCAATAGTTTCAAAAGGATGCGCAAACTCAAGAAATCTAAAAACTAGCATATTTGCATGCCGCGCTTTATGAATCCTTACAAGTTGGGAATACTTCGGATTTGAAAAAACCTCACCCTCAATTTAGACTCAAATTTGATTTTATTCCAACTCTTGCTCAGCCATCATTTTTAACTCAATTGACTTTAGCCTTTATGGGATGTGTTAACCTTAATTGCATGTACTTATTGGGCAAACATACTGCTTATTTTGCTTCTAGTATTTTATATCTCAGCACTGAAATATAAAAGATTGAATCCGTATTTGTGGATCACCCATTGTTATAACAATCAATGGAAACTGCTTATAGATGGCAATCATGAAATGAAATGAATGAAAAATGAAAATCGCTTGTCACGAGTAGGCTTCAATGAAGTTTCTGTGAAAAGCCTAGTCGCCACATTCCGGTGCCTGTTCGGGGAGGCTGGTACGGGAATTGAATCGTGCTGCTGGCCTGCCTTGGTCTGCTTTCAAAGCCAGCGATTTAGCCCTGTGCTAAACCAGCCCCATGCCTTGTGGAAGGCATGTCCACGTATATTGTTGTCCCTGGATTGCAAAGGCGAATTTGTATTGGCACGCTTTATCCAATGGAATGGACCAAAAGCCGTTGCTAATGTCCAAAACCAAATTTTTTTTGACTGGAGTCCCTGTTTGCGCATGGTCTCGGGACTCATGGCCATGGTGTGGGCTGCTACTGGGGTTACTTTGTTCAGTTCCCGGTAATCAATGGTCAGTCGCCATGATTCATCAGGTTTCTGACGGGCCAAATTGGTGTGTTATTCGTGGAGGCTACTCATCTGAGTATGCCTTGATCAAGCAGACTCTCTATTACTTTGGAGATTTCTCCCTCTGCCTCTTGGGGAAAATCATACTGCTTGGGGTCTGGGGTTGGAACCTGTAATAGGCTTGAATGAAGTTACTGTGAAAAGCCCCTAGTCGCCACATTCCGGCGCCTGTTTGGGGAGGCTGGTACGGGAATCGAACCGTGCTGCTGGCCTGCCTTGGTCCGCTTTAAAAGCCAGTGATTTAGCCCAGTGTGCTCAACCAGCCTCTAACTGAAGGGGACTTGATTGAGGAATACATTCCAAGACCTACTGTCAAGGCTTCTAGTGCTGAAGTAAACAATGGACAGATGGCCATCCTGTCTAGTTCTATGTCTAAAATGAAGGGGAAAAAATCAATTCACTGGCTGTTAATTAAACTAGAACAAATTATATACTATAGTCTATTCCACAGTGCTGTTGCTTGCATTCAGGCAGCACGGTCGCATAGTGGTTAGCACAATTGTTTCAGAGCTCCAGGGTCCTAGGTTCGATTCCCAGCTTGGGTCACTGTCTGTGCGGAGTCTGCACGTTCTCCCCGTGTGTGCGTGGGTTTTCTCCGGGTGCTCCGGTTTCCTCCCACAGTCCAAAGATGTGCAGGTTAGGTGGATTGGCCATGCTAAATTACCCTTAGTCCAAAATTGCCATTAGTGTTGGGTGAGGTTACTGGATTATGGGGATGGGTAGGGTGCTCTTTCCAAGAGCCGGTGCAGACTCGATGGGCCGAATGGCCCCCTTCTGCACTGTAAATTCTATAATAATAGCATCTCTCAAGGTGGTCAGGAAAAATAACCTAACGCTATTTGGTATTACAATTAAATATTTAGACAAGTTTTGCAATCTTTATTAAGTAATGTTATTAAAATTTTCTTCAACTCCAACTACATTCCAACCTTTGGGTGAATCGCCCAGACTTCTGTTGCACCTCATGTTCGCCTTGAATGAATGCTTGTGGCCCTGTTGTATTTGCAGATGTCATTTTTGTAAAACCAGAACAGATTTCTTACTTAGTGGGCGTGTTCCATACGTTAAGTGGACAGACCAGGTGGTCATGTGTACATCGGGATGACACGGACACAAGAAATGGTGCGTCAGTAGTGTGAGAATTCTCCCCCAACATGGGCAGACACACAGCATGTAAGAACTGCTATGATTGTTGAATAAACCTTTCTGCTTTTCATAGTCCATACAACCCAGCAACTTCTGCAAAAGGCAAGAGTGCTGATAGTGGTGCACAGTGTTCGAATACAGAATTTCACATAAAATACAAAATGGTAAACTTGATATACTAAAAAACAAACTTGTGATTAAAGGTGCCTCTACAAAATATACTTGCGTTTTATTCTCATATATCACAAAGAAAGAGAAAACCATTGATGACCCAGACAAAAGCATGCACTTCAAACATGCTAATGTCCCTGTGTAGATTCCTTTTTCCACATTTTGTACCCACAGTGCCAATGTGACCTCAGCAATTCCTGCGTCAGGTTAGTGTATAATCACCACAATTAACATTGATAAATGAGTCCATTTGTGTTTCTACCGCTAAGCACTTGATTAATTTATAGGCCATTCCACTGTACATTAATGCAAGGTTAAGTGTATGTGATATGAATAAATCCTAAGTTCAATCACAAATAGGTGAATATTTAGGATTCAATTCTCAGAATTTGGATATCAACTGGCAGCTTTTACTTTGGTGTGCGCACTTTCTTGCTTTTGCTCTTTGCTAGTCCCTCTTTTGGTCAACAGATTGGGATGAATTTACTTCTCCCAGCCTACTGCCGATCTCTTAATGGATTGGCAGCTTGGGAGGTGCTGAAGGCACTTTTGGGGAATGCCCCCATTTCCAATTTTGGGCCATCATATTGCAGAGAAATAAGTGTTGGAGAGAGCGGGGGAGGGTTAAAAACTGTGAATCAATTGATGTGTCTCAAAAACAAAATGCTGGAAAAACTCAGCAGGTATGGCACCATTTAATCGTAGAATCATGGAATCCCTAAATTTTAGAAGGAGGCCATTTGGCCCATCAGTCTGCACTGACCCTGGAGACCACCCTACCCTGACCGAATTCCCCTGCCCTATTCCTGCAACCCCAACCTAAGGGTCAATTTAGCATGGCCAGGCCACCTAACCTGTACATCTTTGGAGGGAGGAAACCGGAGCACCTGGAGGAAACTTATGCAGACGTGGGGAGAATGTGCAAACTCCACACAGTCACCCGGGGTCAGAATTGAACCCGGGCCCCTGGAACCGTGAGGCAGCAGTGCTAACCACTGTGACACCGTGCCGCCCAAATATTTCAGTTGATTGATTAATGTTTCAAGTTGATTGATTCATCGGAACTTGGTCTGTTATTTCAGATTTCTGGCTTCCACAGTATTTCTGGCTCATTCTACTTGAGCTTTACTCTTACACTTAAGATATGACAATGCAGCGCAGCCAGAAAATCCCCACAATATGGTGAAACATTCCACAAACACTTGAGTATTAGTCAAATTTTATTTATCTGAAAAAACCTACAGTACATTTCATATAAATTAACAGACATTGAAAAGAAACTCCAAATAGAAATACTAAGTAGTATTGCACTTGGCGATTTTAACAGACTATTGTCAACTTACAGCATGTTACAAATATAAGTTATTCTGACACAATAGAATCTAAAATCGACATGCTGTTATATGCCTACATTTAAATAATTTAACATGTTGTTGTCTTATGAACAGCAGTAAGACACCAAATTTACATTTAAAACACAAAAAACTGAGGTGTACAGGTAAGTGTTTATTATAATAGCTTTAGAACTTAATCCTAGTAAAAGCTCAATAGCAGTGCATTTGAGTGCCACAATCACCTCCCGCAGACAAAGCTCCACCTTAACACAGGGAAACGTGCACCACGGGCGTACTTTAATCTCCTTTGTAGCTCATCCGAACCAAATCAACAATATTTGTAACTTTTAACTGGATTGATTAATCTCTTCACAATGAAATCTACCCATTTCCATACCTCATCAGGTACAGATGTCACAGCGATTAGAAAATAATATTTAAGAAAATAACTTCTATTTCTCATGCGTTGTTAATATTTACCCATTGGACAAAAATCTAGAATTTGTCCAAATCATTTAATTAATTCTGTTCTGGAATATATACATATATTTAATGTAAAATACATACAGTGGCACTGGAAGGATTAAATACACCCAATCATGGATTGTGTTGCCCTCCTCAACAAATCATCAGTTCATTCGCTACGGACAAAAGACCCAAAAAATCCAGCATCTCTTCAGGTCCAAAGTTTGCTATGAAATATTTTCCAGAAGATGTTGTTTGTCGAATGAGCATTTCAGCCAATGAGTGCAATGCCCTTATATCGCAGATATAAAGAGTAATACAATCATATAGCTGAACATAATCAATCAAGTAGTTAGCTTTAACCACAGAATGGGCACAAAAGGGTGTGATAATGTGCCATTACATGGGTGCAAACATAAACGTTGAGGGGAAAGGTGTTATATATGCACTCTTCAATTTCTACGGGTAAGATTCAGTGACACGTTTATCTTTCAGAGTCAATTTTTCTTTCTGTAAAATAAAAGAATATAAATTTTAATGTTACACAAATACAACACCTCCTCCATGATAGTCATCAATACCGGGGCCCCGAAGGCTCCGTACTTAGCCCCCTAATATACACACACGACTTGTGTGGCAAAATATGGCTCCAACTCTGTCTACAAGTTTGCTGATGACACGACCGTAGTGGGTTGGATCTCAAACAAAGGTGAGTCAGAGTACAGGAGGGAGATAGAGAACCTAGTGGTGTGGTGCAATGACAACAATCTCTCCCTCAACGTCAGCCAAACTAAGGTGCTGGTCACTGCCTTCAGGAAGCAAAGTATCCTGATTGATGCAGGTAGGGCAGTGGATGTTGTCTATATGGATTTCAGTAAGGCCTTTGACAAGGTCCCTCATGGCAGACTCGTACAAAAGGTGAAGTCACACGGGATCAGGGGTGAGCTGGCAAGATGGATACAGAACTGGCTAGGTCATAGAAGGCAGAGAGTAGCAATGGAAGGGTGCTTTTCTGATTGGAGGGCTGTGACGAGTGGTGTTCCGCAGAGATCAGTGCTGGGACCTTGGCTGTTCGTAGTATATATAAATGATTTGGAGGAAAATGTAACTGGTCTGATTAGTAAGTTTGCAGACGACACAAAGGTTGGTGGAATTGCGGATGGCGATGAGGACTGTCAGAGGATACAGCAGGATTTAGATCGTTTGGAGACTTGGGCGGAGAGATGGTAAATGGAGTTTAATCCGGACAATGTGAAGTAATGCATTTTGGAAGGTCTAATGCAGGTAGGGAATATACAGTGAATGGTAGAACCCTCAAGAGTATTGACAGTCAGAGAGATCTAGGTGTCCGGGTCCACAGGTCACTGAAAGGGCCAACACAGGTGGAGAAGGTAGTCAAGAAGGCATACGGCATGCTTGCCTACATTGGCCGGGGCATTGAGTATAAAAATTGGCAAGCCATGTTGCAGCTATATAGAACCTTGGATACGCCACACTTGGAGCCTCGTGTTCAATTCTGGTCATCACACTACCAGAAGGATGTGGAGGCTTTAGAGAGCGTGCAGAAGAGATTTACCAGGATATTGCCTGGTATGGAGGGCATTAGCTATGAGGAGTGGTTGAATAAACTCGGTTTGTTCTCACTGGAACGAAGGAGGTTGAGGGGCGACCTGATAGAGGTCTACAAAATTATGAGAAGTATAGACAGAGTGGATAGTCAGAGGCTTTTTCCCAGGATAGAGGGGTCAATTACTAGAGGGCATAGGTTTAAGGTGAGAGGGGCAAGGTTTAGAGGAGATGTACGAGGCAAGTCTTTTTTACACAGAGGGTAGTGGGTGCCTGGAACTCGCTGCCGGAGGAGGTGGTGGAAGCAGGGACAATAGTGACGTTTAAGGGACATCTTGATAAACACATGAATAGGATGGGAATAGAGGGATACGGACCCCGGAAGTGCAGAAGATTTTAGTTTAGACGGGCAGGATGGTTGGCACAAGCTTGGAGGGCTGAAGGGCCTGTTCCTGTGCTGTACTTTTCTTTGTTCTTTGTTCCTACACACTCCAGTCTGCATCAGTGGTGCCGACGTGAGGATGGTTGACAGCTTCAAATTCCAGGGTGTGCACATCACCAACAATCTGTTCTGGTCCACCCACGTTGAGACTATGACCAAGAAAACACAACAGCGCCTATACTTCCTCAGGAAACTAAGTAAATTCAGCATGTCCACATTGACTCTTACCAATTTTTACCAATGCACCATAGAAAGCATCCTATCTGGTTGCAACTGTTGGGCCTAAGACCGTAAGAAATTACAGAGAGTCGCGAACACGGTCCAATCAATCACGCAAACCCGCCTCCCAGCCATCGACTCTGTCTACATCTTCAACTGCCTTGGCAAGGTGGGCAGCATAATCAAAGACCCCTCCCATCCAGGAGATACAAAAGTCTGCAAACACGCATTAAGATTCAAAAACAGCTTCTTCCCCGCTGTTATCAGACTTCTGAATGGCCCTCTTGTAGACTGAATTGATGTCTCTACACATCTTCTCTACCGTGTAGCACTACACCCTGTATGCTTCACCCAATGTTTATATCTATGTATTTACCTTGTGTATTTATCGTATGTCCTGTATTTTTTGTGCATGGAACGATCAGCCTGAACTGTACACAGAACAATACTTTTCACTGTACCTCGGTACACATGACAATAAATCTAAATCCAAACACACATGTTGAACCAAGATGAATTGTTAGAAGGGGATAAGAAAAACCCCAATATATTTCAATGTATTGGCGCAAGAAATGGGAGTTACTTTAAACGTTGCTTATCAGAGAAGCCCTTATGCCTGAATGCAGAAAAGCACCAGAAGACTCCCAGAGAGCTGTTGGTTGAAATTCATCAAGGTGGCAAAATGCTAAATTGAATTGCAGTAGAAGGTGCGTGCCTCACATCGTGTAATCATCTCTAGTACCTGTCTACATACTACTGTTGTTTCAGGGATGGCCGCATAAATTCCACGTTTCATATAATTAGATGCATATTTGTCACCCTTAACTAACTTTTGATGTGTATATATTGGATTCCTTTTGCCTTGGGAATGAATGAAAGAGTTGAACGCAAGAAAAGCAGATTTTGATAACCATCTTCCCTGCTGCCTCAGGAGGCCATAAAGAAACCGCTAAAGTGTAACATTATTGTTAATAGATTGTATTGCAGGCAGGCCCAGTGATATTTAAAAGAATTAATGAATGCTTCTCTTACTTCACTACATGATGCATTGAGGAAGAATAGATACAACAACGTACCATAAAATTATGTTTATTGCTGAATGTTCTGCAGTAGAATTCTACGATATTTTTACATTTAGGTTATTTGACTTGTGATATTCGGTAAGTTAGAAACAGTAACCAAGGTTTTGTATAGCTCTGGGTTCATTAAAATACTTGCTACAGAATGTCTAAAGGTGCGTAATCATACCGTGAGTTTTCACTGATGTTGACCATGAGCAACAGTTAACTAAAACTCAAAAACAATCTTTTAAGAAAAACTAACCAAATAAGGCCTTCATATAGGGTTAAAAGCGCTGAGGACCTGGGGTTTATTTAATGGTAGATGTCAATTTGCTTCAATGTCCCCCCCCTCTCCCCGGCCTATTATTTAAAAAAAGACTCAAGGCATTCCAGTGATTTCGGGCCTCAGGAAATTAGAGAGAAATAACTTTGAGGTGGGTTCTCAACTGCAACTTTGTGAGGATTAGGAAGTTGAATATATGGGAGAGAAAAAGAACAAGAATACAAGGTTAAAGGAGCACTGTGCCTGGTAGAATTAAGAAATGAGAGAGAGAGAAAGAAAAAGAAAGGTTGAGAAAGAAAAAGGAGTAAGTTGAGGAACAGTAGTGAGAACTTTTTCATTTTTCATCTCCACGAAATGGACATAAAAAGAGAGAGAGAGAGAGAGAGAGAGGGCGAGAGAGGGCGATGTATAATGAACGGCCATTTTACACTAATTACCCCACATAAATGGCAGATGAGAAGTCGCACAGCCAATGACCAACAAAGGAATTTAGTTTTATGGAAGAGAACAGATAATGGCCATATTTAGTTGGATTTTTGAAGAAGAATTGTGTGCGCAGAATCATATTGAAGCAGAACCACAATCTACAAGTTCATACTGGAACTTGGAATGAATTACTCAGCAGATTCATTTTTTATATTTTCGAAAGCTGCATTGGACTACAATTTTCATGTGGATTTTCACTTCCTCCAATTACAAGAAATCTAGAAGTCATAATCTTGAGGCATATTTTTGCTGCATTTCAATTATTTGCTTTTATTTTAATTGAGTAATTGTGCATTTTATTTGAGGTGCATGGCCTATCGAAACCTCAACTTCAAAGAAAACAAGTTAAGAAATGAGGTTTCCCTGAAGCTAGTTTTAGTTTGGGTTTACTGATAGAAGTACACCAGTTGGTGAAACAGAATCTTCTGCATGTTCACTTTTAGCTGGAACAGCACCACAAAGCTTGCTGCTTGAGCTTTGGGCGTTTTGCCGACACGTTTTCTTCTCATAGATTTTGTTCTTTGAAAGGAAATATATTGCTTAAAAGCTCAAAATCATTCTCAGCATCATTTGAAAGTATGATTCGATGAATGTGTTATAAAGCTAGTATCATGTTGCGATCTGGCCTCCAGTACCATTATTTTCAAGTGGAAAAACTGACTTAACTGCAGGAAAATGCTGATTGCCATTGATTTCAGGTGGGGTTGGAGCCATGATGATTACCGTCTAAATTGTTCTGGCAGGAGCAACGATGGAGCAGAGCCCACCACTCACACTTGATTTCGTCCGATGAGACCAGGGGGAAATTTCCTTCTTGGGGACCTCTGTTGTCCATGCATACTGGTGAAATTGCACCTGCTAATGAATTTTAAGCCCCAATGTTTCATTAGCTCCTCTTCTATGATTCCAGCATCTGCATGTTCAACCAAATAGGAAAGAAGTCTACTTTCTTTGGAAAGAACACAAGAAGCCTTTCCGCCCTGCTGGACAGCTGCAGTTGGCAATGTGATGCGATGGGATCTTCACTTACTAAATCAATGAATATATCAACGAAATGCATCCTGTCACAGACGTGGCGAGGCAGATAGATCGCACCCAATATTGTAATCCAGATAGCCTGTTTCTTAAGAATGTGGAGTGAGAGTTAAATATTGGCTAGACACCAGGGAGCAATCCCCTGCTCTCTTTCAACAAAACATCACACAACCTTTTACAGCCACCAGAGAGAGCAGTCAGACGACGCTCACTTCAACATTTCAGCTGAAAATCAGTACCTCCAACAGCGCAGTGCTCCCTCAGTGCTGTTGTGTCAGCCTGGAGCTTTTAACGCTCAAGTCTCTGGAGTGTGACTTGAACCCACAACCCCATGACTCAAGAGATAAGGGTGCCACCAACAGAGCCTTATGGCTCAAAACCCCATGCATCAAGTTACATCATTTTCCTTTGGATTTGGAAATGGTTTCCCCCACGGGTTGTTTCAACACAATCAGTCAAAATCCAGCACCTTTTCTTTCTTTTGAACTTCAAGTACGTGCATCAGAGAAATGACAGAAGGCAAGTCCATGGCAAACCCAATTATTCTAGAAGACTTAAGAATTCACCATCTTTCCTAGGCAGATTATATCAACTCACAATCCCAGTTTTGACTTTTTCCTTGACAGAGTATGTCCTTTCTTTCTTTTGGCTGTGTACACGTGCCTCTGCCTCTTTGATCCTGGGAAGAAAACAAGAGAAAGTAGTTAGTCTACAGATGTGCAATTCATGTTGAAATGGCAGCAATAAACAAGAATGGGCAAACATTTCAGTCACAAACTGGTCACGCCAAAACAGACTCACAGCAGTAAAATCTGGATTATAAAATGTGCACAAAGACTTCAAGCAGAAGAGACTGTCGAAGGGAAAAACATGATGGTGACTGGGCAGCGCTGGCAATTTGGAAACAATCAGTTGTATATTAGACAGCAGATGGGGTCATTAAGGCTCGGTTCAAATAAGGACCCAAAGAGGGTGGGGAAGATCTGTACAAGATTAAGGATAAAATGACTGAGCAAGCGAGCTAAGGGGACAATTATAATTGAAACTCAAAAACTTAATTTACTGGCTCGCCCTAACGTTTCTTACAAATAATAATAATCACATTGTAAAGTATTAAGATATTACTTAGAAAAATGGTTTAAGAAACTGCCCAGCTTTCAATACAGTTTGTACTAGAAATATCATTGTTGACTGATTTACTGTACATACCATTGTGGAAAGATATTGATTGGCACGTGAAGTGCACAAGTATTTGAGTACACGTCACGTACAAAATGATTTTATCCATTTGTAATGTTAAATGTCAAAGATTTGGCAACACTTGCAGAAACAAATCAATTCACTGTGTTCTTGGACTAAACTAAAAAAAAACTTCAACTGTGATGGATTTGAGCAGCATTGAACTCTTTCCTCAGAGCTGAAGTTAATGGAAAAGGAATGTTACACTGTGGTTTTAAAAAGTTTATCAACTTGCACACATTTTACAAATTGTACCTTCGGGCTCTGAGCAGCAAAATGTTTCTTTCATGTAAATACTGGATCATTTAGCTGAAGATTTAAACAAACTAACTTTGGGTTTTCAGAAAGGCAAAAGAAAGTTATATATTGATTTCCATGTAAAGCCAAATGCTCAACGGGTTGTAATGCAATGTTGTGGCAGGGGGTGGGGTATGGAAGCAGGGTGGAGGGGGAAATGGTTGAACCTCCGAGGAACGCTTTCGCCGCAGATTTCAAATAATTGTCATAGTTCGGCTGCAGCGAAGAAATTAGACAACCATCAGATTTTCCTTTAAGTTCACCTCCTCCCATGGGTGATCAAAGTGACTGAGGTGCAGTCCTGGTGAAGGCAAGTGGCAGCTGTTAAATAGTGCAAGGCTTATAAACGCTCATGTCAGCCATCATCCAGTTCCTGAAAAGGAAGGAATGGAGCCCAAGATATGTCAGGTACCAAACAGCAGGGGGTGGGGTTAAAAGGTCAATGAAGTGCAATTGACCGAGTGCCAATATTTCCTCGGTGCAGGTATGGGGACACGTCCCAAAAAGCCGTGATGAGTGGTTAGAAGACGCACAATGAGAGATTGAAAGGAATGAAGTTAGAGCGGCACAGAGGGCAGTGTGAGCATCTCGAGTGACCTCCGATTTTGAAATATTTTGGCAAAAGAGTAGTCTTCAATCTTGAGACACATCAAATCCATTCACCCCTATATAACAAGGTCAGATACTGCAGACCATAGTGTTATGGGCCAGGGTTTAGAGAACCCCAAAGTGTATCATGGAGTTCACCTGACCCACAACTTTTAACAGACTGTGGTATGGGGAGCACACGACCCACTCTACAGGTGTGGTACAGCAGAAATGGAAAAGTATTTTTTAAAGCAAAACAATGTTTATTCTATGAATTCAAGTTCACCTTTTTAAAACATACAGTGAACACCTTAGCAACCATTAATTCAAATATAACCCCCAAAGAATACAACACTAAGTAATGCTTAATAACTTTCCAAACAACATCCAGAAGACAGAAGAAACACCTTTTAACAGAAGCACATCAGTTTTACATTCACTACTGAAAACATTTATAATTCTGAATTCACCAAATGATCAAGAGATAGTCTTTTCATGGCAGAGAGATCAACAGTACACCTGCTCTGTCTGGCTTCAGCTCCAACACTGAAAACAAAACTGAAACACACCCTGCAGCAAACAGCCTAAAACAAAAGTAAAACGCTGACAGCCTAGCTCCACCCACACTCTGACATCATTGATAAACACCCATTTCTTAAAGGTACATTTCTTAAACACTCATTTCTTAAAGGTACTCGCACATGACAATAGCAAGCACAGACCTGCCAGGTGGACCACAGTGAACAGGGACAATATGCATTTGGACAAATCTGTAATAGTGCTTGGAAGGTTAAAACTCAACTTGTATATTTGTATCTTTGTGAACAAGATCTTCAGTGAGAAGCTGGGATTGCCCTCCATAGTGCAGAGAAGATTAAGCAGAGCTATAATAGAGGCATTTAAAATTGAGTGGTTTTGATACAGTAAATATCCTGTTCCACTTGCAACAGGCAAGTACCAGAGGGCACAGATTTTAGCTAACTAAAAAAAGAAAGAGGCACCATAAGGATACATTTTAAAATGCAACAAGTTACAATCATCTGGAATTCACTGTCTATTAGCAAGGTGAAAGCACATCTCAACTTGATGGGAGTGAGGGCAAGCAGAATGTGACTAATTGGATTGTGTTTTCAAAGAGCTGGCACAGGTATTATGGGCCTAATGGCCTCCTTTTGTGCCATATGATCCTAGGAATTTTACAGCTGAAATTATACAAAAGACAGTTTTTGAGATTTCAGGGCCAATTATAACGTAGATGCTGGCTTATTTGAAAGTAAAGCCATACAACTCATAATTGCATGGCAACATTTGTGTAACAAGATGTCCCAAAGCCGTTCTCAATTATTTTGTCAATAAATCTTAATCTCAATTTTATGCTCCTAACACAGTTGAAACATTTGACAAAATTGCCAGTTAAAATTTCAGGAATGAAATGAGCTTTTAGGTGACAATTACTAGCAGGATATTGGCAATTACTTGTGCAATGTGTTGTCGTTAGGGCAGCACGGAAGCATCGTGGTTAGCACAATTGCTTCACAGCTCCAGGGTCGATTCCCGGCTTGGGTCACTGTCTGTGCGGAGTGTGCACGTTCTCCCCGTGTGTGTGTGGGTTTCCTCCGGGTGCTCCGGTTTCCTCCCACAGTCCAGATGGATTGGCCATGCTAAATTGCCCTTCGTGTCCAAAATTTCCCTTAGTGTTGGGTGGCATTACTGGCTTATGGGGATGGGGTGCAAGTGTGGGCTTGGGTAGGGTGCTCTTTCCAAGAGCTGGTGCAGACTCGATGGGCTGAATGGCCTCCTTCTGCACTGTAAATTCTATGAATCTAAGTTTCTACAAAACCCATCAGCATGCTTCCTCAGCAAATTGTTTACATCCAAGTTTTGCTGCAATTGTATAGGGCATTGGTGATGCCACACCTGGAGTATTGTGTGCAGTTTTGGTGTCCTGAGGAAGGATGTTCTTGCTCTGGAGGGAGTGCAGCAACGGTTTATAAGGCTGATTCCTGGAATGTCGGGACTGTCATACGAGGAGAGATTAAATTGGTTAGGATTATATTTATTGGAGTTCAGAAAAGTGAGAGGGGATCTCATAGAAATTTACAAAATTTGAACAGGATTAGACAGGGTAGATTCAGGAAGAATGTTCCCAATGGTGGGGAAATAGGGGGCATAGCTTGAGGATAAGGGGGTAAACCTTTTAGGACTGAAATGAGGAGAAATGTCTTCACCCAGAGAATGGTGAATCTGTGGAATTCGCTACCACAGAAAGTAGTTGAGGCCAAAACATTGTGTAATTTCAGGAAGGAATTTGATATATCTCTTGGGTTAAAGGGATGTGGGGGAGTGGGGGGAGGCGGGATCAGGGTATTGAATTTGATGATCAGCTATGATCATAATGAATGGTGGAGCAAGCTCGAAGGGCCCAATGGTGTATATGTGTATGTGTACATATATATCTTCTTTAGCTCGTGGATGCTGGGAGTGGGGCAGAAAACTGAGTTTACGGATTAGAAGGATCATAACAGATTCCACCAGTGGCATCTGGGAGAGTCGGTTTGCGATCATTTCCTTATCGGTCGTCATCCAGATCCATGTTTCATGAGCAGGATTTTTATGCAAGAGCACAATGTCAACAAAACATCCCGATTGATGATTTTGAGAGGGTAGAAGGGGAGTCAAAAGCTCCGGTTAGCCTGCAATGTAGTATTTGCTGCCCATGTTGCAGATGGAACTTTCAGGAGGCATGCAATTATCGAGTGATTCTGCACATATGAAGCATGGCAGATTTATACAGCACTCCCACGCAGATGATAAGAAACTGCAGGCTGTCAGTGAGGCAGGGTGGCACCATAGGCTCAGCACCATAGCCTTCACTATCCTATCAGTCCGGCAAATTAACAATAGTGACTCCTGAGCAGCGCCTCAATCGGCTGCAGTTTTTGGGGAGACAGTGATGGAATGGTAACATCTCCAAAAGGATGGTTCCTGACCAATATCAGCTGTCTGGATGACACAACCAGCAACTATCACTGCCACTCTGGCAAAAAAATAATTGTTTCTAGCTCCTGCAAGACATCAATTGGAGACAGATACAGTGTCTCACAGTTCATTGTTCTTTACGAGGCTTGTCGTTCTGTTAGGATTAGTGTCATAATATTGTGCACAAATTCTTCAGCACTGCAACCAATCTGTGGGGTATGGGGGACTAAGCTCTTGTAGTCATCTGGGTCCCTGCTCATGAACATAATGGATCGCCACTAATGGAACTTCAAAGACTGGTGCACCAGGCATTCACCGAGCCAAGTGTCCAATTAAATTACCACCTTTAAGATTATGCCCAAATATACCAAACTGGCCCAAAGCATCTTCAGTAAAACAGTCTTCAGCACTTCCTGCACTGCTGTTGTGGTACTGCAATATTCTACACTATCAGACATTCTCAGCAAAATTTACATATTAATTACCTATGGAGGACAAATGAAAAATAATGACTTTTGTTACAGGGCTGCCTTTGTTGCTTGTGCTTTGTTTCAGTGTCATACCAAACTACCTTCTCGCTAAACGATGCGGAAAGGTTAAGGCCCAGAACTCACTGGACCAGATGCTGCTACTCAGACTTGCCCTTCACCCATTTAATCAGAAAGGTATTTTGCCCAAGATGCTGTTGAACATGGCAGATGGAAAGGGTATAGTGCCATGTACATAGTTTCAGAGACCAAAGTGAAAAAAGAGAACACAACTGCATATCTCCCTAACCAATCAGATTGAGAGAAAGAGAAAAAAAAGAGAAAATATTTTTTAAAGTTTTAAAAACCCAACAATTAAACCTGAAGCAAGAAGGCTATTTCTGTGCCGGGAGCTGATTGTCAGTAATTAACATTTAATCACATCATTAAAAGAGCACTTAGACTTGAATTGACTTGTTGGTAGCGTAGCTTATTTCCACTCTAAATACAGGAACGTCACATCATTAAAAAAAAAAAAAAAATCCTTTCAAGGGACATGGATGTCGCTGGCTCAACCAGCATTCAGTGCCCATCCCTAACTGCTCTCGAGAAAGTGGAGGGGTGCTACCTTCTTCAACTGTTGCAGTCCATGTGGTGTAGGTACACCCACAGTGCTGTTAGGGAGGGAGTTCTGGGTTTTGAACTCCACAGGCCGTGCGATGAGCCAGGTTTAAATGTAGAATGTTGTACGTGGAGCTTACAAGATATAGCGCAAAGTTCAGAAGATCACTAATCAGAGCAGTACTGATGAAATAAAGATAAGATAGGCCATAGAGAGGATGGAGACTCGAAATGAAAAATAGGCTGTCCATTTTTCTTGCACTGAACAGGACTGTGATCGTACATCAAATCTACCTAATCATGTGGAATGATTATTCAACTTCTGAATGCAATGTTACATTTAGCATGAAAAACAAAACATCTCAATGGCATCAATAACTGGCCTTGAACACACTTTTAGCACAGCGGATTGTCAAAAGGCATTGAACAAGATTTGACACAAAGACATACATGGGTGATGGGTGCACTTGATTCATTGAGCAGAATTGTTGTGGTGAATAATGGGGCAAACAAAATGGACCATTGGTCGTCAAAAGTGCCACTTTAAGTGCCTGGTAGAGTCCCTCCCCAGGAGGATGCGCAGAGAGAAAAATGAATGGGGAGGTTTAAGGAAATGATCAGAGATGGCTGGGCACGCTGGGAGCCAAGAGACCATGTGAGTTACATAGTTTTGGGTGTGAGTGTGGGAAGAGATCGGTCATGAATATTGTCTGGTGATGTTGCTTGGGATGGAACATTTCAGTTATGAAGAGAGGTTGGAGAGGCTTGGGTTGTTTTTGCTGAACCAGAGAAGATTGAGGGGTGACTTGATCAAGGTGTACAAGATTATGAGGGGCATGGACAGGGTGGATAGGGAGAAGGTGCTCCCCTTAGTTGAAGGGTCAGTTACGAGGGGACTCAGTTCAAGGTCATGGGCAGGAGGTTTAGGGGAGATGTAACATTTTTACCCGGAGAATGATGACGGTCGAATGCACTGCCTAGGAGGGTGGTAGAGGCGCGTTGCCTTAAATCCTTTAAAAAGTATTTGGATGAGCACTTGGCATGTCCTAACATTCAAGCCTATCGGCCAAGTGCTGGCAAATGAGATTAGGTAGGCATGCATTTCATGCATCGGTGCAGACTCAATGGGCTGAATGGCCTCTTCTGTGCTGCATTACCCAGTGATTCTATGATGAGTGTGGGTGGGTGAACTACTATGAAGTCAGAGTTAAGGGAGGATGCGAAAGGTAGGGAACTCCGAGAGAGCATTGAGGCTCAAATCACCATTTGCAGCTTAGTGCAGAGGCTGACGTAAGAAGGCAACAAAGGTAATCTCTCGGAGAAACTCTGCTGAGAGTTATGTTTGAGGCCAGAGAAGGTTACAGAGTCCAGATTGCAGTCAATAGGAGGAACCAGAATCAGGCTTTCAAAATGTAAAAAAATTATAGCTGTTGATTCGTTTGAACCACAAAGATAGCCTCTGTGAACAATTATTGATTCATTGAGCAGAATTGTTGTGGTGAATAATGGGGCAAACAAAATACACGATTGGTCTTCAAAAGTGCCACTTTAAGTGCTCTTGAAGATTTGTCGAGCCCATTATTTATCAATGCATACGAGACATGGGGGCTGTGGGCATGGTAGTCAAGCAGGTTAAATAAGGTGGATGTAAGAGTGCAAGAAACAAAAATCAGCAACCCGGGTAATGGGTAGATGCAAGGAAGGGCATTGAAATGAAGGATGAAGGAAAGGTAAGGATGGAGAGTCAGGGTGTGGAAGAAAAGAGAGGCAAAGAATGGCAGAATGAAAGAAAATGTTCTGGAATCAACCCCCAACCCAAATTAATGAAACACAGCAGTATATTTATGCCCTCTAGTGACTACCTCATGACTCCTATAGCCTGGTAGACATGTTACTGGATGAGCAATTCAGAAGTTGAGAGTTCAGATAACATTATTGCACATTAAGAACGCAATAATTTGGCAATATGTCTGCTCACATGAGGAAAAAAGTTTGAGCCAAGCATAACCATTGCAGGAATAAAAATCAGTGGTCCCAATGCTGATCCCCCCACTATTGCAAAATTTCCAATTGCTCTGTTTTTTATCCTGACCCGCCTTCCTATCCATTCCATTCCATTTTCTTGTTCTTTATCATATCATGGTCCATAACTTCGTCAACAAGCCTCCCATCAACACCACCTTCGCAAAAGCAAAAAATGCAGATGCTGAAAATCAGAAATAAAAACCGAAAATACCGGAAAAGCTCAGCAGGTCGGGCAGCATTTGGAAAGAGTGTTGATATTTTAAAGCGGATGACTTTTCTTCATTGTGGAAGAGAGGTAGAAATGTGGTGGATTTTATGTTGCTGAAGAGAAGGGGTGGAGCAGATGGAGCAAAACAGAAGATCAGGAATAGATGGGAGCTCAGGAGAGATTTGACACAGATGCCATGGACACCAGGAAAGGGAGTGTTAAGATAATGTTAAAGACTAAAGAGGGAGCCAATAGTGGCATAAAGGTCAGAGAGCAGAAGGTGTGAATAGCAGAACAAGGGTCATTGCCCTGTGAAAACAAAACATCTAAAAAAGATGTTTTCAAAATGGAGGACAGGGTTTATGGTCAGAACATAGAACATAGAACGATACAGCGCAGTACAGGCCCTTCGGCCCACGATGTTGCACCGAAACAAAAAGCCATCTAACCTACACTATGCCATTATCATCCATATGCAGATCCAATAAACTTTTAAATGCCCTCAATGTTGGCGAGTTCACTACTGTAGCAGGTAGGGCATTCCACGGCCTCACTACTCTTTGCGTAAAGAACCTACCTCTGACCTCTGTCCTATATCTATTACCCCTCAGTTTAAAGCTATGTCCCCTCGTGCCAGCCATTTCCATCCGTGGGAGAAGGCTCTCACTGTCCACCCTATCTAACCCCCTGATCATTTTGTATGCCTCTATTAAGTCTGTTGTTGAACTCAATGTTGAGTCCAGAAGGCTGTAATGTGCCTAATCGGAAGAGCGAGGCGCTGTTTCTCCAGTTTGTATTGGGCTTCACTTGAACATTACAGCAGGCCAAGGACGGACATGTGGGTACGAGATCCAGGTGGTGAATTGAAATGGCAAGTGACAGGGAGATCAGCGTCATGCTTGCAAACTGAGCGAACGTGTTCCAGAAAGCAGTTATCCAGTCTCCCCAATAGAGAGGAGGCCGCATTCTGAGCAGCGAATGGAGTCAACTAAATTGAAAGAGGTGCAAGTCAAACATTGCTTCACCTGAAAGGAATGTTTGGGGTGTTGGACGATGCGAAGGGAGTGGTAAAGGCGCAGGTGTCACCCCTTGGTGGAGTTGGTGGAAATGGCAGAGTCATCCTTTAAACGCAGAGGTTGTGGGGTGAAAAGTGAGAACAAGAGCAACCCTACCATGGTACTGGGGGAGGGCAGAGGTGCCGAGAGGGTCATACATAACTGTGGGTCAGACAACAACAGTAAGGGGGAAACCCGACTCAGGAAAAAGGAAGACATGTCAGAAATGCCATTTTGGAAGGTAGCATCATCGGAACATATGCAACAGAAGCGGAGGAACTGGAAAAAGGGATGGAGTCCTTACAGAAAGTAAGCTGTGAGGAGTTGAAAGTCGAGGCAGCTGTAGAATTGGTGGGTTAGTGATGAATATTGGATCACAGCCTGCCACCAGGGCCAAGGTGCCAGGCTGGCACCAGCCTGGCCAAAGGCCAACCATCTGGAGGCCTCCAATCACTTAGGCAACCCCCTCCAAAGCGCCGACAAGCCTGCTCCCATTTGTGGAGACCAGTACCCCCTCGTGTTAAGCACACTGAGATAACACGGGCTGCAAATGGATGCAGCTACAACTGGAATAGACTCCAGACCTTGAAGTTAGTTCAATTTGATTTATTGAGCCTGTCACACAGTTAGCACAGTTCTCTGTGAGTTCGACTCTCTGCTAACCTAAGTATGATTACTCTGTCTGACTGAACCAGACTAGCTCTTAGCCACATGCTGTATGCGTTACGTGATTATATACACCGGACTCACTCTGTAGATGTCCCCAGTGGAAAGAGGCGGAGTGTGAGTGCCTCGTGCCTTTTATAGTGGGAAACCACCCCCAAGTGTTCTGCCTGCTGATTGGTTATGTCCTGTTCTGTGTTCATTAGCTGCCTGTCTGTATCTCATTATGTGCATGTCTGCATATGATGACATCTCCCCTTTTGAAATATTTTGGTGTAGCATATGTGAAAGTATTTACATGTGTAGGCCGAAAAACTAACGTATTTACAAGAAATGACAGATGGGAACATATGTACATGTGAAAACAGGTGTCTAATGTGCGAAAACAGAACATAGCAAACAAGACAAATGTTCATAAGTCCAGTCTCTGATCCTGATCCTGGTCGACCGCCGGAGAGGTGGTGGTGGGGACAACGGCACCATGATAGGTGGCATTGCAGCCGGACTGGTGGCATAATAACAGATGGAATCAACGAAGAATGTGGTTGCGGGCGGGCAACTGTGCGCAGTGTTCATCTGTTTCGCCGCACAACAGAGCCATTAGCCATACGCACAACATACGATCGAGGAGCAGCGTGTCGAACAACAACCGCTGGAGCTGACCAGCCTCCATCAGGTAGCTTTGTCCGAACAGCATCCTCCGGGAGTAGCACAGGCAAATCAGTGGCATGAGCATCATAGCTCTGCTTTTGCCGGTCCCGGAGTTTCTGCACCTTCTGCAGAACCGGGAGGTGATCCAGGTCAGGCAAGTGTATGGCTGGAAGAGTTGTCCGCAGGTCCCTGTTCAGCAGGAGTTGAGCCGGTGACATGCCGGTAGATAGAGGAGTTGCCCTGTATGCAAGCAGCGCAAGGTTGATGTCAGAAGCAGAATCCGCAGCCTTGCAGATGAGCTGCTTCACTATGTGCTCCCCTTTCTCAACATTCCCGTTGGACTGCGGGTAATGTGGACTGAAGTGACGTGATGAAACTGATATAGCTGGGCAAATCTTGACCACTCTTGGCTGCTGAAGCAAGGACCGCTGTCACTCATGACAGTGAGTGGAATACCATGCCTGGAGAACGTCTCCTTACAGGCCTTGATGACGGTCTTGGATGTGAGGTCTGAGAGCTTCACAACTTCTGGATAGTTGGAAAAATAATCGATGATTAGCACATAATCACGACCATTGGTGTGAAAGAGGTTGATGCCCACCTTGGACCACGGGGATGTCACGATTTTGTGCTGCTGAAGCGTCTCCTTGTTCTGTGCTGGCTGGAAGCATTGACAGGTCGGACAGTTGAAGACCATATTTGAGATGTGCGGACTAATCCCAGGCCAGTAGGCAGCTTGCCTGGCCCTGCGCCTGCACTTCTCGACACCCAGATGTCCCTCGTGGATTTGCCGGAGCACCAAGCACTGGAGACTGAGTGGAATGACAATGCAATCCAGCTCGAGGAGGATGCCATCAACCACCGTCAGGTCGTCCTTCACATTGAAGAATTGAGGGCACTGCCCTTTTTGCCAACCATTGGCGAGGTGGTGCATGACACGCTGCAGAAGCGGGTCTTTGGCTGTCTCGTCGCGAAAGCGGATTACCTTTCCATCCGACGCCGGGAGGTTGCTGGCCCACAGCTGCACCTGTGATTCAATCTGTTGGACGAATGCCGGCGGGTCAGCAGGCAAGGTTATGGAGCGGGGCAAGGCATCCGCAATAATGAGCTCCTTGCCAGGCGTGTACACGAGCTCAAAGTCATACCTCCGGAGTCTGAGGAGGATGTGCTGCAGCCGGGGCGTCATGTCATTCAGGTCCTTGTGGATAATGTGGACCAGAGGCCGGTGGTCCGTCTCGACAGTGAACGTCGGCAGGCCGTAGACATAATCGTGGAACATGAGAATTCCAGTAAGCAGGCCCAGGCATTCCTTTTCAATTTGGGCGTACCACTGCTCGGTGGGTGTCATCCCCCATGATGTGTAGGCAACCGGTGCCCAGGATGAGATGTCATCGCGCTGGAGCAACACCGCGCTGATGCCGTCCAGGCTCGCATCTGTCAAGACTTTTGTTTATCTGTCAGGGTCAAAAAATGCCAATACAGGTGCAGTGGTGAGCTTGGCTTTCAGCTCCAACCACTCTGCTTGATGAGCTGCCTGCCACTCAAAGGCAGTGGACTTTTTCTGCAGGTGTCTGAGGGCCGTGGTGTGAGAGGCCAGGTTTGGGATAAACTTGCCCAAAAAATTTACCATTCCTAGGAAGCGCAGCACCGCCTTCTTGTCTTCAGGGACCTTCATGGCTTCGATGGCCTTGACCTCGTCTGTGTCCGGGCGCACACCCTGCTGAGATATCTGGTCACCCAAGAACTTCAGTATCGACATGCCAAAGCAACATTTGGCCCTGTTCAGCTTGAGGCCATTGGCATGGACATGGCGGAATACCTGCTGGAGACGAGAGGGGTGCTCTTCGGGGTGGACCAAATGATAACGTCGTTCACATACACACAAACCCCTTCAATGCCCTCCATCATCTGCTCCATGATTCTATGGAAGATCTCCGAGGCCGAGACAATGCCGAACGGCATACGATTATAGCAGTACCTGCCAAATGGTGTGTTGAAGGTGCAGAGCCTTCTGCTGGACTCATCCAGCTGGATTTGCCAGAACCCGTGTGATGCATCTAACTTTGTGAAAAACCGGGCATGTGCCAACTCACTTGTTAGTTCCTCCCACTTCGGGATCGGGTAGGTTTCCCACATTATATTCTGGTTGAGATCCTTGGGATCAATACAGATGCGCAGCTCCCCCGGAGGCATTTTTACACATACCATCGAGCTGACCCAGTCAGTCGGTTCTGTAACTTTGGAGATGATGCCCTGGTCCTGAAGATCCTTCAACTGTGCCTTTAGGCGCTCCTTCAGTGGAATCGGGACCCAGCGTGGAGCGTGGACCACAGGCGTGGCATCAGGCTGCAGCAGGATCTTGTACCGATATGGCAGAGTGCCCATCCCGTCAAACACATCCAAATACTGAGCGAGGATGTCGTCAATGCCGGCTTGAAGATCCACGTTGGGAGAGGTCATTGTGTAGACCTGCTGCACAAGGTTTAGCTGCTTGCATGCATGTGCGCCGAGCAGGGAGGTCCTGTCTGGCTTGACGATTTCAAACCGTAGCCTTGCGTGAATGCTCCTGTTGGAGACACGCAGATGGCAGGATCCCAATGCTGTGATGGCATTGCCGTTATAGTCCAGGAGCTGGCAGGCTGCTGGAAGGAGCTTGGGTGGCTTCTTGATGCGGTCGAAATCTGCCTGTGAAAGGAGATTGGCAGACGCACCCGTGTCCAGCTTGAACTGGATAGAGCATTGATTTACTTGCATCACCGCACGCCATTTGTCCGCAGAATCCACAGTGAGGATGAGCAGGCTCCGTGATGATGTCGGTGAGGCATGTTCACGTGTGGTGATGATGCCCACATGGTAGGGGGACTCCAGGCAATCGTCCTCTGGATCCGTAATACTGCCAGGATCAGAATCCTGTAAACCTTGTTGACTCTCCGAACGCGCCTACATTGGAATTGGGAGCACTGGCCCTCAACTGGTGGTGCAGACCTGCACAAGCTGCACAGTGGTCAGGCTTTTCCCAATTTAAACAGCACCTGCTCTTGCAGGGCAGTGTTCCTTTAAGTGGGCGGTGCCGCAGTTTGGGCATGTCATGACTTTGTTACGCTCCGTGCGTCGTCGCACATGCGCAGTGTGGTGATCGGCCGCTTCGTTATCCCATTCGCATCGCGCATGTGTGGGGCTCCGGGAAGAGCGCGCAAAATGGCCGCTTTCACCAAGGCTGAGGCGCTGCATCTGGGTGAAGGCCTGCACACACTCTGCCTCGTGGGAGCCAGGTTTCTCAGTTTCAGCCAATTTGTATTGGGAATACCGATTTTTGCCGTGCTCATGGACTGTACATGTTTCAATCGCGACTGACAGGGTCATATGCTTGATTTTTAAAAGCTGCTCTCGCAGAGGATCAGAGTGAACTCCAAAAACGATTTTGTCCCTGATCATGGAGTCAGCAATAATACCAAAGTTGCAGGACAGCGCTAGTAGATGGAGATTAGTTAGAAAGGAGTTGAAAGTTTCATCTTTATCTTGGAGGCATTGTTTGAAAATAAAGCGCTCGAAGATTTCATTGGTGTCCACTTCACAATGACTATCAAACTTGTCCAGGACGGTCTGAAACTTTGTCTTGTCCTGACCTTCGGTGAAGTTAAACGAGTTGAAGAGTTGGATGGCTTGATCCCCTGCAGTTGAGAGGAGAAGCGCGATCTTTCTTCTATCAGACGCACCCTCGAGGTCTGAGGCTTCGATGTACAGCAGAAACCTTTGCTTGAAAGTCCGCCAGTTGGCACTGAGATTCCCAGATGTCCGCAACTGTTGAGGAGCCTGGGTCTTCTCCATAAGACCATAAGACATAGGAGCGGAAGTAAGGCCATTCGGCCCATCGAGTCCACTCCACCATTCAATCATGGCTGATTTCAACTCCATTGACCCGCTCTCTCTCCATTGCCCTTAATTCCTCGAGAAATCAAGAATTTATCAACTTCTGTCTTAAAGACACTCAACGTCCCGGCCTCCACCGCCCTCTGTGGCAATGAATTCCACAGACCCACCACTCTCTGGCTGAAGAAATTTCTCCTCATCTCTGTTCTAAAGTGACTCCCTTTTATTCTAAGGCTGTGCCCCCGGGTCCTAGTCTCCCCTGCCAATGGAAACAACTTCCCTCCGTCCACCCTATCTAAGCCATTCATTATCTTGTAAGTTTCTAGTAGATCTCCCCTCAACCTCCTAAACTCCAATGAATATAATCACAGGATCCTCAGACGTTCATCGTTTGTTAGGCCTACCATTCCTGGGATCATCCGTGTGAATCTCCGCTGGACCCGCTGTGCCAGTATGTCCTTCCTGAGGTGTGGGGCCCAAAATTGCTCACAGTGTTCTAAATGGGGCCTAGCTGATGCTTTATAAAGCTTCAGAAGTACATCCCTGCTTTTATATTCCAAGCCTCTTGAGATAAATTACAATATTGCATTTGCTTTCTTAATTACGGACTCAACCTGCAAGTTTACCTTTAGAGAATCCTGGACTAGGACTCCCAAGTCCCATTGCACTTCAGCATTATGAATTTTGTCACCGTTTAGAAAATAGTCCATGCCTCTATTCTTTTTTCCAAAGTGCAAGACCTCGCACTTGCCCACGTTGAATTTCATCAGCCATTTCTTGGACCACTCTCCTAAACTGTCTAAATCTTTCTGCAGCCTCCCCACCTCCTCCATACTACCTGCCCCTCCACCTATCTTTGTATCATCGGCAAACTTAGCCAGAATGCCCCCAGTCCCATCATCTAGATCGTTAATATATAAAGAGAACAGCTGTGGCCCCAACACTGAACCCTGCGGGACACCACTCTTCACCGGTTGCCATTCCGAAAAAAACCTTTTATCCCAATTCTCTGCCTTCTGCCTGACAGCCAATCGTCAATCCATGTTAGTACCTTGCCTCGAATACCATGGGCCCTTATTTTACTCAGCAGTCTCCCATGAGGCACCTTATCAAAGGCCTTTTGGAAGTCAAGATAGATAACATCCATTGGCTCTCCTCCTTGGTCTAACCTATTTGCTATCTCTTCAAAGAACTCTAACAGGTTTGTCAGGCACGACCTCCCCTTACTAAATCCATGCTGACTTGTCCTAATCCGACCCTGCACTTCCAAGAATTTAGAAATCTCAACCTTAACAATGGATTCTAGAATCTTGCCAACAACAGAGGTTAGGCTAATTGGCCTATAATTTTCCATCTTTTTCCTTGTTCCCTTCTTGAACAGGGGGGTACAACAGCGATTTTCCAATCCTCTGAGACTTTCCCTGACTCCAGTGACTTTTGAAAGATCATAACTAACGCCTCCACTATTTCTTCAGCTATCTCCTTTAGAACTCTAGGATGTAGCCCACCTGGGCCCGGATATTTATCAATTTTTAGACCTCTTAGTTTCTCTAGCATTTTCTCCTTTGTGATGGCTACCATATTCAACTCTGCCCCCTGACTCTCCTGAATTGTTGAGATATTACTCATGTCTTCTACTGTGAAGACTGACGCAAAGTACTTATTTAGTTCCTCAGCTATTTCCTTGTCTCCCATCACTAGATTACCAGCGCCATTTTGGAGCGGCCTAATGTCTACTTTTGCCTCCCGTTTGTTTTTAATATATTTAAAGAAACTTTTACTATCATTCCTAATGTTACTGGCTAGCCTACCTTCATATTTGATCCTCTTTTTCCTTATTTCTCTTTGTTATCCTGTTTGTTTAGTAGCCTTCCCAATCTTCTGACTTCCCACTACTCTTTGCCACATTATAGGCTTTCTCTTTTGCTTTGATGCATTCCCTAACTTCCTTTGTCAGCCATGGCTGCCTAATCCCCCCTCTGATAACCTTTCTTTTCCTTGGGATGAACCTCTGTACTGTGTCCTCAATTACTCCCAGAAACTCCTGCCATTGCTGTTCTACTGTCTTTCCCACTAGGCTCTGCTCCCAGTCGATTTTCGTCAGTTCCTCCCTCATGTCCCTGTAGTTACCTTTATTTAACTGTAACACCTTTACATCTGATTCTACCTTCTTTCTTTCAAATTGGAGATTGAATTCTACCATATTATGATCACTGCCTCCTAAGTGTTCCCTTACTTTAAGATCTTTAATCAAGTCTGGCTCATTACATAACACTAAGTCCAGAATGGCCTGTTCCCTCGTGGGCTCCATCACTAGCTGTTCCAAAAAGCCCTCCTGTAAACATTCAATGAATTCCCTTTCCTTGGGTCCACTGGCAGCATTATTTACCCAGTCCACCTGCATATTGAAGTCCCCCATGGTCACTGTGACCTTGCCTTTCTGACATGCACTTTCTATTTCGTGGTGCATTTTGTGCCCCTGGTCCTGACCATGGTTAGGAGGCCTGTACATTACTCCCATTATTGTTTTTTTTGCCTTTGTGGTTCCTCAACTCTACCCACACAGACTCCACATCATCTGACCCTATGTCGTTTAGTGCTATTGATTTAATTTCATTCCTAATTAACAAGGCAACCCCGCCCCCTCTGCCCACATCTCTGTCTTTTCGATAGGTTGTGAATCCCTGGATGTTTACATGCCAGTCCTGAACCCCCTGCAACCACATCTCTGTGATGCCTACCACATCATACCTGCCAGTCACAATCTGGGCCACAAGCTCATCTACCTTGTTCCGTACACTGCGCGCATTTAAATATAGCACCTTTAATTCTCTATGCCGGGATGCATTTGCTGGTCGTCACGGAACAGATTGACGTAAACCATCTAGAGATAGCAGTCTTCTGGTACCATGTCGTGTTAAGCACACTGAGATATACAAGGGCTGCAACTGGATGCAGCTATTACTGAAATAGACTCCAGACCTTGAAGTTAGTTCAATTTGATTCATTGACCCCGTCACACAGTTAGTACAGTTCTCTGAGAGTTCGAATCTCTGCTAACCGATGTGCCATATCACTGTCTGACTGAACCAGACTAGCTCTTAGCCACGTGCTGTCGGTGTTACGTGATATATACACCAGACTCACTCTGTAGATGTCCCTAGTGGAAAGAGGCGGAGTGCGAGTGCCTCGTGCCTATATAGTGGGAAACCACCCCCAAGTGTTCTGCCTGCTGATTGGTTACGTCCTGTTCTGTGTTCATTAGCTGCCTGTCTGTATCTCATTATGTGCATGTCTGCATATTATGACATGTACTATTCAGCGCTCGGCTGGTGTCTCCTCGGCGAGGCCAACAGATGCCGGGTGATCCAGCGCCAGCACGTCTAAGTGGGCACTTAATTACGCGAGACTGGGTCCCTCATACAATGGGTATCTCGCGAGATCTCATTTTACCTCGCAAGGCACAGCAGCTGTCGGGAATCCCGGGGGAGGACACTCCCGGGAATGACCGGCTGTGTCCCACTCAGATTCCGGTGGGATGTGGTCAGTAAATCGCGCCCACAGTCATTGATATAACGGAAAGACTTCTTCGAGGGGTGCTGCCGGTGCCACTCTACCCCTACACCCCCCCCCACCTCTTCTGCCCCCCACCTCAACTAGGACTGGAACAAGGAATGTTCCAACATACCCCATAAAAGACAGGCATGACTGGGGCCCGCAAAGCTATATTAATTAACTTGCTACTTTCTGAGAAACCATTCATTTTGCCCCACCTTGCAGTCTATTGAATGCTATCCCTCTGCTAATGTGCCACCGACTGATTTACAGTTACATGGCGTATCCCTTTCACTCTTTCTGATCAACGATTGCTACACTTTCAGTCCTCTTGTACAACCGGTCTCCAACGATGCCTTGGCTCAGACTTTGCTCAGCATTCTGGGCTGCGTGCCATTGAAACCTTCTCAACTTTATCTGAAGTTATTTAACCTCATTGCACTCCCAAAAGAAGAAGTCCCATTGGCAACATGTGGGTTACTGCCTTGCTCCCTGTGGATGTGGCGTGCATGCAAGAACAGTGGTGAAGTCAGGCGAGAACATCTGCACATACTAAATGCCTATTTGCCACAAGCTGTTTAACAGTATGCTCTTCAGAGCCAGACAAATTATTCTACCTGGGGGAAAAAAGCTATGAAGAGCCACATGGCAGCAAAGACTATTTACAGACAAGCTACCTCCCACCAACCACCCCACATCCTAACATTCTTATTTAGATTGCAATTGTGAAAGCACAGAGTTATTAGGTGAACTAGTGCAACATTTGGAAGTGCATTCTGGTGGTGCTGGTAGTCTCATGTTTGGGCACTGGTTCCCCTTGTTCTTATGGAGGCAGCAAGTAAGTTGTGTTTAAAAGCCCCGATGTTAAAGATTGGACTAATCTGCCCGTTTAAAAATTGCAACTTTCATTTGAGAAAGCACTGGGGACTTTTACAACATCTTTCTGCTGCCATGCTAACAAAACTAGATTGTCAATATTGTCCCGTTCACTCTTGATCCACGTGAGATACAATAATAATAATAATGATTATTGTCATAAGTAGGCTTACATTAACACTGCAATGAAGTTATTGTGAAAAGCCCCTCGTCGCCTCATTCCGCCCCCTGCTCGGGTACACTGAGGGAGAATTCACCGAAGAGCATGTCTTTCGGGATGTGTGGGAGGAAACTGGAGCGCCAGGAGGAAACCCACATGGACACGGGGAGAACGTGCAGACTCCGCACAGACAGTGACCCAAGCCGGGAATCAAACCTGGAACCCTGGCGCTGTGAAGCAACAGTGCTAACCACTGTGCTACCGTCAATAGCACAGCCACTGGAGCCCTCCTGTAACTTGGCCACCTGTGAATTTTTTATGCGATCTAAAGTGTCAGCACTCGATTGCGGTGGGTTTGCAGCAGTTGGGGGGGGGGGGGTGGGGGGGGGGAGGGGGGGGGGAAGGAAAAGAAGTGGTTATAATTTGGCAGAATGGAGATACGTTTTAAACTCGCATTCGATGCAACAGTCAGCTTTCCTAAGAAGTCACCATATATGGAAAAGTATCAAGGAAAGCAGGCATTGGGGTGAAGAATGTAGGCTCTTACTGTTGAGGTACGCAGTGGAGATAAAATGGATAGCATCTTACATCCCTGCTCTCTGAAGGACACCAGGCCATTGGAGCACATGACTCAGGCGGAAAAAAAACAAAGATTTGGAAAGATTACAATACTTAACTTACAAAACAGATGCTCGTAACGAGAAGTCAATCATTCCTCTCAGATCTTGTATCACACAAAGTTAACAGGATTCAGTTATTTTCCACTCATGTTACATATATATATAAAATATCACTCAATTTTCAATATCCTGTATTTGCCAGTATTAAATCTCATTTGTCATTTGTTTGGCCAACTGCATAAGCGATCCAAATTTTTTGCTGCATTTGAGATTTCTTGTGCTCTCCCTAATTTAGTAAGATCTTAACATTTTTACATTTTTACTTGACTGTCTCGATTATTTATGCAAACTAAGTAGTCTCCCATGAGATGAGCGACATCAGTCTGGAGTCTGGATAAAGGCTGTGATGTTTAGCTACCAATTTGGCTTGTCTAGAAATATCAGTGTTCAAGTACTCCCTTTTGGCAAGTAGCTTAGGTCTCGAGGTCAGAGTTCACTCGCTGCTGGTGAGGAAGTTCACAGGTCAGAAAACAAAACTGCCAGCCTTTTCATCCTTTATAAAGAAAAAAATCTCTTGCCAGCCTGGAGTGAAAGGCACTTTCAACAAACATGAATAAATGCGAATCAAGATGCTTATGAAGGTAGATCAAAAATAAGAGCGATCCGTGTATGGATACTTCCTCAACCTGACTCTGCGCGATTGAACACCATTACCTACCATCAACCAATAACGTAAACAGACAGTTCGCAACCTTGTCACATTTAACCCAGAGATGAGCATCTGACCATATATCGCACCATCATGCAAGTCTCGAACTACCACCTCCATAACATTACCAGATTTTGTTCATCCTAGCTCATCTGCTACTGAAACCCTAATTCCTACCTTTGGTACCTCCTAGTACATGACCATCCCAACACTCGTAAACCTGCGAGAAGTCTTACAACACCAGGTTAAAGTCCAACAGATTTGTTTCGAATCACTAGCCTTTGGAGCAGCGCTCCTTCCTCAGGTGAATCACCGAGGAAGGAGCTGCGCTCCGAAAGCTAGTGATTCAAAACAAACCTATTGGACTTTAACCTGGTGTTGTAAGACTTATTACTGTGCCCACCCCAGTCCAACACCGGCATCTCCACATCATGGCTTCATAAACCTGACTTCATTCAAAACTCTGTCGCCCGCTTTAAAAATGACTTATTTAAGGCTTTGAAGGTTTAAGAAAGATAACCCAATGGTAAATCTAGGCCAATCTGTTCAAAGTGGCAAACAGGTCACATAATGCTCACCTTTGGAAGATGTTAAAGATGACCATTTTTCTGATCAGCTGGCATAAGTCACCATGTTTAAGAATGTCAAAAACAAACTATTCCGAGTTTCTGTTTGACTGGTATAGAATGCAGAAATGCTTCCCCATAAAGATGCACTTCACTTATTGAAACACAGGGAGCTTTGGCACAATTTGCAAGATAGTTCACAAGTTTCACTGGCTAAAAAGAGGGAAATGGTTGGTCTTTAACAGAAACCAACATGTTACCGAACACAAGGAACTTTGGCAAGCTTTCTGCTGCTTATCCATCTGATCCATTAAGGCATCAACTTGAAGGGCTCTCTGTAACCTAGGGAAATAATTAAAGCTTCCAGCAATGGGCAACTACTCTAGGTTCCACCTATAAACCAGCTTAAGTAATCTACAAATAACAATCCAGCTTGGCACTACTACTGAAAGGAATTTTCTGGTATTGGTCAGAGAATTAAACCTGGTCCAATTTTCCATTGCCAAGGATCTCATTTTTCTAAGCACTGGTTGATCATTAGACAGATGACAAGCTTATCCGAGTCCTCACCAGAAGGAGAGATACAGGAACTCCTCGCAAAAAGCACATATCTGATGTTAAAATCTGCAACTGTGGACAAAATGATCCTGGTGTTTATGTGGGGTGGCAGCAACCCAAGAATCCCTCAAGACAATTCTGCAAAGGAGGAAAACATGGGTGGTCTGGCCCTGCCGAACCTATAGTATTACCACTGGGCAGCCACAGCCGAGTAGGTGAAGGGGTGGAGATGAGAGCAAAACACAAAATAGGTAAGGCTGGAGGATCCTCCTGCAAGGGAACAACCCTCTGAGCCCTCGCCACGGCAACACTCCAATCTCCACCAACAAAGTACTCATCCTGCCCAGTGGTGGCAGCCACTCTGGAAACATGGAACCAAATAAGGCAGCATTTTGGATTAACTGGGATGTCCCCCATGCCCCCCATCTGCGGCAACCACAGATACCCACCAGCCATGCTTGACGCCCCATTTAAAAAGTGGAGACAGAATGACAGTACACTAGTGGTCAGGGAGTTTTATATGGGGGACAGATTTGCGATCTTGAATGAACTGATGGAGGATCTGTACCTGCTGACAGGACAGGAACTCCAAATTAAACACTTTCTCCGCGAGGAGACAGCAAGATACCCCAGGGCCCCAGAACACACTCTCCAAGAGGAACTAATAAACACCTGAAGCAAGAAGGGAGGAAACTGTGGGATCATCTACGGACGGTTACTGGATAGGGAAAGACTGTCATTGGACAAAACCAGATGAAAATGGGAGGACGAGTTGGGGACGAAAGTGGGTTGTGGACTCTAGAGTGAAGCACTGAGTAGGGACAACTCCACGTCTTCCTGCACAGGCTAAGCAGTTTAAAGTGGTGCACAAAGCTCATCTAACCAGAACCCGAATGAACAGGTTCTTCCCGGAGGTGGAGAACAAATATGAATGGTGGCAGGGAGGCCCGGCCAACCATGCCTACATGTTCTTGGCCTGCCGCAGACTTAGCGGGTTCTGGACAGCATTCTTCGACGATATGTCCAAAGTTGTGGGGCGAGGGTGGAGCCATGCCAGAGAGTGGCAGTCTTCAGGGTATCGGACCAGCCAGAACTACATATGGGGAAGAGGGCGGGTGCCCTAGCTTTTGCTTCCCTCATCGCATGCTGAAGAATCCTACTCAACTGGCGATCAGCCAAGTACTACTCATGGCTGCAGACTGGCTGGCAGATCTCTCGGAATTCCTCAACCTGGAGAAGATCAAGTACATACTTGGCGAGGGCTTCCACAAACCATGGGGGCCAATCATCAGCCTGTTCCAAGACCTGCTCGAGGCCAACAGCGACTAGGGAGTGAAGGGGGTGTGGGGTTGGAGGAAGACAAGGGAAGGCATACACTAGATAAAGAGGCGGGGGGGGGGGGGGAAAGAGGGGAAAAAGGAACCCAAGAAGATCACGCAGCCCCCCCCCCCCCCCAACCAATGACAAAAACTAAAGACCCCAACAGAAAGCATTAGAATGCAGTGTGTGGCACCAAAGGCAGGAGGCATCGCTAAGAGAGATGCCAAGCCACCAACGAAGGAAGGGGAGGAGAAGGGGTGGTGGAACAAAAGTGGGAAAACCACATGTAAAAAGCTGTGTAAATAAGAAACTACTTTATTTGTAAATATCAGACACACTAGAGCCGTTACTCTGCAAAAACTGGAAAATACCAATAAAAACACTTTTTAAAAAATGTGCAACTGAATTGTTCTCACCCTTCCAACCATAGGATGGACATAGAAGGTAGTAGTCAATAAAATATTCTATCAGTTGAAACATATTGAAGAGCTGGAGCAGAAATTCTTGCTTCTCTGCAGCCTGAGCAAGCTGGCCATAAAATCAGAAAAATACCTGTCAGTCTACACATACTGTTCTCCAGGTAATACCTTTGACCTGCTGATGCCCAAGCCTCTGCCGACCTTGACCATCTATAGGAACTTCTGCTAGAAAGAGCTACATAGACTATCTTGTGATGTTCCAGCTCCCTTGGCCTTCGAGACACCAAACCCATGTAAACAGGTTTACTGAGCAGCAGCTGCTTTGGCCATCTCCTCATGATCGACTTCAGTTAAGAGATGTGCTCACTGAAATGCTGACTCCTTGCTCCAAGCTGATGAGCAGGATGACACCACAGATTTCAGATGCAATGGATATTCTGCAGACCCCAAAGAGAAGAAGCTGAGAATACTGTACACCTTTCTTCGCTTAGTCCCGAAGGAATCTATCCGCATTGAAGCTGCACACTTTCTTCCAAATACTAATTTTGAGATCCTTTCAGGATCTGGTGCATTGCACTTACTAACATGAATAGTGTGTTAAACTAGTGCATTATGTGTTGCATCCCCAGCTGATGTCGCTACTAGACAGTCAAGTCCCAGAATGGAACCCAGCCTGACAGATCCTAACTTTTTTTAAAAAAGTGACCAGGATGACCAGAGTCATAGGACTGCCGACTAACTTTTAACAAAATAGTAAACCATTCATTGAACAAGAAAACATTAACCATATCACACTGCTCCTTCACTCCAATTGTACCTTTACTGTATATACAGATTTATAAGGATTACACAAGTTAGAAATACATCTCATGTCCTAGTGATCTCAGTAAGCACGCAGCCCTTCGATAAGTGAAATGTGATCAGGCACAACACACTCAGAAACAAAGGGAAAGATGCCACCCAATACAACTTCAGTCGATCCACCTTGATACTCATCACATTGTGAGCCAACTAGTCTGACTGAAATTCTGACTTTCATACCAAACTCACTCTTGAAGAACACATTTGAAATCTTCTCCCACACAAAATTGTCTCTCAGATGACTTCATAAGGATCCACATCCAGGAGTTAAATTTCTCCTTTCAATATTCTGCTGCCCTGGATTGCCACAGACATTCAAGCTTCCATGCAATCTCTCCGGTATCCAGCCATGCAAATAGAACACCACTGCTTTACAGGTTTCATTCAGTTGTCACCAACCTTATTTCAGATGTTTGGCTTCTCACTAGCTAACCACATCAGGTCTGTACCTTGCAACTTTTTAACTGGGACCCTCTCACTGGGCTCCTCACTTCACTGAACAGAACCTTTTTTCTAGATTTTTGTTCTTTATTCCTTTAATTTCTTGGAAAACTCATTCCCTGATATCTGGCTGACCTTTAGCTTCTGCTATTTGCTTTCTGCAACATTTTATTGTCTTGCCTGTACTGGCAGTCTTTGTGAACAGCATCTTGCTTCATTGGTTACCTGGTTCTAACTTAAAACAACTGCTTGTGCTCGTCAATGTTGACTGCTGGTTGCTAAGCAACCTCAATAATTGCTTTTACATTGTAAACACTTAATTACAATGCAAGCATAGTTTAAAGTGGAACTAAAAGCTATATAACATGAAGTTAACTAAAGAATTAACCCATTCAAAGCACAGGCGTACAGAAACACAAATTAAATATAAACTTAAACCATAATACAAATATAAGCTGTTTAAACCAGCTTCAGTTCTTAAGATATGTCAGAATCATAATTCAGCACTTAGGGAGTACCACTTTACCTTGTTAGTCCTTCCAAGCAGAGCTATGATTTATGTAAGCCTTGCAACAGAATATGATCTGTGAAAAGCAGCAGCCCAACTCTCAAAAATAGTCATTTTGAGCCTCGTCCTACTGATGCCATCCAACACTTACTAACCCATTTAATATGATGGATAACAGTGGACCATCTTGTCTCACTACTTCATGGAGTTAGCATCACATTATAGATATTGGATCTTTTTTATTGGATCTATAGTGCAGATAAAATCAAAGATTATAAACTGTACTTCCTTACCTTCCGGCTTCTTTATCAGGGTTGCGTGAGGTATTAGATTGAAAGCCTTACAAATGTTGCCAAAAGCCATGCAAGTAAAGTTTTACTGAGTAGTATAATACTCTGGGATCCTGCATATAGCTACAATCAAGCCCACATGATCCTCGAGACAAGTTATCTGATTTTTTTTAACATTACTTCTCAGTAATCCAATACATGCAATGCATCAAGTCTCAGTAACAGAATTAATTATTTTAAGGGTCATAAACATCTGCAAGATTTTTGAGGACCGCATGGCCTTACTTGGATACCCCTTATGTCTCAAACTCAATCACAACACGTGGGCTTCAAAGAGAATTTTATGCTTCAACTTTCAAAACACTACGTCCAAGGTGTGTTAGACATTTGAAGACCATTACTGTTGCCTACCAGTTCTTCATCAGACCAGCTTTTAAAGAATGTGGACATGTGGTCCCATGCACATCTTACCATCAGTTGTGTAACACTTCCTAACTCTCAGCCAGTTGCTTCATTCCATCAACTTTATCAACATCCATGAAGGCCCATTTGGTCAGACCATTGCATTCTATTTACCATACAAGGGTTGCTGAAGGATACTTGACAGACTGAGTCAAACACAATTACGTGAGTCTCCAGAGAAAGAACACATGTAGGTTGAATTAATTTACTAAAGGATTTTCTTATCCTAATTATTCTTTAACCCAACCAGCCTACATGATATTAAATGACCAAACTTCATTCAATAGGCGGTTTTGGAATAATTAGGTCTATCTAATTCATCATAAACATTTCTATTCTTAACGAGCATACAATTGTGATTTGACTCTTGCACTTAAACCCATTAGCATGTTTCCAGTTTTTAAACCCTTCCTGCTTCCAATAAACAAACTACTTTTACATCTGCAAACCTTGCCTCTTCCCAAAACAGCTGCATAACCAGCATCATCAGAATAAAAACTATCACAAACTAGTGTGGAAATGTGGTCATGTTGGAAATTGCAACCCCTGTTCACAACAACGAAGAACATAGTGTGCGTATTAAATCAGATTCCAATTCTTTCGTTAAATAGATGGGCTGTGTCAAGTACTGAGGTGATACGGAGGTAGCACCCTCATTTCTCTGGCGAAGCATTCAAATAGATCATCAATTCAACTCAGCTAAAATGAGGAGTGCAAGGTTTTAGTGCAAATGAAGTCTTTGCCAGCTCACTTTAAGCAGCCTTTCATATACAGTTTACTGCTCACTAAATGATAACATTTTTGCTAGCGGTAATGCCTTACAATGAATACTTTTACTGCCCAGAGAAGCGATAACGCAATGATCCATATGGGATATAATGTTGCTGACTCCACCCAAACTGAAAACAGACAAAACCACTGGTGCCTGCTGCACTAGAGCGTCACGGCTCTTTAATAATTTTGAATGAACGCTTCTGTGTTGCAGAGGTGACGTTATGTTCAATTCAAGATCTGTATCTTCTAAACTTTACAACAAAATAAAAACATTTAGGCACAAAGCAGTTGTGTGAAAAACTTGGGTTTCGAAATCATCCATTTAAAAACAAATGGTCTCACCATCCTTTAGCGAGTCAATTTGCAGACCGTTGACAGGATTACTCAATATCGTTGAGGGGTTTGAAGTGGGGAACATGTGCAATTTCTCAGGAGTGACTCAACTGCTCTTCTTGCCCCAGTCAAAAAGAAGAATTAAGCTTTTAACAGTGGCTGTATCAACTCTTTGAAAGAGGTATCTAATCCGACTTGCTCATTCTTTTCCTGCATCCCTGTTCCTCCTTGAAATATACATCCAGTTCCCTTTGAAATATACATCCAGTTCCCTTTTGAAATATACATCCAGTTCCCTTTTGAAATATACATCCAGTTCCCTTTTGAAATATACATCCAGTTCCCTTTTGAAATATACATCCAGTTCCCTTTGAAATATACATCCAGTTCCCTTTTGAAATATACATCCAGTTCCCTTTGAAATATACATCCAGTTCCCCTTTGAAAGGTGTAATTTTATATCCTTCCACCACCCTTTCAGGCAATGAATAGACAGAGAATTATGTCACATTTTCTGTAAAACACACTGGAGCAATGGAACACCTTTTTGGGAACATCTTTCAAATGAAAACCAACCCCCTCTAGATTGTTGAGTACACCTGAAAAAGCAAGATGAAATACTGTCTTACTGACTGTATAAATTTTTAGACTCCTACTCATTGCCGCCTTAAGATTACAATCAATGGAATCAAGACACTAAGTTCACACAAGCCAAGCTTTTGGCTCCGACTACAGAGCGATCTGATACCACTGTTAACTTGTTTTTGATATCAGGAAGGTTTTTTCCTACTTTTAATAAACATTTTATTGAGGTATTTTTGGTATAGTGACAACAACAAAATAAACAATATACATGAAACCATAAACACAGTGCAAAAGCCATTTACCTCTCAAACAGGTCCCACCCTTATTGACCCCTTTTGGGGGCTCTGCCAAGGTGGCGCCGGAGCAAGGTGACTCTCTGCGAGCTCTCCCCAACAGATCCACTTTTTACTTAAGTTATACTCATTCTAATCTTTTAAAATTTAATTCTTAGACTAACATTATTACTAACCTCTCTCTTTTATCTTTTCTTGCAGACTTGAACATCCTCCGAGGACCGTGGGGACCTTTAGACCTGACCCGACCTCCACGACCTGGAAGTGGATCAGGCCCAAACCGGACGTGAAGCCCCAACCTCAATTTGGAGCCGACCAGGTCCCCGGAGCTTCCAACCCGGCGTAACAACCGACGCCAGCCCCAGGATTGCCCGGCCCAGTCCCCGGAGCTCCCAATCCGACCCCCGATGACGAGACCCGGCCCAACTCGATTCCGAGAGACCCGCCCAGCAACCCGACCCGGAGAGGCCTGCCCAGCAACCCGACCTACCTGGAGATAGAAGAAAGAATAATCCACGTGGAGGCCCGACCGGGCCTACTTCAAGACCCGACCCCAGGAGCGCCCAGGGAGGGAATAGACCACGGGACTCAGCCCAAACTGCCTCAGGAAGCACCTGCCCATGACCGAGGACCCCCAAAATGGCGGAGACTCCGCGCCAGGGCCCGTACACGCTGCAAAGTATTCCCGTGTCCGCAGAACGCCGGGACACATCCGGATCGTAAACATGCCCCCTAGCAACCCCTCTACCTCAACCGGCGCCCGGGACCCTGCCAGACGCGACCCCGGAAACATAACCAGCACCCTGGTCCCCACCAGCGCCCTGGACCCTGCCAGATGCAACCACCTACCTTCCACAAGGTCAGACTTCTCCCATCGGATCCCAGGATCATCCAGCCACAGCTGCCGACCGGGGAATCGCGGCGGTCTGCAGCAACACGGTTTCAAGACCCCTCTCCCCAGCACACTCCTGGCAAACGTCCAAGCGATCGAAAACAAGCTGGATGAACTTAACTCCAGACATACCTCTCAGAGGGAAACAAGACACGGCTGTGTGTTCTGTTTCACAGAGACATGGCTCACCCCCGCCTCACCGGACTGTGCCATACAACCTGAAGGCTTCTCAATTCACCGGGTGGACCGCACCGCGTCATCAGGCAAAGCGAAGGGTGGAGGGGTTTGCCTCCTCATCAACTCCTCCTGGTGCTTGGATGTGGCGACCCTGGCGACCTACTGCTCCCCGGACCTGGAATACCTGACCGTGAAGTGCCGCCCATACTATCTTCCACATGAGTTCACTTCAGCCATTATCACAGCAGTCTACATCCCACCCCAGGCAGAAGTGAGGAAGACGCTGGACGAACTGTACACAGTTATAAATGACTATGAAACAGAACATCCGGAGGCCTTGTTCATCGTGGCCGAAGACTTCAACAAGGCCAACCTCAAAAGTGTACTGCCAAAATTCCACCAGCACATCTCCTGTCCCACCAGGGGTGACAACACTCTTGATCACTGCTACTCAAAAATCAAGGGCGCCTACCGTTCCATCCCCCGACCGCACTTTGGGAAATCAGACCATAAGACGGTGCTCCTTCTCCCGGCATACAAGCAGAAACTCAAGTAGGAGAATCCAGCTAAGAAGGTTGTGCAGTGCTGGTCCGAGGAAACAGAAGGGCTCTTACGTGACTGCTTAGAGAGTGGACTGGTCCATATTTAAGAACTCAGCGACCAACTTAAATGAGTATGCCACCACCGTCACAGACTTCATCAGCAAATGTGTGGACGACTGCGTGCCAAAGAAAGCAGTACGTGAGTTCCCCAACCGGAAACCATGGCTCAATCACGAGATTGACTTCCTACTGAAGGACAGATCTGAGGCGTTCAAGTCAGATGACCCTGACCTATACAAGTAATTACGACCTCCGCAAAGCCATCCGAGATGCCAAGAGAGAATATCAAACCAAGCTAGAATCACAGACAGACTCTCGGTGATTGTGGCAAGGACTAAACAACATTACGGGATACAAAGCGAAGCCGAGCAGTATCTCCGGCAGCAGCGCACCCCTCCCTGATGAACTCAATGCATTCTATGCTCGGTTTGAGCAAGTAACCAACAATCCGCTGTCGAGTGCCCCAGCAGCCCATAACTCACCCATACCCACCATCACAGCTTCCGAAGTCAGATCGGCCTTACTGAAAGTGAACCCTCGGAAGGCGACGGGCCCGGACGGGATCCCTGGTCGTGCACTCAGAGCCTGCGTGGACCAGCTGGCAGAGGTATTCGCGGACATCTTTAACCTCTCCCTACTCCACTCCGAGGTCCCCACCTGCTTCAAGAAGACCACTATCATACCGGTGCCAAAGAAGAACTAGGCAACGTGCCTCAATGACTACCGTCCAGTGGCCCTGACTTCAGTCGTAATGAAGTGCTTTGAGAGGTTGATCATGAAGCGCATCACCTCCATACTCCCAGAACACCTTGATCCACTGCAATTCGCATATCATCGCAACCGGTCCACAGCAGACGCCATTTCCCTGCCCCTACACTCATTCCTAGAGCATCTCGACAACAAGGACTCCTACATCAGACTCCTATTTATTGACTACAGCTCCGCCTTCAACACCATAATCCCAGCCAAGCTCATATCAAAGCTCCAAAACCTAGGACTTGGCTCTCCACTCTGCAACTGGATCCTCGATTTTCTGACCAACAGACCACAATCAGTAAGAATGAACAACAACACCTCCTCCACAATAGTCCTCAATACCAGGGCCCCGCAAGGCTGCGTACTTAGCCTGACTGCGTGGCAAAATTTGGTTCCAATTCCATCTACAAGTTTGCTGACGATACGACCACAGTGGGTCGGATCTCGAATAACGACGAGTCAGAATACAGGAGGGAGATAGAGAACCTAGTGGAGTGGCGCAGCGACAACAATCTCTCCCTCAATGCCAGCAACACTAAAGAGCTGGTCATTGACTTCAGGAAGCAAAGTACTGTACACACCCCTGTCAGCATCAACGGGGCCGAGGTGGAGATGGTTAGCAGTTTCAAATTCCTAGGGGTGCACATCTCCAAAAATCTGTCCTGGTCCACCCACGCTGACACTACCACCAAGAAAGCACAACAGCGCCTATCCTTCCTCAGGAAGCCAAGGAAATTCGGCATGTCCACATTAACCCTTGCCAACCTTTACAGATGCACCATAGAAAGCATCCTATCTGGCTGCATCACAGCCTGGTATGGCAACTGCTCGGCCCAGGACCACAAGAAACGTCAGAGAGTCGTGACCACCACCCAGTCCATTACACAAACCTGCCTCCCATCCATTGACTCAATTTTCACCTCCCGCTGCCTGGGGAAAGTGGGCTGCATAATCAAAGATCCCTTCCACCCGGCTTACTCACTCTTCCAACTTCTTCCATCGGGCAGGAGATACAGACGTCTGAGAACACGCACGAACAGGTTCAAAGATAGCTTCTTCCCCGCTGTTACCAGACTCCTAAATGACACTCTTATGGACTGACCTCATTAACACGACACCCTGTATACTTAATCCGATGCCGGTGCTCATGTAGTTACATTGTATACCTTGTGTTGCCCTATTATGTATTTTCTTTTATTCCCTTTTCTTCCCATGTACTTAATGATCTGTTGAGCTGCTCGCAAAAAATTACTTTTCACTGTACCTCGGTACACGTGACAATAAACAAATCCATCTATCCATCCTCTAATCTAAACCCCCCCACCCATCTGCTGACGATTAATTTCCTGCAAAGAAGTCGACGAACGGTTGCCACCTCCGGGCGAACCCTAACAGTGACCCTTTCAAGGCAAACTTGATTTTCTCCAAACAGAGAAAGCTAGCCATGACCGATAGCCAGGTCTCCGACTTCAGGGGCTTTGAGTCCCTCCATGCTAATAGTATCCATCTCCGGGCTACCAGGGAAGCAAAGGCCAGAACATCTGCCTCTTTCTCCTCCTGGATTCCCGGGTCTTCTGACACCCCGAAAATCACCACCTCTGGACTCAGCGCCACCCTTGTTTTTAACACAGTGGACATGACGTCCGCAAACCCCTGCCAAAATCCCCTAAACTTTGGACATGTCCAAAACATGTGGAAATGGTTCGCCGGTCCTCCCGCACATTTTGCACACCTGTCCTCCACCCCAAAGAATCTGCTCATCCGGGCCACTGTCATGTGAGCCCGGTGCACAAATTAAATTGTATCAGGCTGAGCCTGGCACATGTTGCAGACGTGTTGACTCTACTCAACGCGTCCGCCCATCGACCATCCTCTATCTCACCTCCCACTTGCGCTTCAGCTCCTCGGTCTGAGTCTCCTCCAACCCCATAAGCTCCTTATAAATGTCCGAGATGCTCCCTTCTCCTACCCACCCTCTGGAAACTACCCTGTCCTGAATCCCCCTTAGCGGTAGGAGCGGGAAGGTTGACACTGTTTACGTAGGAAGTCCCGCACCTGCAGATACCCGAATTTGTTTCCCCTCGCCAACCCAAACTTTTCCTCCAACGCTCTCATACTCGGAAAGCTCCCCTCTATGAACATATCCCCCATCCTCTCAATCCCCGCTCTCCACCATAACCGAAACCCCCCATCCATGCTCCCCGGGGCAAACCGGTGATTATCACAGATTGGGGCCCAGACCGATGCTCCCTCTGCTCCCACATGCTGCCTCCACTGGCCCCAAACTCTCAGGGCCGCCACCACCACTGGACTGGTGGAGTGCCGTGCTGGCAGGTACGACAAAGGCGCAGTTACCAACGCCCCCAAACTGGTGCCCTTACATGAAGCCGCCTCCATACGCACCCATGCCGACCCCTCCCCCACCATCCACTTCCTGATCATGGCTATATTAGCTGCCCAGTAATAAAATTTGGCAGTGCCAGCCGGCCCTCTCCCCGACCCCGCTCAAGCATTACCTTCCTGACTCACGGGGTCTTGCCCGCCCGGACGAAGCCCATGATCACTCTGTTGACCCGCTTAAAGAAGGACTGCGGAATAAAGATGGGGCGACATTGAAATACAAATAGGAATCCCGGGAGGACCGTCATCTTCACCGTTTGCACCCTCCCAGCTAGAGACAACGGAAGCGCGTCCCATTTCCGAAAATTGTCCTTCATTTGGTCCACCAGCCGGGCCAGATTCAATTTATGCAGCTGGTCCCATTCCCGCGCCATTTGGATGCCTAGGTACCTAAAGTTTCCCTTTACTAACCTAAACGGCAGCTCGCCCAGTCGCCTCGCCTGGACCACAAACATCTCACTCTTTCCCATATTAAGCTTATACCCTGAAAACCGGCCAAATTCCCCTAGAGTCCTTATGATTTCTTCCATCCCCTCTCCTCGGTCTGAAACGTACGGAAGCAGGTCATCCGCATAGAGCAAAACCCTGTGCTCCACCCCCCCCCCCCCGCACCCCCCCGCCAGTCCCCCCGGACCAGTCCTCTCCAGCCCCTCGAGGCTCTCCGAGCAATTGCCAACGGCTCTACAGCGAGTGCAAACAACAGTGGGGAGAGGGGGCATCCCTGTCTAGTTCTCCATTGCAGTCTAAAATAGTCTGATGTTGTCCTATTCATCCGTACACTTGCCACAGGAGCCTGATACAGTAACCTGACCCAGTCAATAAAGCCCCGCCCGAATCCGAACTGTCCCAGTATCTCCCACAGATAGCCCCATTCCACCCCATCAAAAGCCTTTTCTGCATCCATTAGGATCATTACATCCCGCTTCCTACCTTCCGGGGGCATCATAATCACATTTAACAGCCTTCTTACATTGGCCACCAATTGCCTGCCCTTAACAAACCCAGTCTGGTCCTCCCCAATAATGTCTGGAACACAATCCTCGATCCTGGAGGACACGATTTTTGCCAGCAACTTGGCATCTACATTCAACAGGGAGATCGGCCTGTAGGACCCACACAGTTCCGGGTTCTTGTCCCGCTTAAGAATCAGCGAAATCGTTGCCTGTGACGTGGTCGGGGGAAGCACACCTCTTTCCCTTGCCTCATTGAACATCCTCAACAACACCGGCCCCAATATCCCAGAGAACCTTTTATAAAACTCCACTGGGTACCCGTCCGGACCCAGGGCCTTACCCGCCTGCATGGCCTTCAAGACCTCCACTATCTCCTCCAGCCCGATTGGGGCCCCCAGCCCTTCTACCCGCTCCCCGTCCACCTTTGGGAAATTCAGCCCCTCCAAGAAGTGCCTTCATCCCCTCCGGCCCCGAAGGGGGTTCCAACCTGTATCGCCTGCTGTAGCAATCCCTAAACGCCTTATTCACCCTTACTGAATCACCAACGAGGTTCCCATCTCTGTCCTTTACTTTCCCTATCTCCCTAGCTGCCTCCCTCTTCCTAAGCTGCTGTGCAAGCATTCTGCTGGCCTACTCTCCATGTTCATAGATCACCCCCCTCGCCTTTCTCAGCTGCTCCACCGCCCTCCCTGTGGTCAACAAGCTAAACTCCGCGTGTAACCTCCGCCGTTCCCTTAAATGCCCTGCCTCTGGGGTCTCTGCATACCTCCTGTCAATCTGTAGCAACTCCTTTACCAGTTGGTCCATCTCCACCCTGTCCACCTTCTCCCTATGGGCCTGGATCGAGATCAGCTCCCCCCTGACCACCGTCTTCAGTGCTTCCCACACCACGGCTGTTGAAATTTCCCGTGTCGTTGACCTGCAGGTAGTTCTGAATACATTTCCTCAGCCGCTCGCACACCCCTTCATCCGCCAAAAGTCCCACATCTAACCTCCAGTGCGGGCGCTGGTTACTGTCTTTACTAACCTGCAGGTCAACCCAGTGCGGAGCATGGTCTGAGATTGTAATCGCCGAGTACCCAGTGTCCACCAACCCAGCCAGCAGGGCCCTGCGCAAAATAAAGAAATCAATCCGGGATACACTTTATGCACGTGTGAATAGAAGGAGAACTCCTTCACCCTCAGCTGCCCAAATCTCCATGGATCTACCCCCCCCCCCAAAATCAGCTCCATGAACCCTTTTAGTTCCTTTGCCATTGCTGGCACCCTGCCCATTTTCGAGCTTGACCGGTCCAAGCCAGGGTCCATAACTGTGTTGATGTCCCCTCCCATGACCAACCTGTGCGAGTTTAGGTCCGGTATCTTACCCAGCATCCTCTTTATAAACTCCACATCATCCCAATTTGGCGCATACACATTTACTAATACCACCTGCACCTCCTCTAGCTTCCCACTGACCATAATGTACTGACCTCCCACGTCTGAGACTATTCTACCCACCTCAAACACCACCCGCTTATTGATCAGGATTGCGACCCCTCTAGTCTTTGAATCTAGTCCCGAGTGAAAGACCTGACTGACCCACCCTTTCCTCCGTCTAACCTCGTCCGGAACTCTAAGGTGCGTCTCCTGCAACATTACCACGTCCACCTTCAATCCCTTAAGATGCGCGATCTCATGTGCCCTTTTGACCGGCCCATTTAACCCTCGAACATTCCAGGTGATCAGCCTAGTTGGGGGGCTCATTCCTCCCCCCCCCCGATCAGCCATCCCCTTTTTTAGGCCCGCCTCCAGCCCGTGCTCCACACCTCCACCGGTCCATCCCCAGGCAGCCCCCGCCCCCAACCTCCTCTCTGTTCCTCAGCCCAAGTCCCTCCCTTGTCAGCAGAACATTCACCCCCCTACCCCACCCCCCCCAAGCAATAACACCTTATAGCCCAACCCCTTTACTAAACCAAACATATGCACACCCCCCACTGCGCTTCTGAGAGCTAGCTCGCCCAGCTAGCTTGGTGGCCCCCCATCCCCGGCGCCAGATAGTCTCCCACCCTCCCCCCCCCCACCCCGCTCATACAAACAAACTCCACCATCAAACAATCCCCACACAATTGCCCAACAGAAAAACACCAAGATCAAACCAAGCACCCCTCCATCCCCCAACAATGCAAATGAAAACCTTAACTTACTCAGCTCTGCCACTGGTTCCAAATCAATGCAAACGGCATCACAAACATCTTCCATGAAATGCAAAACGGGAAACTTTTTACAGAAACAGAGAAACAAAAAGAAAAAACAAAAACATGAACGTTGCAGCCATGTTAAAAAGTTCTCAATCCATCACCAGCCCTTTTTCGCAAAGTCCAACACGTCCTCAGGCGACTCAAAGTAAAAGTGCTGATCCTCATGCGTGAGCCAGAGACGGGCTGGGTATAACAGTCCAAACTTCACCTTTTTCTTAAAAAGCATCGACCTGATCTGGTTGAATCTTGCTCTCCTCCTGGCCACCTCTACTCAGGTCCTGGTAAACCCGCAGGATGCTATTGTCCCATTTACAGCTCCGTGTCTGCTTGGCGCACTGTAGAATGTGCTCCTTATCAGAGAACCTGTGAAATCTCACCACCATTGCCCTCGGGGGGTGGGTGGTGGGGGAATCTCCCATTCCTCCCATTCGCGGCTTCCTCGCGAGTGCTCTGTGAGCCCTATCCACCTCCAAGGGCCGGGAGAATGCCCCATCGCCCAGCACCTTCACAAACATGTCTGCGATGTATGCGCCAGCATCCGTTCCTTCGGACCCCTCCGGGAGCCAGACGATTCTTAGGTTCTGCCAGCGGGACCTATTTTCTAGGTCCTCCACCTTCTCGTGCTGGTCCCTCAGCATCCCCACCTCCAGCTCCACCGCAGTCTGATGTTCTTTCTGCTCAGCCAGCACCTTCTCCACCTTCTGGATCGCCCGATCTATGCTCCAACCGCTCAATTGACTCTTTTATTGGGTCCAAGCAGTCCTGTTTCTGCGTATCAAAGCCTTCCTGAATGACTTACATCAGCTGCTCCATAGACTGCTGGGTCAACAAGCCAGAGGTCCGAACCTCCGCCATGCTGTCTTCTGTTGCAGCTACAGCCCAAGCCTTCTCTATCTTTTTGTTTCTGCCCTTACAAACACTTCTCGTCCTTCTCTCCATGCACCGAAGTGGGAATTCAGTAAACAATTGCCACTAACATCCGTTTTACAATTCACGTCCGGTAGAAAAACGGGGGAAAGGTCCAAAAGTCCGACCAGAGCGGGAGCCACCAAATGTGCGATTTACTCCTTCATAGCCGCCACCGGAAGTCGTTTTTTCCTACTTTTAACAAACGTACACTATGAAAAGTTTTAAACAAAAAATACATCACGGACGCCAACCAGTCATGTGCTACAATTGTTTATATGGTACCTTACAACATTTACTGACTGTGCATTATAATCATGTTAACTGTATGCTGTGTAGTTCTTAACTCATCTCTGCACTAGATTCTCATTAGTAACTGTACAACTGGAACTATTATTCTGACGGGAGCATTCATTAAGAGCCGCCAGCAAATTTTCCCAGTATTTCCTTTTAAATACTGACCTATTAATGATTCAACTGTAGCAATACCTGATTCCTGCCAACGATAGCATCATTGCTTACTTGCTTAGGTATGGCGTGTGACTCATACATAAACTTTTGTTTCATGACTGCAAAGTTTTAGAGAAGCTGAAGTTTATCAGCTTCACTCAACATCACTCAAATATAATTTTCCTCATCAGGTCCAACGTGACGAGGATATCGAGACTTCCTGGAGAGACACTATTGAATTTGGAAGCCCATGCTTCACAGAGCTACAAACAAATGAAGTGGCACCATTGGCACCTGGAAATGAATTCTGAGAAGTTTACAAGATCATTAGGCCCATCAAGCCTGTCTGATGTTTCTCAAAGGACGTCGGCTATTTGCTTCTTTTGTCATTTCCCTTCTTCCACAAATGCACCCATTGTCCTTCGGCCCATTTATAACGTTTGCTTAAATAGCCTTCTTGGCAACTTCATCTTAGATTTTGAAACATTGGGTGAAATGTTCCAGCTTTGTCCCTGGCTTCTCAATAATTAATTTTTAACTCTCATCCCTGGGGATTTGAACCTTTTATTGCATTGAACAATTTGCCCGAATCAATTATCAAATTTGTTTTTCGTCTTCAAAAGTGAACAGTGGTATGTTGGTTCTAATACCAGGGAATATGAAATTTAAGCCCACTATGGCCATTTAAGAATGACAAATCAGGGCGTGACTTAACAATTGCGTTGCGCCCGGCACTGATATGGATGTGCTGGTTAAATAGCGGGAAAGGCCAAAATAGAGATTGGAGCTGGAAGTGAATCAATTTGCCAGCACCAGGTCCAGGGGGTAATTGGTCACACGCATGTTGCCTTGCGCGCATTGGGGGCATCAGGGAGTGCCCTTCATTGATAGGAATGGTTTCCACTCCCTGAATGGTCAACACATGTGCAACCATCACCTCTGAATCAAGCACTTGTGTGCATTCTTCCCAGGGAGTGCGCAGGACAGCAACATCTTGGAACACTCTGGAGTTTCCAGGCGTCTTGGAGGACCATCCGAGGATGGCGGTGTGGCTCTTGGGGGTAAGGGGTACCCGCTGAGGTCCTGACTGATGACACCAGTGCAGAGTTCAGAGATTGAGGCGGAGACCTGATGTTACAAGGCCCATGTTGCCACCGGTGCTGTCATTGAGCGCTGCATCGGAATGCTCAAAATGCGGTTCCGATGCCCGGACCGCTCTGGTGGTGCCCTGCAGTACACCCCCAGAGGGTGTCCCGATTTGTGGTGGTCTGCTGTGCCCTCCAAAACCTGGCACACCAGTAGGACGACATGTTGGGAGAGGAGGAAGCACCGAAGGATGGAGGACAGGTGGCGGCAAGGGTTCAGCGTGTCCGGAGGACTAGGGAGGCCATCATCCTCACACGATTCTCATTGTACAAGGCTTTGGCCGTCAGTTCACCCCCCCCCCCCCCCTCCATTCCTCTCCTTCCTCGTCTGCCTCCTCCCCATAACACACACACACAAACCCCCCCTGCACTGTCCTATTCCATCTTCCTATGGTCCAATCCCTCACTACCCTATTCTACCCTCCCACGGTCTGTGCAACATCAACCCAGGGTAATGGGCCTGTGTTGGCATCATCAGCGGGTGATCATCACTCTCCTCCCTTGTATACTGGCCCGCTGATGATGCCAACACAGGCCCATTACCCTGGGGTGATGTTCATTTTATGCCAAAACTCAACTCCTGTCTTTCTGCTGACAGCGCGCTTACACCCATCCTCTGAATGGGGACTGCATTGGGTGCGTTTGATCTTGGACTACTGTGCCTGGGAGGGTGGGGGGGGGGGGGGGGGCAGACAGGATCAAGCAGGCCCACTGTGAACATTAACGTGACAGAGTCTTCACGTGCATCAGGTGTAACATGTTTTAATAGCGAAGATTTAACATTTCCATTCCCCCTAGCTACAGATAGTGATCCCACCACCCTGCCACCCACCCCCACCCCCCTCCCCATGACCACTCCGTGATCCTCAATCTTTTGTGGTCTACTGCTACATCTAGGTGTGCCCCCAGGATGTACATCAGAGATGGAGGCAGCCTGCTGCTTTCCACGCCCCTTGGCCTTTGATGCCCTTGACAAACATCCTCTTGAGAGCCTGGAGCGAGAATGCCCCAGCCAATTTACAGGTGTCACTGGCCTTGTCGTGCCACCCTGCGCCAGTGTCAGGAGGGGTGGGGGGGGGGGGGGGGTTCGGAAGAACTGGAGACCAATGGTGACTCCTTGGTGGCAGGCTCCGGGTTGGCCCCTAATGCGGTCTCCTGTCTGATGGTTCCCGTAGGGCCCTGGGACTCTCCATAGGATGGAGAGACAGCTGGAGTAAGCTCCAGAGGCCTCTGCGTCAAACGGCTCTGCCAGTCCTGGCGTCTCCCTGTTGTCTGCATGGTGTCAATGCCCTCAGCGATGCTCCTCAGTGAGTTGGTCATGCTTTGCAGTGGCCCCGTGAAGTCCACCTGCATGTGACCCTCAGTGACTGGACATGCTCTGCAGCACCTCGGCAATGTCCAACCGGTGTAATGGACATGTCCCTCAGTGACCAGATACATGATATTGAAGCTCTCAGCCATGGTCATCATTGACTGATCCATGCCTTGGACACCACCACTCAAGATGCTGACCTCGTCTCCAGTGCTTTCCACTGCTGTCCCCACACTAGCAATGTTGACCTTGGTGCCATGCATTGTTGGCATCATCTCCTGTGCCCATAATCTTTGGGACTTCTCCAATAAGCTATGCACGCCCTGGAATGTCATGGACATCCCTTCCTGAATCTCATGGCCATGTCGTGGCATCTACATCAGCTCTGGGATAACCTTGTTCAGAGGCTTGACATCTGACTGGGACTCAGCTGAGTCCTGGGATCCAGCAGACTCCGACTACTGTCTGCCTTGGATAAACCTGCCTCCGCCTGATGTGCATCAGCAACTGTGTGGTGCTCATTAGACTGCCCATTAATCTCACCTACTGAGGTGCATGTCTCTGCACTGGTGGAAGGTGGAGGTGATAGCTGTGACACCTCCACGGAGCTCTCCTCCGAGGTGCTCTCTTGGGTGGCAGAGTAGGGTGCGGGTGATTCCGGATAGCCCAACCCCATCAGATGGACATTCTGCGAGAGAATGGACATGTGGCCAGTGAGAGGAAAGGATCATTTTGTCTGACATGAACTCACTTGAGACAAGTCATCTGAGTAAAGAGGGAATGGATCCTCACCTCTGCGGTGCAGGCCAACCGCGCTGTTGGTGATCACTCTCTCGTCCGGCAACCCCATGATTTAAAGTGCTCGTTCCTCACAGTGGTCGAGGGCTCAGATCTCTGGTATTCCGTCCCCTGCCTTGGCCCTTTCCCATGTATTATAGGCTATCTTTTTCTGTGGGGACAAAGAGAGGGCTTTGTGAGCGGTGTTAAATCAGGCGGGGTTCTACAGCAGGTGTGGGCACCACAACTGGACATGAAGTGGTTGCGCTGGTGGGTGCCAGGGAGTGCCGAGGAACAAGTATTTAGATCAGATGTGGGAAGGTGCAAAGTGTCAGCCAGTGATATGTGGGGGGGGTTGGGAATTTGAGGGGTGGAAGGCGGGACGGATGCCAGGAGACAGGTGGTAACTTACATTTGCAGCTCAATGGAGGTCGTTGACTTCTTCCAACATTAGATGCTGGTCCTCCAGGTCATGCTGCCCGCACTGATAGCCGCTGCCATGGCATCCCAGGTGGCACTGATGACTCTGTTGCTGGCCCTCCGACTCCTTCGGGGGGACAGGATGCCCATCTTTCATTCACAGTGTCGAGATGCCTGTCCAAGTCGGCATCCCAAGTGAGGAGCAGGTCTGTACGTTGCCATGCTTCTGTGCTGACTGGGAGTGAGTGGTGAGGGGCGCTTAAAAGCAGCTTCTCCTTGTTAGCGGCGTGCTGCGAGTAGGCCGAATCAGACGGCGGGAGAGGCAATAATGTTGAGAATCTCATGGGGGCACAATTTTGGCTCCAAATGCCGTTGAATATGGGCCGCGATCACGCCAATGCCACTGTTGCGAAATCACCCCGCCAATCGCGCCCAAATGACCCTCAGAAATGCTTCCGTTAAATCGCATGCCATATCTTATTTAAAATATAGAAAAATTCATCGGTAATCGCGACATAGATTGTTGTAAAAAACCTAACTGGCTCACTAATGTTCTTGGGGTAGGCAGGAATCTTGCCAACCTTGCTTGGTGCAGACTATGTATGATACCAACTCCACACCAACATGCTCATCTCTTGATACAAGTCTCAACTAACGTAGCAAGCCACACAACTGGACAACCACCACTCGCTTAGTGTAACTAAGGGTGGACAATAAATGCCAACCCTGAGAGCAATGCCCACATCAAGAATGGATTTTAAAAATGATATTGCCTCTATTTCAAGATAACAAACGGAATGTCTTTGACCTTTATTTCCAACCTAATCTGCTCATTCCCCAAATTATCATTTTTGTTCACCTCACCTTTTCAAGCTTGGCAATGTGGCAATTATAGAAAGCATGTTAGGAAGATGTGTACAATATAACACAAAGTGAAAACTAGCTCCTTTGAAGAGAACACTGGCGTGCACAGGAATTAGGCCGACAGGCTCAAAGAGATGCAATGGAAAGAGGACAAGTGCAAAGATCGATCCTGTTCCTGAAGGAAACAGAGTACGAGAGAGGCAGAGGCAGAAGATAAAATGTAGAGAGGGAGCTGTCATAGAAACAGAAACTCAAGACAGGACTACAGGCAAGTCCTTCCACATTGCACAAAATAATATGAACATAGGGAAAGCAGAAGTAAGAGGAACTGGAAATGAAAGAAATGAGGAGTTTGGTTTGGATGGTGAATAAAATAATGCTGGACAATTTCCAAACAAATGCAAATTTAAAATAAATTGGTGCGACCAGTGACTCAAGCACCAAAGTTGAGCAGAAGCGATCTATTCAAATTGGGAACAGCTTTCAAGATGAATTGGTTAAACATCAATCTCGGCGTAAGGGGAGAGTGCAGGAGCATGGCGTTAAGATACAGGATCGGCCATGATTACCTTGAATAGCGGCTGACTGGCTTCCTCCTGCTCCTATTTTCTTTGTTTCACACGCCGCGCACACACAAACCTGATAAAAATTGAACTTGTTGCTTCTTGCAACATTTTTTAACTGAATGGATTAATAATTTAAAGTAATTATAAAACATTCTTACCTCGTGTATCAATGAATCTAATAATCTCCTTCCCCCACACTACAGAACTTGGCTAACCTTTAAATTCCATAGTGTGGGAGTTGCCATATGACACTAAAACCAAGAGAGAATTTTTCAAATGACAAGAAAAAAACATTTGAAGACATAAGGAAAAAAAAAAATAGCAACTGATAAATGTGAACAAAAGGGAGGGGAATTAAATCAAGGTGTTGGCCTTTCGTCAACATCTAGCTTGTTTGGGCGACATGGTAGCACATTGGTTAGCACTGTTGCTTCACAGCACCCGGGTCCCAAGTTTGTTTCCCGGCTTAGTTCACTGTCTGTGCGGACTCTGCATGGTATCCCAGTGTCTGCGTGGGTTTCCTCCGGGTGCTCCGGTTTCCTCCCACAATTCCCAAAAGACGTGCTTGTTAGGTGAAGTGGACATTCTGAATTCTCCCTCCGTGTACCCGAACAGGTGCCGGAGTGTTGCGACTAGGGGATCTTCACAGTAACTTCATTGTAGTGTTAATGTAAGCCAACTTGTGACAATAATAACAATTATTATTAGGATAATAATAAAGTGAGAAAATTTGAAGCGGGCGATATACATGTAGGGGAAGCAAGACAAGTATTTGAGGGAGAATGGAGGGTGAATGGTTCATTTAGATGAAGAATGATGGGAGGTGGCATGAGTGAAGCACAAACACCAGCATGGTCTGATGGGCTGAATGGCCTGTTTCTGCTCCCTTTATCCTATGCAATCCTCTACTCAGCGCTGGAGACCTGAAGTACCTTGTGGTTTAATTCAAAGTTACTACTGTTTTTGTTTTATACTGGTCAGATAAATACAGGAAAATCTAGAATTTTGAACATAGCTAATCCAATGGATGCACATATCTGGTCACAAATTTACATTATCCAGAAGACAATGATTGTGGTCGGGCCTCCGAGAAAGGGTTCATTTTCACCCACTGGTGGATACAAAGGAAAGGAAATACGATTACACTGGCATGGCAGAAAATGCAAATTGAAACATAACAACAGGAAAGGAATGCAAACCCTGCCTTCCTTCGGCACAGAATTGGCATTACGCCAACTCAATGCTAGCATGGCTTTAAATAAAAGCATATTCAACTCGGGAGATTTTTATGGTGCTTTTGACACAGATTGCTACTGAGCCAATCAAAAACGTGCCTGCTTATCTCCCAGCCTGGCCCGTGAAAGCTGAACAAAAATCGGCTGAAGGGGGATCCATTTCCTGCGGGGGTTCAAGTGCAATTTGTGTAGGTTAAAGCTAAAATTTGGGTAACCTTGAAAGTCAATAATGAAACACATACAGGGAGCATTCAAATTATAGACATCGTAGTCAAAACTGCAGGAACACTGCCAAGTTCTCTTTATCTCAGACTCTGTTGAGCTACTTTGTTTTGGGTGGACGAAAATGTATCTGATCCTGCAACTTGACTGCTCAGCTCCTGTGCAGATAAGAGGGGCATTACGCTGTACCTGGCCCCATTGAACTGACTGATGAAATCCAAGCTTGAGTTTAAAACAAAGAGGTTGTGTGTTGCAGCATCAGAACATCACAGCCAACTTCTTCCATGGCTCCTGTCAGGATCATGTAGCAGACAGCTGACTAAAAGCACTATAATTTATCTCTTTTGAATCGCAGTGCCAAGGACAAACACAAACTGAAAATCTAATCTAGTCCTTTTTGCAAGATACCCACTCGGAATTCAGAGAATCACGTTAGCTTAATAATGCTTCACTCACTCCTCAACGACCCAGCGAGCAGACTGAGGCCCATATTTTCACAATTTTTATGATTTAACTGTCTTTGCTTTAGCTACAAAATGAAAGAACAAGCTATTTTTGCTCTACATATTTGAAATGGAGGTTCGCCAATGAGATATCGTGATCAAGATCTCGCCCTCACTGAGTGGGATCCAGTTTTGCATATTTAAGTGAGCAGTTAGCCTCATTTACTCTGAGCCGGAGTATCCCAAAACCCGGCTGTGGTATTATGGGTATTACGGTACCTGATAGGCTAAAGCACCATTGGTGGAAACTGTATGCTTGCTATTGGTTAGAGTGTATGATAGCTCCGCCCTGATAGGTGGGGTATAAGAACCCGTGCCACCCCAACAGCCCTCATTCTGTACCTGAGCTGCTGGGGGAAACATCTAACTTATTAAAGCCTTCAGTTGGACTACAACCTCGCTTTAGTGGTCATTGATCGTGCATCACCGGCATTGAACGCCTATGCCTGGGCGACCTCAACGTGCTGCCATTTAGCACTGGTCCACACAAACATGGACTAAGTGTAATGGCACTTGGAGAGCCTCCTATGCCACCCGGGTACTACGAGCGTGTCCGGGTGGCACTGTCAAGCTGGCAGGGGGCATGGCCAGTGTGCCAGGTTGGTGGTGCCAGGTTACCCATGTTGGGATTGTCTGGGGTGTCCTGCCCTCGAGGTGGGGCTCGAGGACCCCCACAAATTTTTTTTTTGGGGGGGGGGGGGGGGCGGATCCTCACTGAAACCCAGAAAAAAAGGCCTGTTTGATGGCAGGGTCGCTTTTGGTGCTGCAGGCTCCGAGGCACACCCTGCTACCCGTGCCCAAAACGGGATTCTGTTTTTTCCCGTTAAATTGCGCTCTTTGTATCTGCAACACATTATAAAAGTACTCCAGAAATACCATCAGTAATGCCCCCACCGCATCCTCTGCAATTGTATAAGACATTGGTGAGGCAAATTGTGTGCAATTTGGTGTCCTGATTGGAGGAAGGATGTTCTTTTTATGGAGAGCAGCGAAGGTTTACCAGGCTGATTCCTGGGTTGGCGGGACTGTCATACGAGGAGGGTCTAAATCGGTTAGGATTATATTCATTGGGGTTTAGAAGAGTGAGAGGGGATCTCGTAGAAACTTTCAAAATTCTAACAGAAAGAATGTTACCAATGGTGTGGGAGTCTAGAAATAGGGATCGTAGTTTGAGGCTAAGGGGTAAACCTTTCAGGACTTGAGGTGGGCAGAACCTTTTCACCCAGAGAGTGGTGAATCTGTGGAATTCACTACCACAAAAAGTAGTTGATGTCAAAGCATCGTGTAATTCGAACAAGGAATTAGATAGAGCTCTTGGGGGCTAAAGGGATCAAGGAATATGGAGGAAAGGCGGGATCAGGGTATTGAACTTGATTAGCCATGATCAGAATGAATGGCGGAGCAGACTCAAAGGGCCAAACGGCCTCCTCCTGCTTCTATTTTCTATGTCTGTTTCTATGTCTGATTCAAAGGAAAGACGAAACAAAGGCTTCTGTACTTCCTGAAGCCAGCCCCACAAGCATTCAGGCAAAACTCCTGCAAAATGTCTGGATGGCTGCCCACCGCCTCCCCAATGCCCCATTTAAATGGCCAATGTTTTGGGGGTGTGGCGACACAAAGAAAATGCTTTGTTGACATTTTGAAGCGCTCCATAAAGTGTGGCAGCATTGACATTGAGGACCAGGAGGAGCTTGCTACCAATGGTTCAGAATAGTGCCAAGTTGTCCATCGGACTGCATCATAATTTGAGCACCAACATCTTGATGATGAGGCAGAGCATTGGCACAGAAGGAAATAAAAGTGCTGCAATCCAGATTCCGCTACCTCATTGGACTTCCTGCTCCATGTGCCCGAAGTTCTGCGAGCCAAGATTCACCCTGTTCAGACACATGAAGATCCATAGCACAAGCCCATGACCCTGAGTAGGCGTCACCCTCGAATCGAGGAACCAATGTGATCTCCGCCCTCCTCCCAAGCGCCAGCTCATTGTGAGGAGATCCTCAGTTCCCCGAGCCATCCCCTACTCATCGCTATGTGGAAAATGCCAACTTGGCACCTTGACAGTGGCAATCTGGTACCTGGAAGTGACACCTTAGCACCTTGGTAATGCCAGGCTGACAACAGTCCCAGGGTACCACCCTGCCCAAAGGGCATGCACCTCCGATCCCCTGGGAGACCCCCCACAAGTGCCGTTCCATCTGGTCCCCGTTTGTGGAGACCAGTACTGATTGGTGCTCGCCAGATGTCTCCGAGACGAAGGGGACAGATCGCAACGCCTCAGGTGCCTCGGGAAAGGGCATATTACAGTGAGACTAGCTGTCTCACCCTAATATTTAGATTTTCCAAAACGTGAGCCTGCCCATAATGGGCGGGATTCACATCGCAACATCTCGCAAGATCGCGTTAGATCTTGCCAGGTGTTGTGAGCCAGGTATATCCCGGGAGCAAGGTGCCGTGGTTCTAGTGCCCATGTTGTGCCACGGCATGCTCCTTTTCAGGCGCAGCATGGCCATTCGATCGTGCCCAACAAAATGAAAGTGGAACACATCTGAAATCTTATTCATATATGTATAAGAATGCCATTTTGTTAATTATTTCCATATTTCAATTCCCAATGACCAGATCTGCCATTACCTCATTAATTAACCATTACCGTGTAAAATTCTTCTGCTATCTCTCCCCAAGATTGGGGCTTATAGGGAGGGACATAGGTCACTATTAGGCCCTACTACTGCGCGAGGAGACTTAGGCAACTCAAGTGGCACTGCATCAGTAATTATGTGGCAGGTGAGGAAAGGGTCGGACTATGGCAGCAGGCCTCACCAGTCAACATTGCTCTGCTCTGCCACTATTCCAGTCAGATGTCTTGTGGGTTGGCAGAGGTAAGTCACCCAGATAAGATTTCTGTCCAATCCTTTATTGCCTCACTACACTGTAAGTGTAGGTGCTTTAATTAGAAGATTTCCAAGTTTCATTAGTATATTTTGAATTTGTAGTCTATAAACCATTGTGTCACTAGCAACAAATCAGCAAGATGCAAAACATGTCCCATGGTGCATCTTTTCCAGATGAAACACTCATTGTAAACTGGAGGCAAATTACACCATCAATTTTGATTCATTTGCTTCTAATTCAGGCTGCCTCCAATTCACTACTGAATGGCACCGAGGAAGCAAGTCTGAATAGTCAAATTGGAGAAAAAAAAACTGTACGTAATACAAGACAAATGGGGACAAAGTGATTTTGTTCTCACTATTTTCCACTACAAGTACATACTAAATTACTTCTTGCAATTCACGCAGTCAAGGATTCGGGTTTGACAGAGCCATTCATCAAGTACATATTTTTAAAATAAATTTAAGAATACCCAATTGATTTTTTTTCCCAATTAAGGGGCAATTTAGCGTGGCCAATCAACCTACCCTGCACATCTTTTGGGTTGTGGGTCGAAACCCACGCAAACGCGGGGAGAATGTGCAAACTCCACACAGACAGTGACCTAGAGCTGGGATCAAACCTAGGACCTCGGCGCTGTGAGCCTGAAGTGCTAACCATTGTGCCACCATGCTGGCCCCTCATACATATTTTAAGGTGTAATCTTGAATTGAATATCTAAATACTTAATTTAAGTGTTACTAGAGTTTATGACTCAACCATCCTTCCAGGAAGTGAGTTCCAATCTCCCAACACCTTCTGGATGAAAATGCTTCCGCTCAACTTTCATTCCACTTCTTATCTTAAATCTAGGCCCGCTGGTTATTAACCCCCCCCCAACGAAAGGGAAAAGTGCCTTTCCATCCACTGTCTCTATGTCCCTCAAAATCGTATACACCTCTATCAGGTCCCCTCTCAACCTTAGTTGCTTCATGGAAAACAACCCCAGCCGATCGAATCTCTCCTCATAACTCAAGATCCTCCAGCCCAGGCAGCACCCTGGTAAACCTCCTCTGCACTCGCATCCTTTCCATAATGCGCTGACCGGAACTGCATGCAGTATTCCAGCTGTGGCCTCACCAACATTTTACACCAGTTAGCGTGACTTCCCTGCTCTTGTATTCTATGCCTCGACTAATAAAGGCAAGTATCTCATATGCCTTCTTAGCCACCTTATCTACCTGCCCTGCCACCTTCAGGAATCTGTGGGCGGGCACTCCAGGGTCCCTCTGATCTTCAGTACTTTCCAGCGTCTTATCATTCATAGCGTAATTCTTTGCCCTGTTCTGCCTTCCCAAGTGCATTAAATCACACTTTTCCAGGTTGAATTCCGATTGCTACTGCTCTGCCACCTGACCAGTCCATTGAAATCCTCTTTAATCTATTTCATTGGTAAGCAGAAAAGCCAATAAATTGGGTTTTGTCCAGAAAGAAGGAATTTCCTGAAAAATTATCAGCAAAACATACATACCACCCATGACTTCAAAAATCCTAACCCTTCCCTCATTCATTCACAGAAAATCAGAATTACCCTAGAAAGTCTCTAGTTTGTCTCACTAAATTCATAATGGGCATATTTTCAGAAAAACACCCCCCTACCTCCTTGCCCCTTCACCTCCACTTCACCTCCCAACAGGCAAACAATATCCAATATTTGGTCCAGATCAGCAGGCAACAGTTTTCTTCGTGGAATTGGAATCTAGTCTATTCAATTCAGAATTAGCAAGTCAATGGCCATTTTCCCACTTTAAAAAAAACCAAATGACCTCTGAAGTTAGAAAAAGCAGCTTGGAAACTGCTCCCAGTGTTTCACCACCCTCCACAGGATCGTTTAGCACTAGGAAACTATTATGCTACCACATTCGCACAAAGCTGTTTTAAAAAATATATATATTTATTAAAGTTTTTTCACACAATTTTTCTCCCTTACAAACAATAACCCCCCTCCCCTCGTAACCACAAAAAAACGAGAAATCGCGCAGAGCAAGATATATACATGGCAAAATGATATATTTACACAGCTTTGTACACTGGCCCTCACCCGTACGTGCCAGTTTCCCCAACCCTTCATGTTATCTCTTGCTCATCCACCCTCCCAGGCAGTCCCCCCTTTCCCCGCCCCCTTCCCTGGTCGTCCCCTCCCCCCCCCGCCCCCCCCCCCCCCCCCCAGGACGTCCCCTCCACCCCCCACCCCTCCCCCCAAAGGTTGCTGCTGCTGACTGACCTTCCTCTAACGCTCCGCGAGATAGTCTAGGAACGGTTGCCACCGCCTGTAGAACCCCTGCGCAGACCCTCTTAGGCGAACTTAATCCTCTCCAACTTTATGAACCCAGCCATATCATTTATCCAGGCCTCCAGGCTGGGGGGGCTTCGCCTCCTTCCACATTAGCAAGATCCTTCGCCGGGCTACTAGGGACGCAAAGGCCAGAATGCCGGCCTCTTTCGCCTCCTGCACTCCCGGTTCGTCCACTACTCCAAATATTGCTAGCCCCCAGCTTAGCTTGACCCGGACTTTCACCACCTGAGATATTGCTCCCGCCACTCCTCTCCAGAACCCCTCCAGTGCCGGGCATGACCAAAACATATGGACATGGTTCGCCGGGCTCCCTGAGCACCTTCCACATCTGTCCTCTACCCCAAAGAACCTACTCAACCTCGCCCCCGTCAAGTGTGCTCTGTGGACCACCTTAAATTGTATCAGGCTGAGCCTGGCACACGAGGAGAAGGAATTAACCCTTCCTCGGGCATCAGGCCACAGACCCTCCTCGATCTCCTCCCCCAGCTTTCCCCTCTTCTTTCAACTCCTGGTGTATTTCTGACACCTTGCCCTCCCCGACCCATACACCTGAGATCACCTTATCTTGAACTTCTTGTGCCGGGAGCAACGGGAATTCCCTCACCTGTCGCCTCACAAAAGCCCTCACCTGCATATATCTAAAGGCATTTCCCGGGGGTAACTCGAACTTCTCCTCCAGTGCGCCTAGGCTCGCAAACGTCCCGTTGATGAACAGGTCCCCCATTCTTCCAATCCCCACCCGATGCCAGCTCTGGAACCCCCCGTCCATCTTCCCCGGGACAAACGCACAAAGCTGTTTTGAGTGGACATTAATGTGTACAAGTAGTGTGTAGCTCAGCAGTCACATCTGGTCATAGGGCTCTTGAGTCCTCTTAAACAAGAGTTGTGAGCCTGCGTCAAATATAAATTCTGGCAACTTTTGGAATTAGCAACTTGTGAAGTTCAGCTCAAGTCCAGCACAGAGCCATGTTTTAAAAGTCTCAAGGTTGCCCAATGGACCACCTGGTAACCTTTTAAAGTGTTGAGAGCACAAAGACTCCACTGACTCCTTTAAAATTAAAAAAATAACCAACTAGGGAGAGTGAAGGTCTTTCATGGTCCTTGGTTGCTCATTTCAGTGTGAGTGGCAGCCAGGAATATACCTTGGGTTCACCAACTGTGGCTCACAGGAATGCAATTGAAGTCCCAGTAACTGGAGTATAATGGTACTCAGGCTCAAATAGTGTTCTAATCGAAAAACTTTGAAGAAGCCACTCGGGTTACTGGAGAAGACACATGAATTGGGATTTCCACCAACCTTCCTAAAACTATGACCCTGGCCTATTACCTGTGCAAAACCATTGGCTAGTGTAGTGGGAACCCCTGTCCAAGGAGAAATACCACAAGAGGAGACATCAATCGTGTTAGGAACAATTGCCTCACTGCGGCCAAGATCGAAGTCTTCGGCAGGTTAGTGCTGGGAATGGAACGGAGAAAGAGACAGCTTCTGCAAGTCCTTCCTCCTGGAGGCTTCCCACTGCTATCCCCAGAGGAATATCCCAGGGTCATCCACTCTCTGGCAACTCGAGTACCTGTGGGCACTTGTATGTGGTGACGAGGTAAGGAACAGCCATTGCTGGTCCTAACGGTAGGGTTAGGGGAGAGGAAGAGAAGGGCAAGAGAGAAAGTAAGGTTGGGAGGCTACAATATCCAGTTCTTATCATAGTCATAGAATTTACAGTGCAGAAGGAGGCCATTCGGCCCATCGAGTCTGCACCGGCTCTTGGAAAGAGCACCTACCCAAGGTCAACACCTCCACCCTATCCCCATAACCCAGTAACCCCACCCAACACCAAGGGCAATTTTGGACACCAAGGGAAATTTATCATGGCCAATCCACCTAACCTGCACATCTTTGGACTGTGGGAGGAAACCGGAGCACCCCGAGGAAACCCACGCACACACGGGGAGGATGTGCAGACTCTGCACAGACAGTGACCCAAGCCGGAATCGAACCTGGGACCCTGGAGCTGTGAAGCAATTGTGCTATCCACAATGCTACCGTGCTGCCCCCTGGTTATTCTCTTTGATTTGGGCAAAGGGAAGTACAAGGAAGACATAATCTGTGGTCACGTTAAACTATCAATAACTTAAAATCGAGTGGCAGTCAGTCACCGGTTTAGTTTTATTTCTGGTGCAGTAAAATGTAGGGCCCTTTGGCTGTCAAATTCAAGTTCTTTTTCCAGATTAAAGGTGGAGGAAAAGAAGCCTACATTCTATTCCTCAAACCCCAAAAAATGTTACGTAAGCATTGCAATAGCATTAAAAACTGTATATCCTCTAGCACAAACAAAACAATTTAGTTTCTCAAATCAAAGTCAATTATGCTGCCAAAATATAGCTTAGACCTTATAAATTAGTCATCACATCTTTTACAATTAAGTGTCAGCATGTTAAACCTCAACATTCCATTAACCAAGATATTTTTAAACTGGCAAAAATTTTGCTGCCTCAATTCCAACAACATTAATCATGTACCTGTTTTTCGAGAATTGGGAGTTGAATCAAGTTTCAATTCCTTCATTTGGATTGAAGCCACTCAATCCCATCATTCTGCCGTCAATTTGATCGGTCTTATTTTGTCTTACTAGGTTCTTGGAATGTTTTGAAGCTATGCTAGCCACATGTCCTTCATAACGATTCTATATCTTAATCCATAATTCTAGAAACATTAAAAAAAAATTAAAATCCATGTGAGCTCTTAATAATAATCTGATAATCTTTATTATCGTCACAAGTAGGCTTACGTTAACACTGCAATGAAATTACTGTGAAAATCCCCCAGTCGCTGGAGTTCGGGTACACGGAGGGAGAATTCAGAATGTCCAATTCACCTAACAGCACATCTTTCGGGACTTGTGGGAGGAAACCGGAGCACCCGGAGGAAACCCATGTAGACACGGGGAGAACGTGCAAACTCCGCACAGACAAGTGACCAAAGCCGGGAATCGAACCTGGAACCCTGGAGCTGTGAAGCAACAGTGCTAACCACTGGGCTACCATGCTGCAACATTTTATCTGAAAGACAGCAACTCCTGACAGTGAAGCACACCCTCAGTACTGCACAAGAGTGTCAGCCTAGATCTTTAAGTCCTGGAGTGGGACTTGAAAAGGAAGTAGTTAGAAAGAACTTGCTGTGATCTACTCAGCCAAGTTTACTGAATTTTGGAAAAAGCACACTTGCTGAAAAATAAATTGAAGGAAAGCTGAAACATCTTGAATTCTTTGCAAGGGCAACACACTGGAGGAAATAGTTTTCAAATGGCAACAGCAACATATTTGACAGCACCTTCAACATTGTAAAACATCCCAAAGCACTTCATTATCAGAAAACATTTAACACACAAGACGATATTAGGGCAGGAATAGGGAGAGGCGAGATCATAGAGGTATCTGAACACACAAGATAATTCTAAGTTTGAGCTTTTGCCAAATCAGGAGCCAATGCAGATCATTAAACACAAAGGTGATGTGTAAATGGGACTTAATGCGACTTAGATTATGGACAGCTGAGATTTGGAGTGCTGACAGGGGGTGGGAGACAGGAAGGTAGTCAGCAGAGCATTTGAATAGCCCAGATTGGAGGCAACAAAAGCATGGCTGAGGGCTACAGCAGCAGCACCTGATGAAGGGGTAGAAATAAATAACACCACCCAGGTGGAAGTAGACAGTCAGTGAGCGAGAGAATATAGGTATGGATAGGGTGCATGCAAAAGAGAAAGTTGAGCAGATTTGGTGCTGCACAAGGTATAAAGACAACACAGGAGCCACAAACAACATTGCAATAATGGTGATTCAATACAAATCATTAAAGTAGACATGTCTCCCCTGGTTTTAAGTGCCAACTTTGTAATAGCCTTTACTGCGTAGAGATTTGAAGAGTCACAGTACAGTCAAGAAGACATTTACTTTTCTTTGTACATGTATTACTTTCTCCACCTTCCCTAAGGGAGTAGAAAATTGCTTTCATCAATGTTATTTATCTAACTCATACTTTCTGGTCAGAAATATTGCATATACATTTTTTTTAAACTTTAAGTTATTGAAATAATTGTGTGGCTGACTGAAATTAATGACTTAATGAATGTCAGGCGACTCATATGAATGCCACGGTTCTGAATTATGCTGTTGTTTTCTTTTGGATCAACATGGTTGATGCCAACAATTGAGTTCTGAATTGCCGGGTCAATCAGAAATAGGAAAAAGGACCTTTTCCAAACATTAGGTTGCATGCTTCAATTTCTGAAGTGCGTGCTGGACAACATTTTTACTGCACAATTTTGCATTTAATAAAAGGAATTTCTCTTTAAACAAGCTTGTTTATTCTCCATTATGCGGTTGGAGGTTTTAAAAAAAAACATTCTAATTGTCGGTGGAGTCCCAGCATTTCAGAATAGTCAGACTGCATTTAATACAAACATTATTTTATGCTTGCACGGAAAGATATAGCTAAAGTGGATCACCTGACAGCTTGCTGCATCAGTACAATTGAGGCACCCTTGAGTTCTTCACAAAAAAAAAGTATAGAAAGCTTTTTAACCCTTGAATTCATACTGCTGATCGCAAAAAAAAAAAGGATATCAATACAGGAAGTACAAAATACATGGAAGGTCCATTTCTGACCAATGGGGGTGCCCATACAGGGGACCCTGTTGGAAACAATGTTTGTGCAATGGCCAGGCCATAAGAATATATGTATATTTAGGAGTATGTTTGCCCTGTATTTTTTGGATACAAGTAGATTCTAATGTGGCCCAGATGTATTTTCCTTTTACAGCACGGTAACACTTTTGTTAAGTTGTTTCCACTGCTAAGACCACATGGGATGGCAATTGGAGGAATCTCTGCCTGGTTTCTGCAACGTGATAACTGCTGCTTTTTAAGCGACTAGAGAAACAGCTATTCCAGCATAATAAAGAGATATTCTGTGACCCACTGATCTGCCAGATGAGAGGACAGTTAGTTCCTTTTGTTTAAATTGGATTTCATCCATAGGTCCAAATATAGCTTTAAAAATAGCGCTGGCAGAAGTTACATTCAAGAGTCTCGAGACGTAGATTTTGGTCTAAGTACATGCATGTGCTAATTGTAATGTTAAGCACATTTCTCATAACTTCCTTCCCCCTATAAGCCATCATTTTTCTCAATTAAAAAGTCTGGAATTTTTGGCTGTAGTGTTAAGTAAAATAAAACTGCCATTGCAGTCCTTAGAAAACAAACGAGAGCCATTTGTCACGTTCTTCTTAGGCAACTGTAAGAACTGAAGCCTGTTCTTTCCTTAGGTTGCAACGAACAGCACGACAGCAGAGTTGGTGCAAAAATCACTTCGTTCCTCACCAAAACCAAAGTTGTGGCGTAAATCCAGAGTCAGGGCCAAACCTGTCTCAGGAGGTGAAGTGGAGTGAAAGAGTCTGCAAAAACAGGAAGCCATTTCAAAATCTACATGTTTTGATAAGGCCACGTTGCAACAAGTTCCAGTTTGTTCCCAACTCGGATAACAATGAAATATTCTGCATGCAGACAATTCTAGTCCAGGAAGATTTTCTCATGTAGAACACACCTCATTAGATAGAATCTTACAGCAGCATAGCTTGTCTTTAAGACCGGAATTTGAAGTTACTGTTTGGGTTTGGAAAGGGTGAGTTTAGCACCATTTGACATTTTAAGTTTGGCTTAACTTAAAATGTCAAATGTTGAGGTCAAACATTACGTAGTTCATGTTGTGTTATGTTATTGCTGGTAACTTAAGCTGCCACTTGATGTAGGCTCTGCTGAAAGATGCTCCAGACTCGGAGACAAGTTTAACGTTTTTATTGAACGATTAACAATGCTTTTAAATGAATTTGACGCTCTACTAATCTGCCTCTAGTAACTCAGTCTATTCTGCTAACTATACAAGCTTGCTCACGACCATGTGCTAGGGTGTGATGTTGCTGATAATCAACCCTGTCCTGCTCTCTTGGTTTCCGCCGGTCGAAGAGGCAGAGCCTGTATGCCTTGTCCTTTTTATATGGGTTGTGTAGTGCCCCCTTGTGGTAATGCCACCTCTGGGTGTCCTGATTACCCATTGTTGTGTCCTGTTCTAATGACCCATTGGTTGCATGTCTGCATGTCATGACATCTCTGGTGCTCCCTCTAATGGTTACTTAGTTGCAGTGTATTTACATTAACCCCTTGTGTATATACTGTGATGCATATCACTACATCCCCCCCTTTTTTCGTGTTACATATTTTCTGTACTTTGTGAAAGAAAATTGTACAAAATAGGTAGATGAATGATGACATGTACAAGTTGTCATGATATTGATGATTATACAATACCAATTAATATCTATGAGTCCAATTTTGTGAATTTGTACGGTTGAGTTGCTTTCTTCTTCTGTTGTTGAAGTGGTGATGTTGAAGTTGTCATTTCTTTGTGAACGTCGTCAGTGTTCTTGTGTTTAAGTACCCAAGAAGTCATCATGAGGTGTTCGAATGGTCGAATCACTTCATTGTCTGATTTAGTCTTTTTTTTATGCTTGTGGTAGCGATTCTGTATGTCATCTTTCTTGAAAGCTGGTTTGCTTGTTTGTAGTAGAGCAAACGTGAATGTGAGATTCGTTGTCATGCCATGGTATGTTTGTACTCTTGCCATTGTTTTGAGCTGTGCTGTTACATTGTCCTTCGTGTGCAGAGTTGTACCATGTCGTACAAGTTGTTGTTTTATCGTTGTTTTTTTGTTTTTGCCGTGCTTGTCGCGCTCAATGACTGTTCCATGTGGATAATTCGAGTCATTCTCAAAGTTACTTGTGTCAGTGTCCTTTGTGGTATCTGATGCTTCATTGAGTGTTTCTTCTTGAGGGTTGTGAGAATGACCAGATGTTGCATTGATCTTGGTGACATCACTTCTTTGTGGTTGATGGGATTCCTCTTTGATTCCTTGGTGCTCCTCTTCTGGAATCATTTCTGGTTCACTTGAATCATCATCGGTTCCTTGATGCTCCTCGTCTGGAGTCAAAATCTTCTAGATTTCATTTTCTTGTGGAGAGGCTCGAGTGGATGAGGTTTTAATTGACGTGGTCTCACTGGACTCAAGAGTAGTTTCACTTTGATTGTTGAGTGCCTCTGCACATACGAGCTGAGATCTGTCAGTCTCGCTGTGATAAGAACATAAGAACTAGGAGCAGGGGTTGGCCATCTGGCCCCTCGAGCCTGCTCCACCATTCAATGAGATCATGGCTGACCTTTTGTGGACTCAGCTCCACTTTCCGGCCCGAACACCATAACCCTTAATCCCTTTATTCTTCAAAAAACTATCTTTATCTTAAAAACATTTAATGAAGGAGCCTCGACTGCTTCACTGGGCAAGGAATTCCATAGATTCACAACCCTTTGGGTGAAGATGTTCCTCCTAAACTCAGTCCTAAATCTACTTCCCCTTATTTTGAGGCTATGCCCCCTAGTTCTGCTTTCACCCGCCAGTGGAAACAACCTGCCCGCATCTATCCTACCTATTCCCTTCATAATCTTCTATGTTTCTATAAGATCCCCTCCTCATCCTTCTAAATTCCAATGAGTACAGTCCCAGTCTACTCAACCTCTCCTCGTAATCCAACCCCTTCAGCTCTGGGATTAACCTAGTGAATCTCCTCTGCACACCCTCCAGTGCCAGTACGTCCTTTCTCAAGTGAGGAGACCAAAACTGAACACAATACTCCAGGTGTGGCCTCACTAACACCTTATACAATTGCAGCAGAATCTCCCTAGTCTTAAACTCCATCCCTCTAGCAATGAAGGACAAAATTCCATTTGCCTTCTTAATCACCTGTTGCACCTGAAAACCAACTTTTTGCGACTCATGCACTAGCACACCCAGGTCTCTCTGCACAGCAGCATGTTTTAATATTTTATCATTTAAATAATAATCGCTTTTGCTGTTATTCCTACCAAAATGGATAACCTCACATTTGTCAACATTGTATTCAATCTGCCAGACCCTAGCCCATTCACTTAGCCTATCCAAATCCCTCTGCAGACTTCCAGTATCCTCTGCACTTTTTGCTTTACAACTTATCTTAGTATCGTCTGCAAACTTGGACACATTGCCCTTGGTCCCCAACTCCAAATCATCTATGTAAATTGTGAACAGTTGTGGGCCCAACACTGAACCGAGGGACATCACTAGCTACTGATTGCCAACCAGAGAAACACCCATTAATCTCCACTCTTTGCTTTCTATTAATTAACCAATCCTCTATCCACGCTACTACTTTCCCCTTAATGCCATGCATCTTTATCTTATGCAACAACCTTTTGTGTGGCACCTTGTCAAAGGCTTTCTGGAAATCCAGATATACCACATCCATTGGCTCCCTGTTATCTACCGCACTGTTAATGTCCTCAAAAAATTCCACTAAATTAGTTAGGCACGACCTGCCCTTTATGAACCCATGCTGCGTCTGCTCAATGGGACAATTTCCATCCAGATGCCTCGCTATTTCTTCCTTGATGATAGATTCCAGCATCTTCCCTACTACCGAAGTTAAGCTCACTGGCCTATAATTACCCACTTTCTGCCTACCTCCTTTTTTAAACAGTGGTGTCACGTTTGCTAATTTCCAATCCGCCGGGACCACCCCAGAGTCTAGTGAATTTTGGTAAATTATCACTAGTGCATTTGCAATTTCCCATGCCATCTCTTTTAGCACTCTGGGATGCATTCCATCAGGTCCAGGAGACTTGTCTACCTTTAGCCCCATTAGCTTGCCCATCACTACCTCCTTGGTGATAACAATCCTCTCAAGGTCCTCACCCGTCATAGCCTCATTTCCATCAGTCACTGGCATGTTATTTGTGTCTTCCACTGTGAAGACCGGCCCAAAAAGCCTGTTCAGTTCCTCAGCCATTTCCTCATCTCCCATTATTAAATCTCCCTTCTCGTCCTCTAAAGGACCAATATTTACCTTAGCCACTCTTTTTTGTTTTATGTATTTGTAGAAACTTTTACTATCTGTTTTTATATTCTGAGCAAGTTTACTCTCATAATCTATCTTACTCTTCTTTATAGCTTTTTTAGTAGCTTTCTGTTGGCCCCTAAAGATTTCCCAGTCCTCTAGTCTCCCACTGATCTTTGCTACTTTGTATGTTTTTTCCTTCAATTTGATACTCTCCCTTATTTCCTTAGATATCCACGGTCGATTTTCCCTCTTTTTATCGTCCTCCCTTTTTGTTGGTATTAACCTTTGCTGAGCACTGTGAAAAATCACTTGGAAGGTTCTCCACTGTTCCTCAACTGTTTCACTATAAAGTCTTTGTTCCCAGTCTACCTTAGCTAGTTCTTCTCTCATCCCATTGTAATCTCCTTTGTTTAAGCACAAAACACTAGTGCTTGATTTTACCTTCTCACCCTCCATCTGTATTTTAAATTCCACCATATTGTGATCGCTCCTTCCGAGAGGATCCCGAACTATGAGATCATTAATCAATCCTGTCTCATTACACAGGACCAGATCTAGGACCGCTTGTTCCCTCGTAGGTTCCATTACATACTGTTCTAGGAAACTATCGCGGATACATTCTATAAACTCCTCCTCAAGGCTGCCTTGACCGACCCGGTTAAACCAATCAACATGTAGATTAAAATCCCCCATGATAACTGCTGTACCATTTCTACATGCATCTGTTATTTCTTGGTTTATTGCCTGCCCCACCATAATGTTACTATTTGGTGGCCTATAGATTACTCCTATCAGTGACTTTTTCACCTTACTATTCCTGATTTCCACCCAAATGGATTCAACCTTATCCTCCATAGCACCGATGTCATCCCTTACTGTTGCCCGGATGTCATCCTTAAATAACAGAGCTACACCACCTCCCTTACCATACACTCTGTCCTTCCGAGTAGTTTGATACCCTCGGATATTTAACTCCCAGTCGTGACCATCCTTTAACCATGTTTCAGTAATGGCCACTAAATCATAGTCATTCACGATGATTTGCGCCATCAACTCATTTACCTTATTCCGAATACTAGGAGCATTCAGGTAAAGTACACTTATGTTGGCTTTTTTACCTGTTCTGAATCTTAACACCTCGATCAGTAACCTCTCCTAAGTTATATTTCCTCTTAACCTTTCTCCTAATTTTCCTTGTCGTTGAACCCATATCTTCATGTAACAACCTGCCGCGTCGTTTCCATTAATGTTTTCACTTCCCGTTTTATTTCTTTTAGTATTCCTGGTCCTATTCACTGAGCTCCCCTCAGTCACTGTACCTTGTACTGTCGCCCTTTTTGATTTTTGACTATGGCTTCTCTGCCTTACACTTTCCCCCTTACTGCCTTTTATTTCTGTCCCTGTTTTACTACCTTCCAACTTCCTGCATCGGTTCCCATCCCCTTGCCACATTAGTTTAAACTCTCCCCAACAGCTCTAGCAAACACCCCCCCTAGGACATCGGTTCCAGTCCTGCCCAGGTGCAGACCGTCCGGTTTGTATGGTCCCACCTCCCCAGAACCGGTTCCAATGTCCCAGGAATTTGAATCCCTCCCTCTTGCACCATCTCTCGAGCCACGTATTCATCCTCTCTATCCTGACATTCCTACTCTGACTAGTTCGTGGCACTGGTAGCAATCCTGAGATTACTACCTTTGAGGTCCTACTTTTTAGTTTAACTCCTAGCTCCCTAAATTCAGCTTGTAGGACCTCGTCCCGTTTTTTTTACCTATATCGTTGGTGCCTATGTGCACCACGACAGCTGGCTGTTCACCCTCTCTCTCTCCCCCCCCCCCCCCCCCCCCAGAATGTCCTGCAGCCGCTCCGAGACATCCTTGACCCTTGCACCAGGGAGGCAACATACCATCCTGGAGTCTCGATTGCGTCCGCAGAACCGCCTGTCTATTCCCGTTAAAATTGAGTCCCCTATCACTATAGCCATGCCATTCTTCGTCCTGCCCAGCTTCGCAGCAGAGCCAGCCACGGTGCCATGAACCTGGCTGCTGCTGCCTTCCCCTGGTGAGCCATCTCCCTCAACAGTATCCAAAGCGGTATATCTGTTTTGCAGGGAGATGACCGCAGAGGACACCTGCACTGCCTTCCTACTCTTGCTCTGTCTTTTGGTCACCCATTTACTATCTCCCTCAGTACCTTTCACCTGCGGTGTGACCAACTCGCTAAACGTGCTATCCACGACGTCCTCAGCATCGCGGATGCTCCAAACTGAGTCCATCCGCAGCTCCAGAGCCGTCAAGCAGTCTAACAGGAGCTGCAACTGGACACACTTCTTGCACGTGAAGGAGCCAGGGACAGTGGACGTGTCCCTGAGCTCCCACATCGCACACGAGGAGCATGACACGGGTCTGAGATCTCCTGCCATGTCTTAAACCTTCGGTTAACTTCAACAACTACAATTTCAACAAAAAAAACAACAAAGAAAAAATAAATAAATATACCAATGAAAAGAAACAGAAAAACAGAAACACTACTTACCAGGGATAAAAAGCACTTCCTCCCCACCCAGCTTTGATTCAATTCCCACCTAGATTCAAATTCCCAAACTCACTCTTTGCTGTCTCACTCTGGCTGTCTTCTCTCTGGCTCACTGGGAGAACTCACTGGGAGTGAGTTTACAAGTTGCTCTTTCTAAACTGTCCTGAATTGACTCCCCTCCCCCACCTGCTTTTAGATCAAGGTCGATTTAAGTGACTGACACTTAACTGCCAACCAGTTATGTGAATGGGTGGGGCAGCCCTTGTTAACCCACACTGCACAATACTAGCTTAATTTAAATTAATTTAATCTCCTGAAATTCAAAAGGAGCTGCCTTACTGATTTAATTCAATTCAATTCAATTCAATTCCCACCTAGATTCAAATTCCCAAACTCACTCTTTGCTGTCTCACTCTGGTTGTCTTCTCTCTGGCTCACTGGGATCTTGCACATCTTGTATAGGAATTGTGATTTCTTTGTCACTTGACTCACATACAGTGGGTAGACATTCAGTGTCTTCTTGTTGGTTAAATGAGCTGGGTAGACTGTCATAGAGCTGGTTGCTCAGATAAGGTTGATAGACCTTCATGGTCTTGTTCATGCATGGACTTCGCTATGGAGTCTTGAGTTGCTTCCATTGTGGAGTCTGTCAACGAGCTCTCTATGGAGGCTTGTATCGCTCTCTCTGTGGAATCTTTCATCGCTCTCTCTGTGGAGTCATGCAGTGGTCTCGCTGTGGAGTCTTTCATCACTGTGTGTGTGGAGTCGGGGACTCTTTGTGGTGCGTGGACCACTGGTTTGGCCTCAGGCCGCAGTAGAATCCTGTACTCGTACTGAAGTGTGCCCATTCCGCTGAAGACATCTGGGTACTGGGTCAGGATGTCGTCGATGCTGGCCTGAGGATCCGGATGAGATGGAGTCATGGTGTAGACCCGTCGGATGAGGTTCAGTTGCTTGCACCTAGCAGGGACGCCCTGTTTGGCTGAACAATCTCGAAGCGTAGGCTTGTCTGGTATGTGTTGGTTGGCCACCGTCAGGTGGCAGGACCCCAGTGCCTTAATTGCATTGCCAATGTAGTCCTGGAGTTTGCACGCAGCTGGAAGGAGCTTGGGAGCCTTCTTGATTCTCGAGAAGTCCGACTGCGAGATCAGGTTGGCGGAGGCACCTGTGTGCAGTCTAAACTCGATGGGGCATTGGTCGACATCCATCACTGCATTCCATTCGTCCTCGAAATCCACGGCAAGGATTGATGGGACTTGCAATGTGCCTGGTGTGGTGTATTCGCACTTCGTGATGATGCCTACTCGGTATGCGTTATCCAGCTAGTCATCGTCTGGATCTGTAACACTGCCTTGATCAGAGTCATGCGTTTGGTGTCACACACTCCTGATGCCAATGGAGCCGTTCAGTACTCACTGTGTGGCATCGTTTTCTTCTTGTTCAATGAACAAATCATCTTCTTTGGTTTCGGATTTGTCATTGTGCTCTTCACTTTGGGTGGTGCAAACTGCTTGTTCCAGGGTGCTGCGAAGGTTATTTTCAATGTCTGGTAGAGGTTCAGGCATTGTTCTGTCTTTCGCGGTGAAAAAATTGTGCTGTGGCTTTAAAACTCTTCTTTTTAATTTTCAGACATTTCCCCTTTAAGTGGGCGTGGTCCGGGGGTCTCTGACATAATGCTGCTCGTGACATCATGCGTAGGACTCAATTGCGTCTGTGCACGCCGAGGTTCCTTTACTGTGCGTTCTTTTCGCAACTGCACATGCGCGGCTTCTCGTGCATGCGCAAAACACCGGTTTGCACCTTTTAGGGAAGTGCGCATGTGCGGACTGGTCAGACTGCACATGCGCAAGATGGCTGCCATTCAAAATTGCCGTCTTCGTGTTTCAACCCTACCTCCGCCTCGTGGTGAGTATCCATGCCATTTTTACCAATTTCGGTCCTGTCCACCTCGCAGTGGTTGTCGAATTTTTCCAGGATGGTCTGGTATTTTGTTTTGTCCTGCCCTTCTGAGTATTGAAACGAGTTGAAGATCTCTATCGCATGTTCACCCGCAATGGTGAGTAAAAGAGCTATCTTTCATCGATCACGCCATTCAGGTCGGTTGCTTCCATGTATAGTTGGAATTTTTGTTTCAACGAACGCCAGGTAGCACTAAGATTACCGGTGGTCCTGAGTTGATGAGGAGCCTGAATCCTGTTCATCGTGCCTGGATTCAGTTGCTGGTTGTCTCTAACCTTGCTGAGTTGAACCAGGGAGACTGAGCACTCCTGTACCATGTTGTGTTATGTTATTACTAGTAACATAAGCTGCGACTTGATGTAGGCTCTGCTGAAAGATGCTCCAGACTCGGAGACAAGTTTAACGTTTTTATTGAACGATTAGCAATGCTTTTAAATGAGTTCGACACCCTACTAATCTGCCTCTAGTAACTCAGTCTATTCTGCTAACTATACAAGCTTACTCTTGACCATGTACTAGGGTGTGATGTTGCTGATAATTAACGTCTTGCTCTCTTGGTTTCTGCCGGCCAAAGAGGCAGAGCCTGTGTGCCTTGTCCTTTTTATATGGGTCATGTAGTGCCCCTTTGTGGTAATGCCACCTCTGGGTGCCCTGATTACCCATTGGTTGTGTCCTGTTCTAATGACCCATTGGTTGCGTGTCTGCATGTCATGACATCTCTGGTGCTCCCTCTAGTGGTTACTTAGTTGTAGTGTATTTACATTAACCCCTCGTGTATATACAGTGATGCATATCACTACAGTTCATACATGCATTCTCTTGTCTTGGTCCCAATCTCGTCTCTTCTGAACCTTTTGATCTCCTACTTGCTACCTGTCTCATCTCCTCCACTAGTATCTGTACGTAGCATACATTGAAATTATGTGCTCTGCTCACTTGATCCTCAATAATTGCTGAGGAAGTTCCCCAGAAGATGAGAGAATTGAATTTAATGTTATTTGTACTGTTACATGTAAATAATGCCTCAAGACATTTTACTAAGTTAAAAGTGCCATATAAATGCACATATGGGAAGTGTGGGGTTCAGGCGTTGGATAGAAGGGATCAAGAGATGAGTTATTCTTTCATGGTTCCTCAATCTCATTGCTAAGTTAACAGAAAGCTTTTAAATTGCCATCAAAACTTGGACACATTGCAATTTGAGTTGCATTTCCAACATAAAACAGTAAATCCTTTCAGCATTTTCAGGCTGGAATAATGAAAAGAAACCAAATTTCATTCTGCGCAGAATTCAATTTGAAATTTCCTCCTGTTTGGAAGGTTTTTAGCTGGAAAAAGTGTGTCCAGGGTTGTGTTATTGCATGCAAATGCGCACAATAAGCCAATGGTTATGTTGATGCACTAAGAGGATATGCGACAAATTGTCATTGAGTTTTGCTTGTGCCAACAATGCTCCATAGGAGCTTTCAGATCAGTAGGGCAATAGGCAACTTCACCAGAACCACTGGACCATACGTTGCTCACAAGCTTAAGAGATAACTGGAATGATATTGGGAAACAGTTGGAAACATGCCATCTGAATATTTTATTTCAACCCCAGAGGCAGAATGGAGAGTTGAGAAGGATACGTTGTAACAGGAAAAAAAAATTACACCACACAGATTCTCCAAAGTACACCTCAACAGTTTTCAGCAGCTTACAAAACCACTGAGGTAATGCAGCTCACATCAAACTCCTCTTCAAAAAAAAAATAAAGTCATGGCAGAAAGATGTCCAAGTTAGTTATTTTTCTTTTTGTATTAAAAAGTGTTTTACATTATATTTTCCAGAAGTCTGATAGATAGCCTGCCAGGAACGCTAATGTATTCCAACAGTGAAAAGCAGTGGGTGGAATAGGGAGGTGAGCAGAGACGCTGCATTCTCCCACCTAGAGTTTTTATTACAAACAAATGTCAAAAAAAATAAAGAAGCCACAGCTGTGGCCTTTGTGGTAATACAACATCATAACCCACCAGTGTTGAGTAATGTTCTCTGGCTTTGGTTAACAAAGCATCCTGACATGCAAGAGAAGGTGGAAACTGAGCCCACTGTTTTCAAAATACTTCACAAAAAAGTGTGAACTCCATAGCATGTGGTTCACAGCAGAAGAAAACACAGATCAATTACAGAGAACTAAACAAAAAGATGTCTCTTTTTCCACAACTATGCATTTATGCACCCAATATTTGTTAGGCAGGTAGAATCCTTGGTATTCCACAAGTATGCAGCAAGCTTTAATCCATGTATCATGTGCGCTCTATTTATGTGGATGGACAGCTTTACAAGGATATCAGTCCCACTCTTCCTAACAAATGTTTTTTGTTTCTGAAAGCATGCTCTATTTAATATGATGTACAACAGGTTCATAGGTTTGGGGGAAACATGGGGTTTGCAGCTTTCATTTCAAGAAGACTCCATCCAATTGGAACCCAAGTTTTCATCGCTCGGTAGAATCTTCAGTCAATTAGTGTCCAAAGAAAGTTTCAAGGAATGAGGAACACACATTTTTCAGAATTCATGTTTTAACATAAAGAGCATATACCAATGCACATCCTGTCTCTCTTCATAATCTATACAACATGCTTTTCTTTGAATAACATTAACATTAGTCCTCTGGTAGCATACAAGTAAATAATTTGTGATAAAACACCAACTAGCTGGTGAGTAACTTGGACTTTACAGGCCTAAAAGAATGGCACTCAAGTTAGGAAGTGTTCAATGCTTATAGATGTCTATCCCAGTTATCCAACTTCTCAATTGGTTTTCCTGGCAGATCAGGGAATTTCCAGATTTAATGTCTCCCCAACAAAGGAATCTGACAGGATGAGTGAAGGAAAGTACAATACAGCAGGATTCTCTAAACTAAGAACTGGATGTCACTGGAGGATTCTTCCAGAACTATTTTGGAAAACACCACAAAATCTTTTGTTTGTCTGCTTTTTTGGGAGGAAGTCAGGGAGTGCTGGAGGAAAAAGTAGTGAAAAGACGAGATGAAACTTAGAACTGGAAATATAATGCATGCGGATGAAGCCACTGAACCCAAGATGGACCATTGGGACATGAAGTCTAAGTATTAGACAAGATATATGAACCTTCAAAGATGACATGACCAGGGTCTAGTGTGACATGATTTTCTACAATCGCTTCATGGATTAAACCAGCATTAGGTACTGACCAAAAATCCTGGTCAGGCGAACAACTCACTAACTTATTTCCCCTTTGAAGAGAGGTGAAAATGCCTGGCTGTCAAACATAAAACACCAATATGGTAACTCGGAAAATGTCAATCAATTTTATTACTTAATAACAGGAGAAATACTAAACGTACTTACTTTTCCTTCAGGACAACATTGCTTTCCTTTCTCCAGTACTCTTTGAAGTCTGAACAAAACTCATACCACAGGGTAAATAAATGATTTGGAGTGACTTCTTTATCTCCTGACTTTGGCTTCATGCTAAAATATGCTGCTGTTTCCAAGAAGCTGACAAAAGGAAATAATATAATCAAATTACAAGCTTGACAAATACTTGCAATCTTCTGTTATTGGTCAGTAATAATCAGCATTGAAGAGAAGTACATTATGTTCAGGCAATCTTAAACTGGTTTCAATTCACAATATCCGAGAGAACTCAGAAATACAGTTCAATGAGTACTGACGCACATGATAGTTACCATGACAATCCTATAGTGCAAATGTTTAAAGTTATGTACACCTCCATAGCCTTCTGGATGCAAAAGGATGCTTCAGGTGTTAATCCCTTTGAAAGACAGGATAAAATAGATGGTTCTAGCTGATCTTATACGCGGGTAATTGAGTTTTAGACTGGGGAGGAAATTAGAAATACCAAACACGTGACCCCAATAATTTCAATTCTGAAACCAAGTCATTTACACCTGGCATTTGATCTGCATTGTGGGGAAAGCAATAAGTGTTTGGACTTTTAGCTTTGCCCGTCTGTGGTGGGTGAAGAGGGTGCCCGGGAAGCCTCTTACAGTGAGTTTGGGTTTGCGGGGAGTCCGGGGGCTTGAGAGATCGAGATGGCATTTCCCGATCTCTCCCTGCGCTGAGGAGTTTCAGCTAGCGAGGTGTGGCCTTAGCTGGGCTTTCCCCGCTGAGACCCCATATCTAACCGGAATCACTTCGATAGCGTTATGTTTCTCTGGGAAAACGGTGCCAAGGAGGCCCGGTCAACCATGCCCCACATATTCTGGTCTTGCCCCAGACTTGTTGGGTACTGGACAGCCTTCTTTGAGGCAAAGTCCAAAGTGGTGGGAATGAGGGTGGAGCCATGCCCGAAAGTGGCGGTGTTCGGGGTGTCAGACTAGCCAGATCTATTCCTGGGGAGGAGGGCGGACGCCCTTGCCTTTGCCTCCCTGATCGCCAGCCGTAGAATCCTGTTCAGTTGGCGGTCAGCAGCACCACCCAAAGCTGCAGACTGGCTGTCCGACCTCTCAGAATCTCTCCAGATGGAGAAAATCAAATTTGCCATCCGAGGGTCAGACGATGGCTTCCACAGAACGTGGGAGCCAATCACCCAATTGTTCCGGGATCTGTTTGTGGCCAACGAACAAGCAGAAGAATAGCCAAATAGCCAGGAATCAGGGGAAAGTAGCCAAGGTGTGAGAAGGGGGGATAGACCCGGGGGGGGGGGCCCAGCTAAACTTGAGAAAAGAAAGGTGAACCGCAGGGAAGGAGAAGGGTGGAGGGAAAGGGGGGGGGGGGGGAAAGAGGAAAAATGGAGGAGGCAGGGAACAACAGAGGGAACCAGTTTTGGGCGGGGTGGTGAGGAGGTGGTGAAGGAATGAAAGCCAGAGGGAGAGCACAGGAAACGACAGGAACCACGGCAAACACAGTAACAGAGAGACAGAAAATACGAGGGAAAGACAGGACGAACAGCCTAAGCGGAGGTGAACAGGAGAAACAAGCAACAACACGAGATCCATCTTCGTATTGCTCTCTCTGTATTGGATATAATTACTGTAACGGTCTCTTCGTTGTATATGTACCTCCCCAGTTCCATCCCCCCCCCCTCCCCGCAAACATGTTTCTACTTATTTGTTAAACGTGATTTTGCTAACTGTATAGAGTTGATGTTTTTGAGCTGATGTACAATATCTTACCAGTCTTTTCTATTTTATTCTGTGAACATAACTTAAATATATTATGTTCAAAAACTCAATAAAACAAACTTTAAAAAAAAATGTTTCTCTGGGAAACACATGTTTAAATGCGCTCGCTATGGGACATGGTTCCCATTTGGTTAAATCGTGCCTTCTAGGTTTGAGGAATAAGATCTGGACCACCTTCTTTCAGACAACCTTCGGGATCAATGGGGCGAAAGTATATATTAGATTAGAGGAGGAAGAGGATCATAAAAGGATCAGAATGACCATTGGGGCACAAAACTATTTTACCTGTTGATGTGTATATTTTGGAATTGTCTCTTAGCAGAGACAAATTACCAAACATTAGAAATCTCAGGTATTTGATGATTAACTGGACATCGACGACATCAGTCCTTGGAAAGATAGAGAGATCTTGCACCCAAAGCTGAATGCAAGTGTTTGTCTCCAATGAGATCAATAAAAAATCACAAAAGCACAAGTGTACGCACTGGCAGGAGGTTGGTAAGCATAGGACCTCAGATTCAAGATAACTGACAGGCAAAACCTGAGGGGAGATGGGGATTAAAAAAAAAAAAATCCTGAGTTATGATCATCTGGAATACACGACCTGAAAGGATAGTAGAAGATGGTCTATTGGTAACATTGAAAATAGGGTAATATAATATATAATAATCTTTATTGTCACAAGTAGGCTTACATTAACACTGCAATGAAGTTACTGTGAAAAGCCCCTAGTTGCCACATTCCTGCGCCTGTTTGGGTACACAGAGGGCGAATTCAGAATGTTCAATTCACCAAACAAGCACGTCTTTCGGGACTTGTGGGAAGAAACTGGAGCACCTGGAAGAAACCCACGCAGACACCGGAAGAACGTACAGACTCCACACAGACAGTATATACTTGTAATGGTAAATTTTCCAGAGGAGAAAGTGGGGGTGTGGGTGAGGATAATTGGACAGTTTCAAGTTAAGGGCCTGGTGTTTTCTTGCTTTGCAGGTCATCAAGTATACCAACAGGGCTGGGCAAGATAATTAGCACCAAAAATACCAATCACTTCTAGCATGTTCCTTTCAGAATGCTCAGTAGAATGGGGGACGTTTTTTCTGGAAATTAAGATAAAAAATGTTGTTTAGAACACTTAAGTCTGCGGTTTTTAAATTTAATTTTGAGTTCCTTTAGTCTTTGTAGAGTATGCAGGCATTTGTTGCTGAGTATGTGCAGAAGAATATATGATCATAGGATAAGAAATAAGAGGAGGCAATTTGTCCCATCAAGCCTGCTCCGCCATTCAATATTATGGTGGATCTGATCATGGTCTTAACTTCACTTTCCTGTTAGCCGCCCATAATCTTTGATCTACTTGTCAATCAAAAATCCGTCTAACTCAGCCTTGGATATATTCAATGACCCAGCCTCCACTGCTCTCTGGGGAAGGGAATTTCAAAGGCTAATGACCCTTCAGAGAAATTCCTCCTCATCTTGGGCTTAATGGAGACCCTTTATTTTTAAACTTAGCCTTCAAGTTCTAGAGGGGATTCATCCGGTCAGCATCCACCCTCTCAAGCTCTCTCAGAATCTTATGCCTCAATAATGAAATGAAAATTGCTTATTGTCACAAGTAGGCTTCAAATGAAGTTACTGTGAAAAGCCCCTAGTCGCCACATTCCGGCGCCTGTTCAGGGAGGCTGGTATGGGAATTGAACCGTGCTGCTGGCCTGCCTTGGTCTGCTTTAAAAGTCAGCGATTTAGCCCAGTGTGCTAAACCAGCCCCTGGTTTATAAGAATGGTATCTCTATATAATCCAAAATTGCTTACCCCTATGATCGAACTTCTATAACCAAGATCAAAGGAGGTGAGATTTAGTCCTGACGCAGTTACCAGCGTAGGATGTTTCGTCATTCAGAAGATGATCTTCTGTAGATGGAGGATCTTCAACTGTGTAGCCTCAGAAGGCCAACACTATCTTCCCAAAGGAAGGAGGGGAGTGGACTACTTAAGTCACACCAACTCATAAGGACAGGGTCACAGAGGTTATCGAAGCACGTTGTATATAGACTGATTTAGATGCAATAAACTGGATATCTCATGCTGCTGACTGATTAGCTATGGTGTATAATCCTTAGGGGGTTGGATTACGAGGATGGGTTGAGTAGACTGGGACTGTACTCGTTGGAATTTAGAAGGATGCGGGGGGATCTTATAGGAACATATAAAATTATGAAGGGAATAGATAGGATAGATGCAGGGAGATTGCTTCCACTGGAGGGTGAAAGCAGAACTAGGGGGCATAGCCTCAAAATAAGAGGAAGTAGATTTAGGACTGAGTTTAGGAGGAGCTGCTTCACCCAGAGGATTGTGAATCTATGGAATTCCCTGCCCATTGAGGCACCTTCATTAAATGTTTTTAAGATAAAGACAGATAGTTTTTGAAGAATAAAGGAATAAAGAGTGATGGTGTTCGGGCGGGAAAGTGAATCCAAGTCCACAAAAGATCAGCCATGATCTCATTGAATGGTGGAGCAGGCTTGAAGGGCCAGGTGGCCTATTCCTCTGCTCCTAGTTCTTATATTCTTATAACCAACAGATGAGAGGAAAACTCGCTAGCCTGCCTCATCCAGGTAAGAATGGCAGTGGGCATCTAAGCAAATAGAAGGACACTCCACAATCATTCATGTCTTCAATCATGGTGGAACCCACAAGGGACAAAACTGAAATGTTCGCTGGTGTCTTCAGCCAAAATATATGTGGGCAATCTCACTCAGGTTTCGCCAGCAGCCCCTGCCGAGGATGTGTAGCCAATTCGGTTTAGTCCACATGACAATAATTAGGTGAAGTCGAAAAACCTGGGATGCGATGAAGGCATTGGAGCTTGACCATGCCTCCTTCATTGGCACACTGGCCGCAATACTCTAGATCTATAGGATTCATCACTTCAATTCACTAAAGTTGTAATTTTGCAGTCAGTTTACCAACCTCCTCAGTATATGGGGGAACCAAAAAAGAATGGCCATTGCACAAGTTTGCATTTTATTTGCGTTGAATGAAGTGGCTGGATTTTGTTTAGCTACAGACAGATAATATTCATTTACCCATTTTGGGGGGGGGGGGCGGTTAGCTTAGTTGGCTGGGCAGCTGGTTCGTGATGTGGAGCGATGTTGCACTGGCTGAGGTTATTCATGAAGGTCCTGCCTTCTCAACTTTGCCCCTCACCTGTGGTGTGGTGATCCTCAGGTTAAATCACTACTAGTCAGCACTCAAAGAGAACTACCCGTGGTCCTCTGGGACTGTGACGACATTTACATTTTTTTATTCTTGGGATCAAATTTGGAACAAAAATTGCTTAACACCTTATATGGCCCATCAAGCAACTGAAGTCGAAATTAAACACACCAAGGGAGACCTGCTGCACCTGACCATAGTAGAAGTCAAGAAAGATCATCCAAAAGGAAAAGCAGAGACTCCAAGGTGCCCAGTAAATAAAGTTACTAAGTGAAATAGGGAAAGTAATTTGACATTTTGTATTACAAACCACATATATTCATGGAATGGAACCACTTTGCGAGAAGAGGTCTCAATTATAGCCAAGTAGACAGAGCCACATGTGCAATTAATTGGTCCCAGGACAAAATTACAAATCCCATGTTTGTTCGCAAATAAAGACCTGAACAGCTAAAGCATGCCGAACTATTTGTCCAGATGCCTGGCTGATGCGAAGCCTCTCCCACAGGTGCCTCATGTAAATAAAGGCAGTGCTACTGAAAGCTTAAAATACAGGCCGAGCACAATTTTCACTGTAACAGGAATAAAGATCCTACTTACTGCCACACACAGTTTCTGCCACCGATTCAATTTCAGAGAATACTGGTGAATTTATGGAACTGTCGCGAGGATTTCATGCTCGCACCTCGAACATTGCCCCTGACCTTCATTCACCCCATCAGTCACTAAAACCCTCACCCTTGTCTTTGCTGTCTGAAGGGTTGGTTATTCCAATGGTCTCCTACCCAGATTTGCAAGCTTCTGCATCCACAGATATCAACCCGCCTGCATTGCAAACTGACCCCATTCCCGGAATGCCTCGAGTATAAAATTCTCATTCTTGTACTTAAATCCCTATTGCAGCCTTCAGTCCTTCACCCTCCCCCTAAATTCTCTTCCTCTGAAATTCAGCTTCTTGTGCATCCTATCACCTTACAATAGGAACCTATCGACTAGGCCTCACTTGGCAGAATTGCCACCACCCTTAAACCACAACCTCCTGAACGTTCTTTGGTCGCTTTTGACCGTGTCCCTTGAGCATGACATCCATTTCTTTTCCCACCTCTCTGAAGCACCTTTGGATATTTTCCTATGCTCACTGTATGTCACAAAGGTAAGTATGAGCAGTTGTTATACATTCCTCCCTTTTGGGGATAGGGAACCGGAATTAAGTTCGAGCCACCTTTCATTCGGGTGTGGTAGACGTGGATCACTGTGGGAAAACTACTCTGCATCAGTGCAACAAAACAGGTTCCAGCAACTCCAATTTGTGTTTTTGTTCAGAAGCCTTTCTAACCACCACGACACACTAGCTGCTCGAAGACAACTTAATGCAATTTCACAACCCTCACTCATTATATCGGAATATGTGCGAAACAAAGTGGTGCAACATTTTTGTGGTCCAAAAGCATTGAGTAATGGCTATGTGAAACACACAAAAATCAAGCCACGTACTCTCAGTTATCAATAGTACTGCCTTTGCAGCCATTTGCCCTCCACCTCTGCCAAACAAACAACTACTTTTGGGGTCACCTTTGAACAGAAGTGGAACTGGATCAACAATTTCAACACCATGAAATTGTAAGAGTAGGGCAGAGGTTGAGTGCACTGCCTCATCTTGTTCCCTCAAAACCTCTCCCTTGTACAGAAGGCTCAGTTCAGGAGTGTGATGGGATACTCACCCATCTCTTGGACAATGTTCAAGAAATCTGACATTATTCAAGTCACAACAGTTGGCTTGATTTAGTGACCCCAATATTGGAATTGATAACCCCACTACCATCATGCACTGTGGCTGCACTATGTACAATGTACATCTTGCACTGCAGCGAAGTTACTTGACACCACCTTACCAAGTACATGTAATCATTGTTCTTCGAGTCAGGGGTTAAAGTTCTGGAATCCCCACCTGATTTTTAAGCAACACTCAAAGTCTGCAGCAGTTCGAGGAGAAGACCCATCACATGTTTCCCATGGGTTTCCCGGCAGCGCGGAGTGGCTTCAATTCTCATCGACAGCGGCAGGAGCAGAGAATCCCGCCCAGAGGGTTTTACAGTGCAAAAAGAGGCCCGTTGGCCCATCATGTCTATGCCAGCCCTTTATTCTATGGCACCTATCTATTTGAATTCCATTATCATGCAATTGGTTCGCAGCCTTGTTGACTGATCTAATGTCTATTTCTGACCACCAGCATTTCCATCCTTTCCCTTTTTAGTCTTCAACCCATCAGCACTCACTTCTGCCTCAAGCGTTAGAAAAGAGAGCAGCGATGCCCTCATCTGACCTTAGCGTGGTTCCATTGACTGCTCAGTAACATCCGAACACTGGTTTTCACATGCTTTGGAAAGCCAATTTTTTTGTTGCCAACACTGCTCTGACATCGGTAGATTTAGGAATCATCTGCCAATGAGAGAACTACACTGAGCAGAATTTTCCAAAGTTCCAGCTGCTGAACGCGCTGAAGTCAAACGAACCACCTGTGGATAAGGCGGCAGAGGAAGGAGAGCATCTCAGGGTTAGAGGAATTGTAGGGTGGAGATAGAGAAGAGCAAGGTTAGGAGGGGTTTAATACATGAAGATGAGAATCTTAAGATTTGAGGCAAGGCAAAACCTGAAGGCAACATTGGTGAGCAAGAACAGAGGTGGCTGATAGTGGGACTGGGAACGGGTCATAATAGAGGCAACAGATTTTTGAATGAGCTAAAGTTTATGGAGTACAGAGGATAGGGAATCAACCAGGAAAACTGTCCATTCTGGAGGTAACAAAGGCATTGGTGAGAACGTCAGCAGATGAGCTGAGCAATAGATGGAGCAAAATTAGAGGTGGCACTAGGCAAGTCTTTATGATGAAGATAAGGGTTTAGAAGCTCAGCTCGAGATTCAATGGGATATCGAATCATAGAATCCCTACAGTGCAGAACAAGGCCATTCGGCCCATCAAGCCGGTATTGAGCCATGAAAGAGCCACCCTGGCTAAGCCCAATCCTCCGCTCTATTCCCATAATCCCACCTAACCTTTGGACACTTGGGGGCAATTTTGTTTGGCCAATCCACCGAACCCGCACATCTTTGGACCGTGGGAGGCAACTGGAGCACCTGGAGGAAACCCTCGCAGACTTGGGGAGAAAGTGCCAACTGCACATACAGTCACCCAAGGCCAGAATCAAACCCGAGTCCCTGGAGCTGTGAGGCAGCAGTGCTAATCACTGTTTCACCGGGCTGCCCGTAGTTATGGTCAGCCTGAGACAGTGGATGGGAGGAATATGGCAAGTAGGCTTTGGTGTTTCAAACATTTAATTCGAGGAAATTGTGGCTCAAAGACTGGATTTTGTACAAGCAGTCTGATGGCACAGGGTAGAGGTGATGGAGAGGTAGACCTTGATGTTATCAGCATGTCTGCAGAGGTGAGCCCCTTATGGCACCGAGGATATAGATGTGGAAGAGGCAGCAGCAAGGGATAGATCCTGGGAGTAAATTCCAAAAGTAGTAGCATGGGTGCAGGAAAAGAAACTATTGCTGGCGAGTGGAACTAATGGTGATGGCAGTCTTGCTGAGCCGGAGAATAAAGCGAATGGTGTTGGAGGAAGGTGCTGTGGTCCACTAAGATCACCCAGAGAAAGGGAAAATGAAGCCAGTAACACTGGGGACATGAAAGCACCACAAAATTAACAGTGTAGAGCTGTTTCACCTCTTAAATCACCATTGTTACAGGCCCGACTCAATGATTCAATTTGATACATACAACAAGCAGTTACTAATTGGGTGACTGCCTTTTTATTTAGGTAAATAAATATGGCTCAGAGATTACAGGCTAATAAGTTACAATTATTTTCTTAACTGTTTTGTTGCTAAAAGCTGCACCACAAGATGTCTTGGGTAATGTGATGTGGCTTCTGATCTTTACCATAGACAATTTCACCACGTGGCAATACAGGAACAATGAGTAGCAGAACAAAATGTTCTTTACCTGTTAAAACTACCTGGAATATACACTCAACCAACTGCAGGACTGACATGTGAAGAAAGATTGGATGGACTCAGTTTAGAAGAATGAGAGGGGATCTCATCGAAACATACAAAATCCTGAAGAGACAGGACTGTCTAGGTGCGGGAACAATGTTCCCGATGTTGGGGACGTCCACAACTAGGGGTCACAGCCTAAGAATAAGGGGTAAGCCATTCAGGACTGAGATGAGGAGGAACTTCTCTCAGTAAGTTGTAAACTTGTGAAATTCTCTACCACAGAAAGCTATTGGGGCCAGCTCATTGGATATATTCAAGAGGGAGCTGGACGTGGCCCTTGTGGATAAAGGGACCAAGGGGTATGAAGAGAAAGCGGGAGTGGGATACTGAATTTGCATGATCATATTGAATAATGATGCAGGCTCAAAGGGCCGAATGGCCTACTCCTGCACCTATTTTCTATAGAGGACGCACATTTCAAACTACTAGTATGAGGCTGAAGGTGACGCAAAACATAAGAGATTTCTGAAGGCGATGTTGAATGTTTCATATCTTGTAGCTCCTAACACTCTCTAAAGACTTCAAAGAGCTCCACGCCAGTGCTTGGAGATATTGCAAGACTGACATACCGGTGGCCCTTCAACTTTGAACCAGCCAACACCGGGTGGAAGGTAGCACAGTGGTTAGCACAGTTGTGTCACCGTGCCAGGGACCCGGGTTTGATTCCCGGCTTGGGTCACCGTCTGTGCAGAGTCTGAATGTTCTCCCTATGTCTGCGTGGGTTTCCCCCGGGTGCTCCTGTTTCCTCCCACAAGTCCCGAAAGACGTGCTGTTAGGTGAGTTGGACATTTTTAATTCTCCCTTTTGTGTACCCGAGCAGGTGCCATAGTGTGGAGACTCGGGGTTTTTCCACAGTAATGTGGTTGCAGTGTTAATTTAAGACTACTTGTGACAATAATAAAGATTATAATATTTAATCAGTAAATGTTCCCATTTCGGATGCGTGGGGGCTGGAAATGAGGAAGAAGGAGACATTCTGGAGCCCGGACCGGATTTCAATGGGCCTGGTGAGCTGTGGGCACCAAACAGACATCCCAGGGATCCCCAGGCGAGCTCAATGCCAGAAAGCCTGGAATCACCTGATCAGGAAGCCTGGAAGCCACCTGTGCCACAATCTCCCATGATGGCAGCAGTTCAGATTATTTTTTGTAATGTCCCGAGGAGCACGTGTACTCCTCCAGGCCCTTAAAAAATAAATTTAAAACTTCCCTTCCCGAGTCATCTTTGGCACGATCACCAGAGAAAGTGATTGGCAGGTGCACAGCACATGCTCAGACCAGCTCTGTCCTAAAACGGCGATCATAGGTTCCGGATTTGCATATTCCTTTTAAAAAATAAATTTAGAGTACCCAATTATTTTTTATTTATTTATTTTTCCAATTAAGGGGCAATTTAGCGTGGCCAATCTGTGCACATCTTTGGGTTGTGGGGGTGAAACCCACGCAGACATGGGGAGAATGTGAAAACTCCACACGGATTGTGACCCAGGGCTGGGATTCGAACCCGGGTCCTCAGCGTCACAGTCATAGTGCTATCCACTGCGCCACATGCCGCCCCTGGATTTGCATATTCTAAACAGACAGGCTCTTTGGCCGCTGAGCAGTCCGCTCTTCTTAAAGTAACAGCAGACTGGATGTCTACATTAATGGGGTTGGAAGTCTATAGCATCCATCCAGAGACCAATCTTTCCCTATTGATGCCCATTCTGCCGTTCAAATGGACTCAGGGTATACTATCAGCTCCTTCGCTGCAGAATAGAACTCTTTGCTATACCAATGTCAGGAATGGAGCTCAAGCAAATGGAAACCACTCTTAGAAAGTCATCCAATTTTCATTTTTGTAGATAAGATGCCCCAACCAAAAACAAAATGCATTTGGTTCCCTCAAATAAACTGACATTTTCCACAGGGTATTTTATTAATAATTTCACAATGCATAACCACAAGTGATAGTGCTTCTAAAAGTGTCTAATCCGTTTAACAAAGAACAGCTCAGCTGCATAGGGTTCCGACAGACAGTGCGAGGCGCACTGAATGCTTATCTATGGCTTTCACTGTTTAGTGAACATTTCGTGATAAACAGAAAGGTAAGTGCACTGAATCCATTTTCTTGTCAGACCTGGTTATTGTAATGGCTTAATCAAGACATCTGGTCTGTGCAATTGTAAACACTGCTACGTGGCTTTGTGTAAATCCAACATTTAACTTTCACCTGACACAGGCAAAACCGCTCAAGTGCCGGGTGCTCATTTTTATTACATTTTATCAATATTGTAAACGTAGTGATGTAATTTGTTTGCAGATTGCCGAGACCATTCCATGTTACATCTCTGGTAAGGCCAGGCTGGAGCCTTTCCTGTCTGACTGCTTACACTGTATAAACACAGGCCTACGGGCTTTCATCAGATCATAAAACACCTATTCATAAATATCTTGGATAAAGTGCCTATTTTGATGTAAATATTCCACCTTTCCACTGGCTGGCTTTTGTGTCAAAATCCACTACCCACAGATTAATGAAAAGTAATCCCAGATTTAACTTCAAAAACCAGAGACAAGCCAACCTTTTCCACGTTAAACCGGCAATGGACATTAATCACATTAATCTCGGTTCATCTAATCTGTTACTTTTCCTTGTGCCTGCCTGACCTTTCTCCCCCTCAGCTATTTCTTTGTACATGCTTGCTAAGAAGTAACTAATCCTCACTTATAACTGCCCACATTGGCACTACAGAATTGTCAGATGCAAAAAGAATCAACCCCACTACATATTGGATTCAACCTTAATAAAAAAGGAATTTCCTTTTCATGAAGGCTAAATTGCACCGAACATCCAAATCGTTCAATTACAAATTCTGCATTCAAGGTACAATAAAGTGCACTGGCATTATAAACTGCCTTTTAAAAGTTTACTGCTGGCATCAGTGGCGGTTAGAGTGACTCAGTAATGGCAAAAGCAGTCTGCTAAACTTTTAAACAAAGGTTTTCTTCTGTACAATTGCACCAGCATGAACTTAGATTTTAACCCTTTCACCCTGAATTTCTATTTTCCACGGAAACATCTCGCACGGGAAACGGTTAATCCCAAAGAATTTATAGATGGCGACATCATTCACAACACTGCGAAACTGTGGTTTAGAAATCTAATCCTTTGATCCGGGAACAATCTAACTGTCCATTGCATTACAAATCTGCTATTAAAATAATTCACTAAAACCAAAAGACTGCACTTATATAACACTTTCCACAATCACTAGATATCTTAAAGTGACCAATGCAGTGTTAGTCCCTCCATAAAAGCAAAAGATACATTCAAGTGGTCTGTCATCTGTTGCACAGCACGGGCGGCACTGTGGCAAGCACTGGTGCCCCACAGCTCCAGGGACCTGGATTCTATTCCAGCCTTGGGTGACTGTGTGTGTGTGGAATTTGTACTTTCTCCCAGTGTCTGCATGGGTTTTCTCCAGGTACTCTACTTACCTCTCAGTCCAGAGATATGCAGGTTAGGTGGATTGGCCATCATCAATGAATGGGGTTACAGATATAAGGCAGGGGAGTGGGCCTAGGTAGAGTGCGCGCTCTTTCAGAGGGTCAGTGCACACTCGATGGGCCAAATGGCCTCCTTTTGCATTGTAGGGATTCTAGGGAACCAGAAGACATTGAGTAAAATCTTTAAAGCTGCAACTTATTTCTTCATTTGCATCTCATTCCATCGGTTTCCTCTTTTGAACAGCATTTCTCAAGTATCTGTTCCTAAACCTTAATCAGTGCTAAGGAGAGAAACAGCATTGATTTTCCTTCTTTATGGAAACATCCAGTTTCTCCTTACCTTCCTCTCCCAACTTCCTGGCCGTGATCAGGTACTTAGTGTAAAATTCTGGGCACTAACTTGCATATCACCAGGCAGCACATAATGTCATTCACCCACTCACACAAACCACAGGAATTGATTAGGAGATAGGCATCAAAAAGGTCTGTAACGTTATTGCCCAAGTTCGCAAATAGTTACTAGCAGAGTAAAATTTCTATTATCCAACATGCGCAGGGAAAGAGTGGTGCCAGTTAATCAAAAACGCCCGTTATCCAAGAGCTCCACATTCTCAATGGTTTTCGCACTGCACAGAGGGGTTTCCTGTGTGGATTTCTGCTGCACACCTTTCACCTCCTTGCCCTCACCTTGGCATGCCTTGTTACCGTCTGGCAGTCCCCCCACTGCAGGTTCCTCTATTGAGTCCTCTTGGGGAGCGGAGGTGGAAGGTCTGCACACAGCAACCATTGTTTGCACTGGTTCACGGACGCCCCAAGATGCCTGCCTTTTTTGCGGCCTTGTGGAGTAGTGAACCATGCCTACATTAAATGTTTTATACTGCACCTCGATTTTAGTTTCTTATCAAACCTTTCATTCAAGTTTTATTTGCACTTCAGTCTCACGGTCCTGATCTATAGGTACCCGTTGCGGAGAGGCGGGGAAGGAGAATGACCTCCTCTTGAACATGCTCCTGGGCCTGGTGAGACTCAACTAACCTGACTGACTTCTCCTCTTCCATGTCTTCATTCGCGGCTGGCTGTCTCTGGAGAGGGGGCATGCGGTATCCACCGTCATTACGGATATGCTCGGTGGGCACCGCACGGTCTGGGGTGCTTCATCGACCTTTTTAAATCACCTTTTAATTTGATGGTGTTTAAAAAAAGTTTGTTGATTTTTGTTTGGGCAGTGCCTCTTTAAGGACCCCTTTTGATACTTTTGGTTTAATTAGTTGGAACTACAAAATAGTTCAATCAGTTTCTGATTTGAAGCCCCCAGTAATCTCATTGTAATGCAAGTGTGGAGCTCCCCTGAGGTGCGAATCTAGTGAGCAATGCCAAGAAAACATGTTGCGACGGAACATAGTAGAGGGCTGGGACTGAAGCCAGAGGAGGCCCCAGTAACAACTGCCCATGAGTTTGACAATCTTTACCCATTTCTTGAGAGTGGGACTGACGGGAACATGTGTTAGTGCCAGCTTTTCAGGGTTTGAGAGTCATCTCCCCTCAAAAAGCAGACCCAAGAGAAACTTCAGCTAGTAGAGAATGTTGGTTGGTGGAAAACACAAAGTTCACTGTAGATCTAACTGGGAATTCAGGCAAAACAGATTTACCCAGAGAGAGTGGTGAGAATGTGCAATCGCTGTAGTCGCCCTTATTTTTTTTTTAAAATTCATTTACGGGATGTGGGCATTGCTGGTTGGGGCAGCATTTATTGCCCATCCCTCGTTGCCTTTCAGAATGTGGTGGTGAGTTGTCTTCTTGACTGCTGCAGTACCAGAGGTGCAGGTACATCCACTGTGCTGTTTGGGAGGGAGTTATCGGATTTTGACCAAGTGACAGTGAAGGAACGGCGATATAATTCCAAGTCGGGGTGGTGAGTCACTTGGATGGAAACCTCCAGGTGGTGGGGATCCCAGGTATCGGCTGCTCTTGTCCTTCTAGATGGCAGTGGTCATGGGTTTGCAAGGTGCTGCCTAAGGAACCTTGGTGAGTTACTGCAGTGCATCTTGTAGATGGTGCACACGCTGCCACTGTTCTTCAGTGGTGGAGGGTTTGAGTGCTTGTGGAAGGGGGAGAAATCAAGTGGGCTGCTTTGTCCTGGATGCTGTTGAGCTTCGAGTGTTGTTGGAGCTGTGCTCATCCAGGCAAGTGGAGAGTATTCCATCAAACTCCTGACGTGTGCTTGCAGATGGTGGACAGGCTTTGGGGGGAGGGGGGGGGGATGCAGGAGGCGAGTTACCCACTGCAGGATTCCTAGTCTTTGACCTGCCCTGGTAGCCACAGTATTAATATGGCTAGTCCAGTTCAGTTTCTGATCAATGGTAATCCCCACGATGTTGATTGTGGGGGATTCAGTGATGGTAATGCCATTGAATGCCAAGGGGCGATGGTTAGATCCTCTCTTGCAGGAGATGGTCATTGCCTGGCAGTTGTGTGGTGCGAATGTAACTTGTCACTTGTCAGCCCAAACCTGGTTATTGTCCAGCTTTTGCTGCATTTGGACATGGACTGCTTCATTATCTGAGGAGTCGCGAATGGTGCTGAACATTGTGCAGTCATCCGCAAACATCTCCACTTCTGACCTTATGATGGAAGGGAGGTCATTGATGAAGCAGTTGAAGATGGTTGGGCCTGGTGGGGGGGGTCACGATTGTTGCATCATACATTTCCTGGGGCACTATCCCCACCCGCCAGCAGAGACAGAAAAGTTTGTACAGATGTTGCAGGAGAGCTACTTCCTCATGTTTGATGATTTCAGGGGGTATGGCATCAGCATCTGGATCTTTGCCAGTGGCATTTCAATCAATAGCTTTGCTAAGCTCCTCCACTGTGGGTTTGATATTCAGTCTGCCAAAACAGGCAGATTGTGATATGAAGAGCTTCCTTGGTGACAATGTGACACCTCATTACAAACATTCACTCCCTCCACCACCAATGCAGTGGCAGCAGTATGTACCATCCAGAAGTTGCACTCCAGGAACTCACCAAGACCCCTTCGTTAGTCCCTTCCAACCCTCCAAACCAATGAAGGACAAAGGCAGCAGACACATGGGAACACCACCACTTGGAAGTTCCCCTCCAAGCCACTCACCACCCTGACTTGGAAATATATCGCTGCTGCTTCACTGTCGCTGTGTCAAATCCTGAACTCCCTCCCCAAGAGCACTGCAGCCACATGGATGACAGTGATTTAAGAAGATAGCTCACCATCATCTGCTAAAAGGCAATACATGCTGACCTAACCAGCAATGTCCAAATCCCTACGAGTGAATATAACAAATTAGTGCTCTCCCTAGAATACAACTCAAGGTAGTGTTCCACCCATCTCTCCAACTGTTTATTTCACCTCTTCTGCCTTTGTATTCAATTGAATTGTTTTCTCAGGATTTTGGGCCTATTGAAATGAAATGAAATGAAAATCACTTATTGTCACAGTAGGCTTCAAATGAAGTTACTGTGAAAAGCCCCTGGTCGCCACATTCCGGCGCCTGTTCGGGGAGGCTGTTACGGGAATTGAACCGTGCTGCTGGCCTGCCTGGGTCTGCTTTCAAAGCCAGCGATTTAGCCCTGTGCTAAACAGCCCCTAAAAAACAATTGCCTTTCTGGTCCTTTCATATGTGTCCCCGACAATCCCCATGTTGATGGACATCTGAATATTCTGGCAGAGTTGTAATCAGTCGTCATTGGCGCACATCAGTTTCTCAGACTTTACTTTGAGCAGCTTAGTGCATTCAGAGTTTTCTCTTTTGAATCTTGTGTAATTATGAGGGTGAATTGCTTGGCTTCAAGGATAAGTTCCATCACAATGAAGTTAGCCTCGAACCAATCAACATTATTCTACCCGTGTTGTTCATATATTGATACGCTAATGTGTTTTAAAATAAATTTAGAGTACCCAATTATTTTTTTTTCGAATTAAGGGGCAAATTAACGTGGCCAATCAACCTAACCTGCACATCTTTGGGTTGTGGGGTTGAAACCCATGCAGACACGGGGAGAAGGTGCAAATTCTACACAGACAGTGACCCAGGGCGGGGATCGAACCCAGGTCCTCGACGCCATCGGCAGCAGTGTTAACCATTGCGCCACCGTGCCACCCATTGACATGATATTATAGATGGTGTCTAGAAACATGTTCAGTTTTGCTTCTGCACCGTGTGGGGGAATGCCTGAGGCGTTTATTCAATCGAGTTGGAAAATGTGGCTTTTGTCTGGGTTGACGTTCATATGAAGATAAAAATTCAAGGGTTGCAACCTTACGGGGGTGTACTCCAGGAATAACCTGCATCACAATCAGCACTGCGGCAGCTACATGTATTGAGGATGCTATTCAGAGAGACCAGTCTGGTGAAGCTCACATCCGGCTAGTACCTATGCCCTGATGCCTCGAGGACACCGTGCGGAACATTTTCTTCTGAAAGGTGGTGGAAGCAGTAAAGCTCAAGTCGTTTCCGTCCACTCTCATGTAACTCATCCAGGCCATGATGGCCAAGGCCAGAGTGTCACGCCTCATGGCCCACACTCACTCTTGCCGCGCAGATGGATTTTTGATTTATCAAGGGAATCAAAGATAACAAGGAGCAGGCAGGAAAGTGGAGTTGAGGCCATGATCTGATCAGACACGGCACAGCAGGCTTGCGAAGCTGAATGGCCTACTCCTGCCCCTCATTACTGTGTTCTTGTACTTTGAAATCTCGCATTAGGTAAAGATGTGTTGACTTTGGGATTCTGCGTCAAGCTCCTCATGGAAGTGGGCTTTCACCTCTGTCGTGAAGCACCACATTGGAACATAGATATGGATTTAGTCAAGCCCTAGGCTGCCCAAACAACAGCGTTCCCGGCGACCTTGCTGGTCAAGTGCAAAGCGTGTATACAAGTTCAGATGTACAAAAGGTATGGCACCAGCTTATTTGCAGGAGCTGCCAGAAAGATTACATCAGTCTGGGCTCAATGCCAAAATTAAACAGGGATTACTCCCTTAGCCTTCAACTCTATAACAAAGCAGTGGAGCTATTTGTCCAGAGCTAGAAGTTTGTTCATATAGGTGCCAGGATGTGTCCACATGCCCAATGTAAGATAGTCACCAAGAAATTAAAAAGGAAATTAACAAACTATTTTTATTTTTATTTTTTTATAAACGGGGTGGTGAGGACGTGGAATTCATGACCTTCAGAAGTGGCTGAGGTGATTAGTATGGATGCAATTAAGAGGCTGGATAGACAGAAGAATCATAGAATGCCTTCAGTGCGGAAGGAAGCCATTCGGCCCATGGAGTCTGCACCAATCCTTCAATAGAACACTCTACTCATGGCCACTAACCCGTCCACCCCGCTTTGTCTCCATAACCTCCCCATAACCTAACCTGCACATCCCTGGGAAGGAAGGGTCTATTTGGCATGGTCCATCCACCCAACAGGCACATCTTTGGACAGCGAGAGGAAACTGGAGCACCTGGGAGGAAACCCACGCCGACACGGAGAATGTACAACCCCACGCAGACAATGACCCAAAGCTGGAATTTATCCCGGCTCCCCGCGCTGTGAGGAAGAAAGGAATTAAGGGTCCCGATAATAGACTTGGACAAGGAAAGATGGGGGGAAGCTCAAATGGTTCACAGGCATCAGCACGGACTGCTGAAGCTGAAAGACCTGTTTCTTTGTTTATTTTCCATGTAATAAAAAGGGTTACGCAGCATAAGTTCCATGATGCCTACTTTTAAATAACACCTGGTAGGTACATTTGCCATGATAATTAAAGTAGCAGGAAAGTATGCTGTACGCCAGTGTTTTTCAATATTTTTTGCCCGGGACCCATTTGTATCACCCATTCTTCGTGACCCACTATTTTCGCTTACCTTTAAGGTGATTCGTGAGCGTTCTGTAAGCCAGTCATGGCCGGCATTTTTGAAAATAACTGCTGTAAGCAGTCCAATGGCTGAAACGTGGATTATCATCTTCAGGAAGTGCTAGTCACTTTTGAAATGCAGTTTATGTTTTACAAACACAATACCGTGAGGGCACAAAAAGTGAATCTGTAAGCAGAACTAGGTAGCTAAAAACACTGAAAGCATTTGTATCTCTTAAGTTCATATTTCCTAAGGAAAGCGAAGCAGCTGGGCGAGTGCAGTTAGGAGCAGAGACGAAGGGTCCTCGTTAATCCTAGTTAATATTATTTGATATCAAGGGACTGGACCATATCCAGTTTAGCTCACTTAGCAAAACAGCTGGTTAGACTAGAATGAGGCCAGCAGCGTGGGTTCAATTCCCGTAACAGCTGTGGTTATTCATTAAGGTCCTGCCTTTTCAACTTTGCCCTTTGCCGGAGGTATGGTGGACCTCAGGTTAATTCACCAGCAGTCAGCTCTCCTCACTCAAAGGGGAAAGCAGCCTATGGTCACCTGGGACTGTGGTGACTTTATCTTTTGGGCGGCACAGTAGTTAGCACTGCAGCCTCACAGCATCAGGGACCACGGTTAATTTCCAGTCTCAGGTCACTGTCTGTGTGGAGTTTGTACGTACTCCCAGTGTCTGCGTGGGTTTCCGCTGGGTGCTCTGGTTTCCTTCCAAAGTCCAAAGGTGTGCAGGTTAGGTGAATTGACCATGCTAAATTGCCCCTGAGTGATGGGATTACTGGGTTATGGAGATAGGGTTGAGGCTTGGGCCTAGGTAGGGTGCTATTTCAGAGGGTTGTTTAGACTCGATGGACAAAATGGCCTCCTTCTGCACTGTAGTGAATCTATGAGTCGTGGATTCTAATAAGTTTAATTTTTTAAAAAAGCCTTCATTTAAGAGGTTTCAGAGTTTGTTGATCTAGAGGTCATAATTGCTCATTGAATAAAGTTACGGAGCTATAAGAACAAATTGAATTTTCTGGAACTTGGGAATCAGTCGGTAAATATACAACAATAAGAACGACAGGCAGAAAAGACAATCTGGTCCATCAAGTCGGCCCCACACTGGTGATGCCCGACTTATACTCCTACATCTCCCTTCCATGCATTCATCTAATCTCCTAGCAGAAACAAAAAAAAAAAAAACAGGGGTTAGAAGGGGAAAGAAATCTTCAATTGAAGGGATCCTTTCCAAACCCTCAGGCGATCAATGCCAGGGTCGGCCATCCGGGGCAATACTGCAGGTCCACCCTTTGCATTTCCCTCTGCAGGATAGCTTGCAGAGCTAAAGTTGGATTCCTTTTGCATGTTTACAAGTTCAGCAGATGTACATTCTAAATTGCTGGAATTGCAAAACCATCCATTATGAAGACAGTATGCGGGAGGACCCCACCTTCAAAGTCAAATCCATCAGGAGCCACATAAAATGTTGTAATAGACAACTTGTTCTGGCAAGATCATTATATATAATTGTTTGTGAATCCGAGTCACAATTAATTAAAATTGCTTCAGGAAATCAAGATGTGTGAGAACTTTTATTGCGTGTAGTTAGTTTATATTTAAAATAATTATATTTAAATCATTATTTCCACAAGGTGTTTGGGCATGCAATTTGCAATCCTCTGAACCTTTGATTACATTATGCTCATTATCTCTTAATATCTACCAAGCATGATTTTTGCACCAATTTCTTTTGCTTAACCATAAATTCCGCCTGCTACAAAATGTTTAAAACCCATTGCACTACTATCCAACTTACTGAGTGTTTAAAACAGAGTCACTGGAGTTAAGGACACATTAGATAGAAATTGTAATGTTGATGGAAAAAATAAATCTCATATGCAAGATGAAGGAATGTTTCCCACCATCCTCCTTCCATGCTCACGCTCAGAAGGGACCAAATTCGTGAGGAGCTGAATGAGGCAGGAAGATTTGCCTAACTTGTGCTCGAGGGTACAAACCCTCACTGCGAAAGACAGTTCTTTTAAAGTTAATTCACAGGATGTGGGAGTCATTGGCTGGGAACTTGTTGCCCATACTGAATGTCCTTGAACTGAATGGCTTGCTAGGCCATTTTCAGATGGCATTGTTGTGGAGCTAAAACCACATGTAGGTCAGACCAGGTAAGGATGGCAGATTTCCTTTCCTAAAATGACATTAATGAACCAGTTGGGTTTTTACGACAATCAATAGTGGGTTCATGGCCACCATTAGACTTTTAATCCCAGATTTTATTGGATTCAAATTTTACCATCTTCTATGACAGTATCACTACACCACCAACTCCCCCCAGTGAGGTTAAAGGCTCCCAGACAGAAAAAAGAAACAAACTGTTGGGAGCAAAGAATCACTTAGGACTGATTCTGGGAAATTTGAATGTCTTCTTTAAGATAGTTTAAGTATATCAACAAAGTATATGTTTTCAGTCATGCTGAAAGAAAAAAGAGGAATGTTCTGTTTTGTGATTAAAAAGTATACATTGTCTATAAAGATAATGTTTGGTTGCTGATGCTTTTATCCTTTGTAAAAATCTTGTAAGATGTGAAATCTTGTTTCTTCTTCCTTTCACAGCTATTAACTGGAAGTTTGAATTTCTACAGAGATCGTAACAACCTAAACTTATATAAATCCTTAAAATGACATTTCAGGTCACGTTATAAAAAATAGATGCCAAGGTAGATGTTAGATACAAAAATAAGAATCCGTTTGTTTCAATGACAAAGGCAGAGTAAACAGAGTTTAAGTACAGATCAACCGTGATCTGACTGATTGGAGGAAAATGATTGAAAATTTAGATGGCTAGCTTCTGTTTCTATGTTCCTATACAACTGCAACAATCGCACTCAACATCATCTGACATTCCTGTTGAACATTTATTTTCTTTGGTAACCATGGTTCCTTCCAGAAGATGTCAAGATGTGGTTACTTAAAAAAAAAAAATTTGAAATCATAAACAACTAGATTTTCTTTGCTTTCGAAGCTAATAAAGTTAAAGTCCCTTCTCTTTGAAAATAGGTGTTGCAGATTTATTTTAATTTCACACAGGTTTCAAGATTCTGAAATGTTTTCCGACGGTTCACAGCCACCCCGCCGCGCTCCATCTTTCTAAGCTTACCCACCCAGCCCTCGAGGTCATGAAGGAGAATGACACTGGCCTGGGGCTTATTCCGATTGACCAGTGTAACTCTGGTAGAAGATAGGCTGAAATATTGTAAATATGTTTATCCGCAGTTTCCACTGACCTGTTACCAATGTTCTGGCAACCAATCAGGAGAATCTCAAAACAAATTTCTGGCAAACGTGAATTCAGCTCTCCATCAAACAACACTTTTGTTCCAACTTTTAGAAGTACAAAGGTGGCTCAGTGACTCCTCTGCCTTGTCTCAAGAATAGTAAAAGGAGTTTAGATTAGTGAAGCATACCTACATCCCAGCATTTTATTGCGCTGGTCACAGTTGCTTCAACGCATGTGGCCAAACATTTACTGCATAGGAGCATAAAGTTTACAACAAAGCACCTTTTTTTTTTCTCCAGAAACATATACCTATAAATTAAGTAGAGCTGTCACTAGACTAGTAGCCAGTAATCTGGGGGACCCGGGTTCAAATCCCACCACGGCAGATGGTGCAATTGGAATCCAATAAAAAAAAGAAGTAAAATCGGGATTAAAAAAAGTCTAATGATGACCATAAAACCATTGCCAATTGTTGTAAAAGTCCATCTGGTTCACTAATGTCCTGGTCTGGCCTACAGGTGACTCCAGACCCATAGCATTGTGGTCAACTCTTAAATGCCCTCTGAACATGGGCAAATAGGGATGGGCAAAAAATGCTGGCATGAATTAATTTTAAAAGGATCGTCACTAATATCAGCACCATTTTGATCAAACTCCAAAATAACAAGATAAAATAAGTGGTAACTATTACTGGATGTCAATGATAAAGATGGACTGTTTAGGAAAAGAAGATGCTGTAGGAATTTTACTAATTTAGAAGAAAAGCATAGGAGTCGGAGGGGAAATGAAAATCAGAGCTTCAAGCAATTCCATAAATGTAGACTTGTGTAGCAATGTTAAACATGCAGTGTAATATGTGCACACTGCAATATTGCACATTCAGAGCTGCTGGCCAAGACACATTCTACCCCCTCAACTTTTTGAAGTTGGTTGGCATTAAATTTTCATAGACCGTCATTGAAGTTAATCTGACATTAAAAAGCCTAAGGCTACCAATGTCAGAAGATTCTGGGAAAGGAAATTTGAAACTCTGGAAGCTTTTATGAACATAATAATAACAATAACAATAATTGCTTATTGTCACAAGTAGACTTCGATGAAGTTACTGTGAAAAGCCCCTAGTCGACACATTTTGGCGCTTGTTCGGGGAGGCCGGTACGGGAATTCAACCTGCGCTGCTGGCATTGTTCTGCATTACAAGCCAGCTGTTTAGTCCACTGTGCTAAACCAGCCCCTACTAATCATCAGCCCCTCTCCAAAACAATTAACCATGCAGTCCAACAAAATCAACCATTTCTGTAGGTCAGCTCTACCAACTAGAGATTTCAAGGTGGACATATGGAGAGGCTATCAGTACTCAGTAAAGAGTAAACTGAACAGCAACTTGCATCGGGTGCGTCAAACACGAGAACAAAAGCATCACAGTCCGATGTGGAAAATCAGTCCCGGTTGCCCTGCCCCTCCATAAGCTATACGACATTGGTATCTCGCTGAGACACTCAGAAATGAAATATGTGCATTGGTATGAAGTTTCTGTATTATTTACCATTAGACGCCCACTGAACATGCCAGAAAAAGTCAGAGCATGTCCATTCAAATGCAAGCGGATTTTTAATAGCATGTTGAGTTTAATTATTACCAAACCACCTTTCCATCACTGTAGATGTATTTTTTTCATCAAGCGTGCAGTCTCATTCCATCAGATTTTAATTGCCAGATTTTGAGAAATACTAAAACACATTTTTAAAAACTTTTTACTGCGTCTCTTTCATTTCCATTTTGTATTTCTGCACCATGGTTCGACATAACTATTTTAAGTTACACTTTTACAAATCTCAACCAAAGATTGAAGAATCCCTTTTAAGTAGATAAATGTTTACACGCCTTGTTCACACAGGTACTACTTCCCCTGTGGACAGCACAATGCTCTTTTGGTTCTCCACCAATACACAGTGTGTACCATCTACAAGATGTAGGAACTCACCAAGATCCCGAGACAGCACCTTCTAAACACATGATCACTATGCTTTAGAAGGACAAGGGCAGTAGATGCATGGGAACACCACCACCTGGAGCTTCCCCTCCAAGTCGCTCATCATCCTGACTTGGAAATATATCGCCGTTCCTTCGCTGTCACTGGATCAAAATTCAGGAACTTCCTCCCTAATAGCACTGTGGGTGTACCTAAACCACATGTATCGTAGCGGTGCAAGAAGGCAGTTTACCACCGTCTTGTCAAAGACAATAAATGCTGACCTAGCCAGCTATTTCCACATCCCATGAATGAATAAAAAAATTAAAACAAGATAAACAAGTTCCAGTGCAAAAGCCCACAGAAAGTCGAAGGGCAATCTAGTGACTAAATGACACCCCTCAGTCACTGTTTTTAAAAAATAAATTTAGAGTACCCAATTCATTTATCCAATTGAGGTGCAATTTAGCCTGACCAATCCACCTACCCTGCAGATCTTTGGGTTCGAAACCCACGCAAACATGGGGAAAATGTGCAAGCTCCACATGGACAGTGACCCAGGGCCGGGATTGAACATGGGACCTCAGCGCCATGATGCAGCAGTGCTAACCACTGCACCAAAGTGTTGCCCCCCCCCCCCCACTCTTTCACTGCAATAACTGCAAATAACTGCAAAATCGAAGCCAATGTCTCAATTTTGTTTTATAAGAATGCATAAATCAATATTGTCAACTCATAGTACTCTTGAAGCCTACTCTTCTCAATCTGTCCCAATAATGTACTCTCAAATTCCGTTCTGAAGTCACATTGGACATGAGAGATCAATTCAGTGTCTCTCGTCACAGACGCTGTCAAACCTGCTGATTTTTCCTGCACTTGCTTTTTAACACATATTCTGTTTGTTTCTACACCCTTTCAACGTTCAAGTGTGAAGTGTAAATGGAAAATAGAAAAATGCATTTTGAAAGACCAAAATGGGGATACTTAAAATAAGTTAAATGCAACATGCTTTCATTCAAGTAGCTAAACAAAGAGATCAACAAAAAGTTTGGGAATAATGCTTATATTAAGAGCAGTTTTGGATAATTAAACTAAGAATTAGTAGAGATAGGAGGCTGTGCAAAAAATGACCATAAATGTGATTCTGTTTGAAAACCGATTTACATAAATGACAACATTTTTTTTTTCCAGATGGTAGACCTTTTTTGGGGGGGGGGGGGAAATGCAGAATGTGTGGCCATTTGCGTAATGCCTCCATTCAGTCTGCAAGCATGACCTTGAGCGCACAGATGTTCATTATTGTAAATCTCCGCCTTGTTCACACTCTGACCTCTCTCTCCTTGCCTGCTGCAGTGTTCCAATGCAAGTTCTAGGAACAGCACCTCACCTTTCAAGTAGCGATTTTAAATCATAATTTCTGCCCCAATTTGTTTTGTGCTACTTTCCATTTTTTGTTTTTAAAGACCCGCTCTTGTTCCTTCCCTTTGCATTTAGGCGGCAGCGATCCTGCCATTCACACCTCCTTTAGACACTTATTTTGTTTATTTACTTGTCCCTTCAGCCAACCAAGATGAAACTGTTTGTCATTGAATCTCTGACCCTCCATCCTAACATAGACCTTCCCTTTATACTTCTTCTGACTCTCCCTCTAACCTCATATTTGCTCAAAACCTATTACAAGTATTAATGTGCATCAAGATAGACAAATCCCCGGGACCTGATGAAATGTATCCCAGGACATTGCGGGAGGCTAGGGAGGAAATTTCCAGCCCCCTAGCTGAGATATTTAAATCATTGACAGCCACAGGAGAGGTGCCTGAAGATTGGAGGGTAGCAAATGTTGTGCCCTTGTTTAGGAAGGGCTGTAGGGATAAGTTCGGGAATTACTGACCGGTGAGCCTTACTTCTGTAGTGGGTAAATTGTTAGAAGGTATTCTGAGGGACAGGATCCACAGGCATTTAGACAGGCAAGGGCGAATTCGGGAAAGTCAGCATGGTTTTGTAAGGGGAAAGTCATGTCTCACAAATTTGATTGAGTTTTTTCAGTAACCAAGAAGGCAGATGAGGGTACTGCGGTCGACGTTGTCTGCATGGACTTTAGCAAGGCCTTTGGTAGCTTGTTGCAAAAGGTTAAATCTCATGGAATCCTGGGTGAGGTAGCCAATTGGATACAAAATTGGCTTGACAACTGAAGCCAAAGGGTGGTTGTGGAGGGTTGTTTTTCAAACCGGAGGCCTGTGACCAGCGGTGTGCCTCAAGGATCGGTGCTGTGCCCACTGTTATTTGTTATATAAAAATGATTTGGATGAGAATATAGGAGGCATGGTTAGTAAATTTGCAGATGACACCAATACTGGTGGCATAGTGGATAGCGAAGGTTATCTAAGATTGCAACAGGATCTTGACCAATTGGGCCAATGGGCCGATGAATGGCAGATGGAGTTTAATTTGGGTAAAATTAGCTCCTTGAAGGTGGAGTCGCAAGTGGACAGGGTGGTGAAGAAGGCATTCAGCATGCTAGGTTTTATTGTTCAGAATATTGAATACAGGAGTTGGGATATCTTGTTGAAGTTGTGCAAGACATTGGTAAGACCACACATGGAATACGGTGTTCAGTTCTGGTCACCCTATTATGGGAAGGATGTTGTTAAACTAGAAAGAGCGCAGAAGAGATTTAAGAGGATGCTACCAGGACCTGATGGTTTGAGTTATAACGAGGGGCTGGATAGGCTGGGACTTTTTTCCCTGGAGCGTTGGAGGCTTAGAGATGATCGATCTTATAGAGATCTGTAAAATAATGAGAAGCATCAATAAGGTAGATAGTCAACATCTTTTCCCAAAGGTAGAGGAGCCTAGAACTAGAGGGCATAGGTTTAAGGAGAGAGGAGAGAGATACAAAATAGACCAGAGGGGAAATTTCTTCACAAAGAGGGTGGTGAGCATTTGGAATGGGCTGCCAGAGGCCGTGGTAGAGGCGGGTACAATATTGCCCTGTAAAAAGCAGTTGGACAGTTATATGGGCAGGGTGGGTATAGTGGGGTTATGGGCCAAATGCAGGCAAGTAGGACTAGCTTAGTGATAGAAATTGAGCAGCATGGACTGCTACTGTACACCCGCAGCAGCATTGGTTGTTTCTTAAGTGATCCCATGTTCATTGCCTCTTCTACGGTATCTTAAATTAATTTTGCAGTTGTGGCAGATCAGGGAGATAGATCGGTACGAGTGACAGAGGCATTGGAAGGGAGGTTGGTGGCATTGGTAAGAGTGTATGGTTGCAACTGGGATGATGCAGGGTTTGTAAAGAAGGTGTGCGGGGACATCCCCGAATTGGATTCACATGAATTGATAGTGGGTGGAGGCTGGAATATGATGCAGCAGCCAAAACTGGACAGGTCACGACCGCGATCACGTAGCAGGTCAGGAGGAGCGAGGGCGTTGGCTGGGCTAATGGTGGAAATGGGAGGAGTGGACCCTTGGAGATTCTTGCACCCGGGGGAGCGGGAGTATTCTTTCTTCTCTTCACTTCATAAGGCCTATTCGCGGATAGATTTTCTTTGTGGTGGGGAAGTCGCTGTTGGCCAGGGTCAAGGGGTCGTAATATTCGGCAATTGCAATATCGGACCATGCGCCACACTGGTTTGATATGGTGTTGGAGTGCAGAGGTGGTGGTGGAGATTAGATGTGGCGCTGTTGGGGGCCGAGAGTTGTCTGTTAAGATTGGAAAAGTGATTGAGGAATACGTGCGATTTAATTGTATGGGTGAGGTCTCACAGGTGGTGGTATGGGAAGCTTTGAAGGCAGTGGTGAGGGGGAGGTGATATCGTTTATGGCAAAGGTAGATAAAGAGGAGAGGGTGGAATGGCTTAATAGATGAGATGTTGGAATTGGAGAGGAGGTACGTAGAGGATGTGGATCCAACACTGTTGGAAAAGAGGAAGGAGTTGCAGGTGAGTTTTGACCAGCTGTCCACAACGAAGGCGGTGCGCCAATTGAGGCGGGAGAGGGAAGCGGTGTACGATTATGGAGAAAAGGTGGGACGCATGCTGGCAGATCAACTTCGGAGAGAGGCAGCGGCAAGGGAAATTGTTGAGGTGCAGGATATGGCAGGCACGTTGGTGGTGGCTCCAGATCAGATTAATAGGGTGTTTGAGATGTTTTACGAGAGATTGTATAGGTTAGAGCCACCAGGGGAGGATCGGGAGATGCAGGAATTCCTGGATGGTTTGGAATATCCAAGGTTGGGGAAGGGGGACACAGCCATATTGGAGGGGACGGTAGCAGAACAAGAGATAAAAGATTTGATTGGGAGGATGCAGTCAGGTAAGGTAGCAGGGCCAGTTGGGTTACCTGTGGGGTATTACAAGAAATTTAAAGTTGGCGCCGCTGATGGTGGGGATGGTTGAGGAACCGATAAGCACGGGGGTGTTGCCACAGACTTTGGGGCAGGCATCGATCTCCCGGTTGCTCAAGAAGGAAAAGGTGAGAGCATAGGGTATCTTTGTATGCGGACAACTTGCTGTGGTATATATTGGAGCCGTGTGTCGATGGGGGCATATTGGAGCTGCTTTGAGTATTTTGGTCTTTTTCGAGATATAAACTAAATTTAGACAAAAGTGAATGCCCTAACTTAGTGCGCGAGGTTGGGGCTGATACAGCTGAAGGTGGTGTTTAGGGCGCACCTCACAATGGCGAGGACGAGCAGACTCTTTGAGGGTTAGAGGATGTTTGTGAATGTTGCGGAGGTGGGGTGGGGGGGGGGGGGGTGGGGGGGGGCGCACAAACAACGTTCATATGTTTTAGTGTCCTGTCCAAAGCTGGAGGGGTATTGGAGGGACATGTTTAGGGTAATTTCGAAGGCAGTACATGCAAGGTTTGAGCCGGGTCCTCTGAAGGCCATATTCGAGGTATCGGGTCGGCCGGGGGTGCAGAGGCAGATGTTTTAGCCTTCGCCTCGTTGATCCCTCGAAGGCAGATCCTGTTGGGGTGGAGGTCAGTTTCGCCACCTTGTGCCCTGGCGTGGTGGGGGGTTCTGTTGGAGAGTTTTTAAACACTAGAGAAGGTGAAGTTTAAGTTGAGGGGAAGGATGGAAAGGTTCTGCAATTCATTGTCTTTATTTATTATGCACTTCCAAGAATTGGATGACATCGAACATTAGGGGGGTGGAGTTGGACTGTGTATGTTGTTGGTGACTATGTATGGGTGGATGGTGGATTCCGGAATCCTTTTCTTTGATCTTTGTATTTAAAATATTGAGGGTTGTTTGGGGGGTTGGTGGGAGGGAGGAATTGTTGACCAGGGGATTGACATTGTATTTGTTACCATTGATTGTTTGTCGATTGGTGTAAATTTGAATGAAAAAGTGAAAAGGAGGAGAAGATTAAAAAATAAGTTGAGAAAGCTATTCAAAACACATTTGGTTTTATTAATAGAGGAAGAAAGTTCAAACTCAAGCGAAGTTGCTAAACCTGCTAAAAGCACTGCTTCAGCCTCAGTTGAATATTGCCTTTATTTCTGGGCACCATGCATTAGGAAGGATGTCAAACTCTTGAAAAAGGTGCAGAGGAGATTTACTAGAATGATCCCAGGGGTGAGGGACTTTAAGTGAAGAAGCTTTTGATAGAGGTGTTCAACCTGTTGAATAATTCTATAGTAAATAGGGAGAAACAGATTCTGGTGGCAGAAGGTTTTATCATCAGAGGACACAGATGTAAGGTATTTAGAAAAGAACCAGAGGAACCATTTTTACACGGCGAGTATGAGGTGGTTGGGAATGTGCTGCATGAAATGTTGGTGGAAGCAGATTCAAAAGACATTTTCAAAAGGGAATGTTTAGGGCCACAGCTGCCTAACAGCGTTGAGGATCGGGGTTCGATCCCAGCCCTGGGCCAATGTCCATGTGGAGTTTGCACATTCTTCCCGTGTCAGTGGGTCTCAACCCAACAACCCAAAGAATTGCAGGGTAGGTGGAATGGCCATGCTAAATTACCCCTTCATTGGAAACATTTTTTAAAAATGTAAACTTATAAATACTTGAAGGGAAAACATTTACAGAATGTCAGTGGCAGAACAGGGGAGTGGGGGAGTGGGATTTATTGGAACACCCGACGCAAGAGCAGTCACAGATTTAATCGAATGAACAACCTCCTTCTGTACTACATAATTTCCATGATATTCTTTGGTAGTTGAATGTACAGTTGTTAAGGACTACAGTACCAGACTAGCAATCCAGAAAAAACAAGTTTAAAATGGCAGATTGAGAATTTGCAATTAATTTTTTAAAAAATGGAAGTAAAAGCTGACGCAACTCTACATTCAGTTGTGCGAAACTGACAAAGAATGACTGCAGACCAAGCAGATCCTCTCACCTTCTGCAGGGCAACTAGGCATGGCTAATAAACAAAAACAGAAAATGCTGGATACTCTCAGCAGGTCTGACAGCATCTGTGGAAAGAGAAGAGAGCTAACGTCCGAGTCTGAAAATGAAAATTGCTTATTGTCACAAGTAGGCTTCAAATGAAGTTAGTGTGTGTGGTAGTACCAGGTATTGCGGTACCTAAGATGCTGATGACCATTGGTTAAACCCAGGAGTTTACCATTGGCTGTTGTTACGTAGCTCCGCCCTGACAGACGAAGTATAAGAAACGGTGCCGTCCCAGCAGCCTTCACTTTCTGTACCGAAGCTGCTGGGGAACAAGTTCTAGTAGATTAAAGCCTTCAGTTATGAAATCACTTGGTCTTGAGTGTAATTGATCGCGCATCACTGTGAAAAGCCCCTAGTCGCCACATTCCGGCACCTGTTCGGGGAGGCTGGTACGGGAATTGAACCGTGCTGCTGGCCTGCCTTGGTCTGCTTTAAAAGCCAGCTATTTAACAGTGGATGGCTTTTGTCAAAGCTATGGCTAATAAATGCAGTGAAGCCCAGCTCCAGGACAGATTATAGAGGGCCTCAACTGTAATTATTTTGTGATAACCTTGCTCAAACAGCCTACATTTTCAAAGATGTTACCATGCCAGTGACCCCCAATAAAGCTTAATTCTTAAGCATGTGTGCCACCACGGGTAACAATAAGACGATTCACAACTCAGTAAAATTTCACTTTGCTTTTGCCCTCTACTGTTCTTCAAAACAAGCAAGAAACAGTGCCTTTCTTCAGTGTTTACAGTAGAAGAGAAACATAAAACAGTTGCACAAGGTCTGAGTCACAAGGAGAAATCTAATCTGCAACTCTTTAATGGTATTTCAAAGGGATTCTTAAAAAACAATTTTTTAGGTAATTTGATTTTTTTCGTTTGGCCATCCTAATCGCTGCTTAAATCTCACCAACCATCAAAACTTATTAGTTCTCATTTTCAGCACAGTACTTTGGTCAAAGTTCAAAGCTGAATTGATCCAAAACACGAGTTCAATATGTGGCTAATTATCATGTAATTACTCTATAATATAAAGGAAAATTTACAGCCAGTATGAAGACAGAAATTTAACTGACAAGTTATGATATTTACTGCAAGGACAGTTTGTTAGCAGGACATAGACCATGGAGATTGTTCTCCACTAACTTAATTCCTGCCTTACAAACAAACATTTAGATTTTAAATGATCGTTGTGTGCAATGCACACTGACGACAGCAAAGGCAATATGATCCAAATGAGAAGGTAATTTCTGAAAAATTCGAAGGATTGAAAGATCATTTCTGAATTGTTGTAAGTTCAGCCCTATTTTCCTGACACTGAAGGAGAATAAAGTATAAATAAAGTGTATCTACACTACCTCGTCATAGAAAAAGTGCTCATAAATCTACATTGGCAGAATCATAGAACGTGATCCAATGGCCACGCCGGGGTCCAACGTGGCTGATAGAATCCGTGAGACCTTGCTCCCCGGATCTACCCGGCTCGCAACGCTCGCAAGGCGTTGCAATGCAAATCCTGCCCATTGTGGACGGGATCACTTTTTTGCCTGCATACTAGAGCGAGACAGCTAGCTTCACGCCAATATGCAGTTTTGCGTGATAACCGAGGCATTGGAATCGATCCCCTTTGTCTCGGAGACCTCGTGCGAGCGCCGTTCACTACTGGTCCCCACAAATGGGGACCAGACGGAATGGCACCCATGGGGGTCTCCAAGGCGATCGGAGGCCCCCAGTTGCATGCCCTTTAGGCAGGTGGTACCCTGGCACTGCTTGTGCCACCCAGGCACCCTGATACTGTCAGGCTGGCAGCCTGGCAGTGCCACCTGGGTGCCGGCCTGGCACTGCCATGGTGCCCAGGAGGCACTGTCAGGGTACTAGGTTGGCACTGCCAAGTTGCCACACTGGCATTTACTGTGTGCTGGGGCTACCATGCATTGCTGCTGATGGGGTATGGGGTCGGGGGGGGGGGGGGGGGGGGGGAAATGGGGACTGCCCCATAATGCATTAGGACTTGGTGGGGGGAGTGGGGTGGGAGGGTCGATGATCACGTCAGGGGCCTCGGAGATTGGGACGCCATTTAGGAATGGCCTCCTGATCTCTCGCTGGACTGAGGAGTTCCAGCGAGCGGAGCTTCACAGTGTAGAAAATGGGGCTATGTGCGTCCTCGGCAGTGCGTTCCCCGCTGAGGTCCCTTATTTAACGTGAGTGGTGTTGCATAGCCATGTGTTTCTCGGTGCTGAGAGCACTGGGAAACACTCAGCTAAAGGTGCTCGCTGGGGGACTTTGTTCCCATTTAGTTGAATCGCGCCCATTAATAGAGCGTCACAACATTCCCTTTTGAAGGCTGCTATTGAATTATAACCACTATCCCATCAGGTAGTGCATTCTAAATCCAAACTACATGTTTACTGTTCTTGCCAATAGCAAATCTGTAGTGTCTGCTTAATGCCTCTTCAACCACTGGAAACAATGGGTGAGGTTCTCTGGCCTCCCTGCAGCTGGTGGTGGGAGGCGGCCCGTCATTGCCCGGCGGAAGGATTCCCTTGCCCTACCTCTGTCATTAGGATTTCCCATTGAATCTACCCCACGCTGCCAGGAAACCCGTGGCGGGTGTGCGCATTCGGTGGGAACAGAAAATCCCGCCGGCATGATCAGCCAGAAGATCTAGCTCAGTGTCTCTTTACTTACATTTTCTAAATCCTACAACTCCTCCATCACATTTCTTTGCCTTTCTGCTTGAAGGAGAAAACACCAGCTTCTCCAGTCTAGGTAACTTCATCCCTGGATTCATTGTAGCAGATATTTCTTCTGCACCTTCTCCAAGGCCTTCACCTGCTTCATTAATTGTGTGCCCAGAGTTGGAATCATTACTCTAACGGAGGTGGAATGAGAATTTTATGTAGGTTTTGTGTTATCTCCTGGCTTTTGTACTCTGTACTTCTGAGCATAATGGCCAAAACTGTACATGGAACCCTTTCCTGACACCTTCAACGACTTATACAAAAACACTCCCAGTCTCTTCGTGCATGCTCTTTAAACTTGCATTGCCTCTCAATTTACAACAATGAATTCCATCAGGCATGTGTCTGATCATTCCACCCATCTGCCTACGGCTTCCTTATGTCTATTATTTTTTCTCACTGTTTATGACACTTCCAGGTTTTGTGTCATCTACTAATTTCAAAGTTATGCCCTATGCTCCCAAATCCAGGTTATTAATATACACTACAAACATCAGTTGTTCTACTATTGGACCCAGGGAAAACCATAAGATTCCCGCCAGTCTGACAAAACCATTCACCACGACTCTCTGCCTTTTATCCTTAATCAAGTTTGTACTCATGCTGTTGCTATCCCTTTCATCCTAGGGGCTTAAATTTTCAAACTTCCACAAAAAGTCTAGTGCGCGCAAATTTCATCAATTCCACTGCCTTCGTTAATCCTCTGTTACCTCATCAAAGTTCACTTGTGCTTTTAAAAATCATGAAATCGGCATTGTGGCTGCTGAAGGAGAGAGAGGGGGTAAGGAAAGTGTCCAACGTGGCCATAGTTTGCCAGCAGCTGTGATGCTGACCCGGGGGCTTCTGCCAGGGCCAAGGGGAGTAGCGGGGGGTGGCCAGGAGCTGGTGCATGGGGTCAGGGTGGACAGGCACAGGATACCATTGCCGCAGCTGGAAAGGCAGCTGCGCATGCCCCCTGGATGAATGGCGATGGAAGTGGTATGGAGAGTATTACGGACCATGGAGGATGGATGAGGACTTGAGATGGGGTTGACTTGGCAAACAGAATCTGAAGGGTGGGTGGGGAGAGGGTGGATGTGGGGCCAGGGCTAGAGGGTCTAACAACTTATAAATAAGTCCCAGGAAACCGAAGTGGGCCAAACAGCCCGTCACTGCACTTGTCTGCACCCGTGCTCGGTTTCTGGGGCTGATGGGCTCAACTCCATTCCATACCTATCCCCACCCCCCAGAGCGAAAACTGCACATTCCAGGGTACTTTCTACAGAGGTGGGGCTGGTGAAGAAATTTCCTGATTTGAGCTCCCACTTTTACAGACAAAATCTAGCCCTTAATGTCAGCATTTTCCGATCACTATGCAGCTTCCGCCCCAAGCTGCACTACTATTCAGGACCCAATGGCCTTTCACCATTACCAGAGAGAATTCATGGATAATAAACTTTGAGAATCATCAGTTGCTGTGTCCTAATAGAAAAAAACCCCCACTGCCCTCCAAAGTCAGAACAACTTTATTCTAAATTTAATCTGGATGCCAAACTTTGAATGGGTTGTGGGGGCAGTGATAAGAGGAATATAAATTAACATTTTACTGCAGTGAGTGACCTGCATTAATGGGCTGAGGTTGTTGTCCTCATCATTCTGGCTCTATTACATACAAAATAACATGTTACGCAGTACTCAATGGCACTCTGTATTTGATAATTATGCTTCTTTTTTTGTGAAAACTAAATTTTGCTTCATCCTTAAGTTATCCCATAAAACCCTCCTTCTTAAAATACATAACATTTCCCCCTTCCAGACATCAAACAAAGAAAAACAGCTAAAAAGAATCACAACTGTTGTACCCATCTAGTTTGCCCGATATCCTTCTTATTGTAATGGAGCCATACAAAACATTTGTGATAAATCTTCAGCATATTAACCATGGAGCCAGTAGGACAGCTGCCGGCTGATCTATCATTGTTATCTGATTTTTAACTCAGCCATTTCATGTATTCATTCTGTTTGAACTGTCTATGCTACAGAATACAAAGTACAAATTTCTGTTGGAGGCTCAGTCTAATTAGCCCTGCTCAGTGTCTCAGTCTTCCCCTCTCTCCTCTCCACTGTTCATACAGCTATGTATTTCCTTGAAACCTTTTCCTTGTTACATTTGCTCCCCTCGTCCCCCCCATGCATCAAATTATCGCAAAGGCAACTGATGCACAGGGAGCATTTTGCCCTGATCGCTTAGTGCCAACAAGCTCCTTGTCCATGGAGGCCTTTGCGTGATGCCAAGCCTTGGCTCAGTCGGCACAGTCTCAAAAGAGTCAAAAGGTTGCGTGTTCAACTCCAATTCCCTAGGCTTGAGCCCATAATCTCGGTTGTTGGAGAAGCTGTATTTTGGAGACGACTTTCAACAAAGACCCCGTCCCTTGTGTGAACATGAAAGACCCCATGGCTTTATTCTTGGAAGAGCATGGACGTACTCCCCAGTGTCCTGGCCAATATTTGTCCCGTTAACCATCATGAAAATAAATTCACTGCTGCATTTCTCGACACTACTTAATATTCCCTTGCCTTGGATGCACCATGCATTGGAGCTTTGGGAGGTTACAGAAGGCACTCCATAAATGCAAGATTTTCTTCATGTTGTGATCAAACTCTTAACTGTAATCAACTGGACATCTTTCCAGGAGGTGAGACTGGAAGGCACAGTGCAGTCATGAGGAGCAAGATTCTTCTTCTCAGGATATTGAGGCACTCTATCAACATTCTGCCTCAAATTTGTTAATGGCAGAGACCCTCCCACTAATGAATCTACCTTGTGAGCAACTGAGAAATGCAAACATCCTGTTCCGAATCCCTAGTTTCAGTTGAATTATTTGTTTCACAAAGTCGTGATAGATGTGTGAAAAATCAATTGGTGCATCCAAGGTTACGAATAGAGGAGTAGTAGTAGGTTTTTCAGCCCTTCAAGCCCTCTCCACCATTCAATGGCTGATCTTCTACTTCAACACCATTCCATCACTATCTCCATATCGCTTTCATGTTTTTAATATGCAGAAATCTATAAATCTCAGTCTTGAACCTACTCAGTGACTGAGCCCCCACAATCCTCTCGCGCAGAGAGTTCCAAAGATTCGCCACCCGCTGAGTGCAGGGATGCCTCCTCTCTCAGCCTTAAATGGCCTGCCCCTCATTCTGAGGCTGTGACCCAGACTGTGTTCCCGGTTAGGGAAAAGAAATATAAAACCACCGGGACAGTAACATTTTGAAGCAATTCCATAACCTCTGCCTGAATGTACATGTAGGAAAATGCAGGGTCAGGCTCAGTTGCACTGTATTCCTGCTGCCTTGGCAAGGTTAAGTAATCTGCCAGCACTCATTGTCAAGACTCAAATGAATAATGGCCACTTGAGCAAAGTACCAAAGGATGCCTGCGCTCCAAAGAGATGGAGGAAGGGAAACAGGTTGGTTACTGAGGAGTTAAAAAAAACTCTTAGGAATGTGGTATGGAACACAAGACCTATTAGTTTATTAGACAGAGCTTACCATAAAATGTAATCAACAGAGGATACTTCTTCAGTACCAGCCTAGTGCAATAAATGCAATCAATCACTTCAGCCATAGTTCATTCCTGCAATTCACTTCTACCTTAAATCGTCTGCACATGGGTTTATAAGGATTCAGTGGGTAAATGCGTTCATTGTATGTTCTTGAATGTAACTGTGGACTGGGGCGGGTCCACATCACACCTTTGGTGCACATAAGTCAATGAATGTCAGCTTGCACCAGTGATAACATTTCACTTGAGCTGTGGGGATTGACCTGCAAAGCGTGCAAATTGGCACCAGGTCTGAAATGAATTGGGATTAGAAGTGAAGTCTCCATGGCCAAATAGCTGGGTAGCATTCCATTTTGTACACCTAGTGAGAAATGGTTTGAGAGTGAGACATCGGAGGATTGTCAGTATGTATGGCATGTCAGTCCAGTGCGAGGTAAAGGGAGAAAAACTCGAGAGGGGTGGATAACGGAAGGAAAACGGACTCCCCGAACACTGCAACTTTACACGACATGCCCAACCTCTGTCTTTTTCCTATGCAGTTCAATTAAGACCAAAAAGAAAGCAAACTAGGTTTCATCCTGACCCTCATTCATTGGAGTACAACATTACCATGTTCGGGAATGTTGCCATCAACAACCAGGTCTTCCAAGATAAACAGCACCAGTGTTTGAAGTAAAAGTTGATACGATCTTCAAAGTAATTAGCAAACCTTGGATGGACCACAAGACAAAATTTCATTTTGAACGCCTGATATGCAATAAGCGATACAGGGAAAGAATAGTCTCCCTGATCCTTTACACCTGCAGACCCACAGGTTTGGCAAAATAAACATTGACTAATCAGCACTCATTAATAAAAGCTTGCCTTTCCAGATATCAAGTCATTTCTATATTGCGCAGCAGTATTTTGAACAGACTATTAGAGAATATATTGCTCACCCAAGGAGATTTGAACTGTATAACCCAAATTTGGGAAAGTAATTACCTTTTGTGAGTCCCAGACAGGAAAGCTTCCTTGGATTCTTGATCAATCTTTGCTGTGAATCAAAAAGGCAGCAATTAATGACACGGTCAAGAGTCAACTCTAAATACTTTCAAACATGAGTAACTAATTAAATCGGTTGTTATTTTTTAATCTAAATTTAAAAATTAATCTGGAGTCAACTCTGGCCGAAATAAAATCAATGAGAGGGGGGAGGAAACAAACTTTCCCGCCCTGGATCTTTAACATTTTTGAGGCTTAATTATGAAGCACAAGTTTAAAATACCCTGTACAAATGTGACATTTTATGATATTTGAGAAGGAGAAGGAATCCAATGGGAAAGATGGCTGCTTCCTGCATTCACTGAACAATTGATACTTCAGGAGCGAACTGGAAGTTTGAATAAAGGTTAACCTAGAAATGTAGGAATACACTGATGTGTTTTCCTAGAAATATCAATTGCTTTCAATACAAGGAAAACAAACCACAATTGGAATGTCAAACTGGACTTTATTTTGTCCTATCGATGTTTGCCAAATTGTACTCATTCGGGTTCATTAACATTAACTTCGTTCCAACTCGAATCCCAGGTTTCACAGCAGCCCAGACAAATATGATGAGGGTTTCTAGTTTCTTGGATTCTTTGTAGGGTCCAAAGTCAAAACAATTCGAAGCAGTCACATACTGGCAAAAAGTAGCTATGTGCACACAGTGCAAAATTGCTCAGAATTCAGAACTAAATAGCTCTCAGAATGCTGCAAGGACTGCTTCTGTCTTTAGCAGAGAATTCATCCTGGAATGATAATCAAATAAAATGCGGTAGAATGATCTTTATTCTAATTACTGGTTCTGCATTCCCAGCTTTTTGAAAAATCAATGTTGGCAATAAACGGCACAAACGGGAAACTCAGATTTGCATCTCATGGAATCATAGGATCCCTACGGCGCACGAGGCGACCATTCGGTCCATCGAGTCTGCAACGAACCTCCGTAAGAGCACCCTACCCAGGCCCAATCCCCTGGCCCTGTCCCATATTGCCGCCAACCTTTAGACACGAAGGGGCAATTTATCGTGGCCAATCCACCTAACCTGCACATCTTTGGGCTTTGGGAGGAACCCAGAGCACCCGGAGGAAACCCATGCAGACGCGGGGAGAATGTGCAAACTCCACACAAGACAGTCAGCCACGGTCAGAATCGAACCCATGTCCCTGTTGCTGTGAGACAGCAGTGCTACCCACTGTGCCACCATGTCGCATGCCCCAACTGGTGGGAGAATCGCAGCAGATCATGCTGGATGCCTCAGGATGGGAATTTATTGCCAGTAGTTGCCCATTTCCTATTGCGCAGGAAAAATAGAAAAAAATCTCCATTAACTTCTGCACAGTGGGGAAACATTTATGAGTTGCTGATGGTCTTAAATGCATCCCTGTATAAATTACTTCATTTTCAACGGGAAGCGAAGGGACAACCGTATTTGTTATAGAAGGAGCAAAATAGGATATTTATTTTCTCTGGCTTGGCGAGAAAATAAAAAACAGGTTCTCTAGCCTTTCCATATTAAAGAAGTCTTTCATCTCTGATTGCCGTTTTAGTAAATCTTCTCTGCAGCCTCTCTAAAGGTCCTTCTCAGGATTGAACACAAAATTCCAACTGAGGTCCAATCAGTGTTTTCGAAGATTTATCATACCTTCCTTACTTTTGTTTTGGTCATGTTATTAATAAAGCCAAGGATTCCAACTGCTTTTTAACACCCTTCTCCTCCTATGTCAAAGTCTTGGTGTATGTACGCCTTCAGGTTTTTTCTGTCCCCGAACCCCATTTGAGGTTGCACCATTTAGGTTACATTTTCGCTCCTCATTCCCCCAATAAAAACGCATCACTTCATACATCTCCATCTTAAACGGTGTCTGCTTATCATGTGTTTCAAAAACACATGAAACATTGTTCAGAATGGCTTTATTCAAAAGGGACAGGCGTGCACTTCAATTGGCACAGGAACCACAGTTTGTGGTGGGTGGAGGGGAAGGATGTGGGGGCGGCTCATTTGTGAGGTTGGTGAGTTTAAACCAAACTGGCTAGTGGACGAGTCATCAAGTAGAAAAGAAAAGTAAAATGCAGAAGGGAGAGAGTGTTTTGGAGAGTCCGGGAGTGGAAATATTACCATATTAGACAGGAACAGACCAGGGAGGACGACAAGGAATACAAGGATAGGGTTAGAGTGCATGTATGCACATACAAAAAGTGTACTGAATAAAGTTATTGAATTAGAAGTAAAAATAGCCATGTGATGTAATGGAAATAATAGAAAGGTGGCTTAAAAATGGTGCTTAATATTCACAGATTTGAAATGTTCAGAAAAGATAGGGAAAGAAAAAAGGGAAGTGGGTGGCAGGACGATTAGGGAAGACTGTGTAGTGTTGTAAAGGGAGATGTAATGGAGGCAGCAAGGAAAAATCCATATGGCTTGGGTTGAGAAGCAAAAAAAAAAGCTATTAGGGGAATTCTATAGGCCTTGAATTAGTGTGAGAAGGAAAAGAAAATCTGTAAGGGCCTCACAGAGATATGCAAGGACTATTAAATGATGATATTGGGGACTTCAAATGTAGTACAGCACAGAAGGAGGCTATACAGCACCTTGTGTCTGTGCTGGTTCTCTGAAGAAGCAATTCAACTCATGCCGCGTCTTCACCTTCTCCTTATAGGACTGTACATTCATCCTTTTCAGATAGTAATTACATTGCCTTTTAAATGATTGAACCTGCCTCTACCACATACTCGCGCAGTATATTCCAGACCATAACCACTTGTCGCGTGAAAATCTTTTTTCCTCATGTCATCATTGCTTCTTTTGCCAAATACCTTAAATCTGTGCTGCCTGGTTCTGGATTCTTCTTTTAATATCAACAGTTGCTCTCTATCTATTCTGTCCAGACTCCTCGTGATTGTGATTACCGCTAACAAATCTCCTCTTGATCTTTCTTCCCCAAACAGTCTCAACTTCTTCGACCTGTACGTAATTGAAATTCTTCTCCCCTTAGACCATTCATGTGAATCTTTTCCACATCTTGTCCGGTGCCTTCATGGGTGAGATTCGCCGGCCGTTCACTGGCAGCGGGATTCTCTGGTCCCACCAGCAGCTCATCCCCATGGCCTGGGGTTGCTCTAATGGGAAATCCCATTGACAAGCGGCGAGAGTAGAGAATCCCACTGTCAGCGAACGGTGCACCAAATTCCCCATCCTCGCTAGCAGTGGTAACGGGGGTGGACTCGCAACCGAGAATTCCGGCCGACATCATTCCCACAGTGTGGCTCCCAGCAATGGACTCAACACTTCGGTTGAGGTCAAATCAGTGTTCAACACAAGTTTGAAATAACTTCCTTGGTTTTGTACTCTACACTTCAAATATTTTAAAGAAACACTAAATTTTTCCTTGCAGCTTGGCAGCATAGACATTAATGGCTGGGAGAACCTGGCGGCCGATTGTTCAAAATGGGAACAATTTATCCATCACGTTGCATCACGCTTCGAATGCCTTAACGATGAATCAGAGTGGCGGCAAAGGAGAAAAGAGGAATAAGCAAATCCTATACTCCGGATCACACCATCATGTGGGGCATGCTACTCCCATGTGCCCAAAGATCAGTTGTTCGAGAATCGGCCTGTTCAGTCGCATGATGACCCATGCCAGGAACCTCTGACAGAGTAGACATCACGGCTGACAACACTGTTAATAAAGCCTAGGATACTGTTTGTTTAATTAGCCACTCTCTCAAACTGTTCTGCCACCTTCAATCAGTTCTGCACATTTAAAACCCAATCTCACTGTTCCTGCACCCCGTTTAGAACCTTGTATTTTATATCGTCTCTCTGCATTCCTTCTACCAAAATGAATCACTTCACACTCCTCTGTATTAAATTGCATTTTTCGCTTGTCAACCCATTCCACCAACCTGTCTAAGTCCTTTTGAAGTTCTGCACTACCTTCACATTTTGTATTGTAAGCACATTGCGACCTGTACACCAAAGTTTAGGTCATTAATGTATATCCACAATCATCACACCTACATATTACTTGTGCTTGTGACGATGGATGCTACACATATGGGAGCCAGCCTGTTGGCAGGGATGAGTGTTGTGGCCTGCTCTTCACTTACTGCCTCAATCACGCATTGTACGTTGGTGACTTGCATTTGGACCAGGCTGCAGACCACCTGGAGGGCCAATGTTCCGTGGATCACACTTTACGAAGCATTGCTGCAAAGCAGTAAATTTAGTCTAGCACAAGGCCTTAGGCTGATGTGGAACCAACTAATACAGCTGTGGTCAGCTATCTATCGATGTCATATCCAACATGCAAGCATAGTCTCCAGCATTTGTATCAGAACTTGGAATGATTTTTTAAAGGAATTTTAATGGGGAATGCAGCCTGCGCCGACCATCTAAACTAAAATCTACATTTCCAGGGTCCGTATCTGTCTATTTCCATCCATGAATTTGTCAAGATACCCCTTAAATGTCACTATCGTCCCTGCTTCCACCTCTCCCTCCGGCAGTGAGTTCCAGGCACCCATTACCCTTTGTGTAGTCAGCATGTAGAAGATTTAGCCTACTGGCACAATATACACTGAAAGGTTAGATTTACAACACTTACGGGGCTGAAATCAAAGAGGAATCACCTGAGCGTGGGCCCTGATGGGAGGCAGAAGCTCTCCCCAGCATGGAAACAACATCACTTCATTGGTGTCTCATCAAAAACAATGCTTTCCTTCCCATTAATTCTGACGGGTTTGTTAGCAGTAGCAAGTGAAACCTAGTGAGGTAGGATTGGTAGATGGTCTGCAGGTCACTTGCCTTGCCCAAGTAGTACATGGTTGGAGAACCACTGCTTTAAAGACAAGGTGCCTTGGACTGAATGACTTTGGAATGCTATGATGCAATTGCTGCATCACATGACAACACAAATCACCTTATAGATGGGACTAAGTAAATATTGTTATAGAATTGAATTAAAAAGAGATGCACATTGTTTAAAGACTCTAGCGCTGATTTTCCATTTTGTTAGTGGGGTGAATGCTGAATTCTGTCCACCAGGTACCAATTTATTTTGTTTGCATGTGGGTGAGGAGATACCGTCAGACTAGTGAAATTAAACATTCAGTCAGCGATAAAAGAAATATCTCCAACTACTGCACGGGATTTGCTGGATTTCCACCTAGTGGATCACTTGGTATTGCAATACTGAGTAAATTTTAGGAGCAAATACCGGTCTGTGTGGCATTTTTCCTTTGAACTCCTTGCCCTCATAACTTGGTTTGCACAGATAGCTAGGCAGTGCAAATGTTTACCTTGAAATGATCAATTTGGAGAATTGCATTTGTAAAGGTGCCAGAGGTGTCTCACTTGTGCACCATTTCCTTAGAATCACAAACATCAAGCCCGAGTCCAGACACTTGAGATATATTCTAGGCTGATGTTTCAGTACACTACTGAGGGTGTTCCGTATTGTCAGGCATGCTGGGCTGCATTTTCTGTTTCAGAGGCTAAGTGCCGGCCCGAATGGAGAATCCATGGGACATTTACCAGGGAAAAGTTGGCAGCAACCCCTCACCGATTCCGGGACCGGTGAGGGGCTAGCAGCGGCGCCAGGTGAAACTTCCACGCCAAAAATGGGTGGGTCCCTGGTCGCGCATGTGCACGGCTGACGACCTGCAGCGGTCGCGCCGTACAACATGGCGCCGGTCGTGCGTGTAACCAACCCGTCATCCGTGACCCCCACAGGCCACCCCCTAGCCATCCCTCACTAGTACCCCCAGCCCTTGCGGAAGCCCTCCCCCGGGCAACAGCATGGATCCCGGCCGAGTGCAGCGGCGCTGGACACAGTCCACAGCCGTCACACCGGGTTCCCAACCGAGGAGACCACACATGTCCTGTGCCGTCGGAACTCAGCCCATCGGGGACGGAGCATCGCGGGAGGGCCGGCTAATGACACGCCAATGCCTTTGCAATGCCGCGCAGTGTGCGACGTGATGACGCCATTTATGAGGGGCCGGAGCATGGCAGACCGGCATCAAACCACGCCGGCCCCAATTTGGGCTTCGGAGTCGATTCTCTGCCTGATCACCAATTACGATATCGCCGTGGGCAATGGAGAATCCCGCCCTCTGTCTTTCCTTGAAATGTTAAACAGGTGACTGGGCTATTGGGGTCAGGCAACAATTAAAGAGAAAAAAAAGACAGATTTGCATTTATATAGCACCTATCACATTCTCAGGATATCCCAAAGTGCTTTACAATAAGTAAAGTAGCTTTGAACTGTAGTTTTAAGATATGTGCATATGTGCAGGTCCCACAAATAGCGTTGAACATATCACCCATTTTAGGTACTGACTGAGGAGTGAATGTTGGCTGGGTCATAGAATCATATAATCGGGGCAGACGGTGGTGCAGTGATTAGCACTGCTTCCTCACGGCGTCGAGGTCCCAGGATGATCCGGCTCTGGGTCACTGTCCGTGTGGAGTTTGCATATTCTCCCCGTGTTTGCGTGGGTTTCACCCCCACAACCCAAAGATGTGCAGGGTAGGTGGACTGGCCACGCTAAATTGCCCCTTAATTTGAAAAAATGAATTGAGAACTCTAAATTTATTTAAAAAAAATAGAATCATAGAATCCCTGCAGTGCAGAAGGTACCAATTTAGCCAATCAAGTCTGCACCAATCCTTCAAATGAGCAGTCTGCCCATTTACGAGTGTCAACCTTGCCCTATCCCCGCAATTCCAGAATCTAACCAACACATCCCTGGATATTAAAGCGAAATTTTAGTATGGCCAATCCACCTAATCCACACATCATTGGACTGTAGAAGGAAACCGGAGCACCCGGAGGAAACCCATGCAGACACAGGGAGAACGTACAAACTTCACAAAGTCCATCACCTGAGGCCAGAATTCAAACTGGGTTCCTGACGCTGTGAGGATTGGATTTGGATTTTGTTTGTCACGTGTACCGAGGTACAGTGAAAAGTACTTTTCTGCGAACAGCTCAACAGATCATTAAGTACATGAAAAGAAAAGGAAATAAAAGAAAATACATAATAGGGCAACACAAGGTACACAATGTAACTACATAAACACCGGCATCGGGTGAAGCATACAGGGTGTAGTGTTAATGAGGTCAGTCCATAAGAGGGTCATTTAGGAGTCTGGTAACAGTGGTGAAGAAGCTGTTTGTGAGACTGTTCGTGCATGCTCTCAGACTTTTCTATCTCCTGCCTGATGGAAGAAGTTGGAAGAGTGAGTAAGCCGGGTGGGAGGGGTCTTTGCTTATGCTGCCTGCTTTCCACAGGCAGTAGGAGCTGTAGATGGAGTCAATGGTTGGGAGGCAGGTTTGTGTGATGGACTGGGCTGTGTTCACGACTCTCTGAAGTTTATTGCGGTCTTGGGCCGAGCAGTTGCCATACCAGGCTGTGATGCAGCCAGATAGGATGCTTTCTATGGTGCATCAGTAAAAGTTGGCAAGAGTCAGTGTGGCCATGCCGAATTTCCATAGTTTCCTGAGGAAGTATAGGCGCTGTTGTGTTTCCTTGGTGGTAACGTTGAGCTGTGAAGACCAGGACACATTGATTTTTGGAGATGTGTACCCCATGGAATTTGAAACTGCTAACCATCACCATCTTGGCCCCATTGAGGCAGCAGTGCTAACTACTGTGCTGCCTTGCTACCCCGTTCTCCATCAGGAGAACTCCTTTGATCTCTGAACCAAAGATACCATGGCATTTATCATAGAGCGAGAGCTCATCTGGTGGCCTGGCCCACATTATTCCTTCGACAACAAAAAAAAAAGATAGTTGGTTATGAATCTCATTGTTGTTTTGGGGACCCCTGCTCAGTAAACGATTTGCTACGGTGTTTACCTATATTATAATATTGATGGCATTTCAAAAGTGATCCAATAAGTGAGAGAACACGAAAGGCATTATGTTAATGAAAACCCTTCTCCTTTTGTCCAAAATGCATCCAATTAACAAAAGATTCTTCCCCATTGACCGCGCGTTAGAGGCAATCCATTAAGTCAGGAAATTTTAAAACAAAGCAAAAGCAAATTTGCCAGTGGTTCATATGATGATGAATTCCTCACGGTTAAAATCTAAAAGCAGTAAGAGTCTGAGATTTCTGTTTGAGTTTCCCTTTGTTTATGGAACACAAAAGAAAATTCTGGATCACTCAGCAGAGGTACAGTTTTACTTGCGCTTGTGAAAGAAACTCAATCACCACCGACAAAAAAAAAAGGATTATTTATAGAGGGGTTGATCCTTTAAAATTTCACAGCTAGTCAGATAATCTGTCAGCTCGGGTAGTTTGGTTTAAGTTGGAGACAGACCTTCAGATCGTCAACTGCAGCAAACAACACTAAGTGACCTTCAAGGCTAGCCAGAGCACTGAGCTATGCAGGTAAGAATTGAGAAGATGAATGAAACAGTGATACAATCAATAACAACGAAACATGAAAATGATGAAGAATCCAGTATAAGAAAAGGAGAAAGGATCCATTATAACAACACAACTTGAAGCTTCATCAGTTTTAAAGAGAGATGAAGGCTTGATGGGAAAGAAACCTGGTAATAATAATAATCTTTAATAATAGTAATCTTTATTGTCACAAATAGGCTTACTTTAACACTGCAATGAAGTTACTGTGAAAATCCCCTAGTCACCACATCCAGGTGCCTGTTCAGGTACACAGAGGGAGAATTCAGAATGTCCAAATTACCGAACAAGCACATCTTCGGGACTTGTGGGAGGAAACCGGAGCACCCGGAGGAAACACACACAGACACGGGGAGAACGTGCAGACTCCGCACAGATAGTGACCCAAGCTGGGAATCGAACCTGGGACTCTGGCACTGTGAAGCAACAGTGCTAACCACTATGCTACTGTGGTATATATAGATTGGACTTCTTTCAAACAATGTCAAAAAATAAGTCTGGATTAGAAAGTTGGTTGATGGTCTACAACTTCATCTGATTTGTTCCACTTCGATTTCATTTGGGAAAAAATTAATTGATTTTACGCGGTTTTTACTAGATGAAACACCAAAATTTAGATTTAGCGAAACGCCGGTTATCAAAAATATGCTAATTTATTTCCATGATAAATTGGTCCAGGACATAGCCATTCATTAAGTGAGTGTGGTCCAAACATCTTCTGGTTTCCATCAAGCCATGGACTAAATATAGGTAAACATACTTCACAACTCAGCTTGCTCGATATTGGTAGGCACTGGGTCCCCAAGTTTTATCATTGTTGAACCTTGGACTGATAATACTCTTCGCTTTTCCCCACAATGAGCAGGTTCTTCATGCAAAACCACTTAACAGCACTTTTTTGACATGATGGATATAGCTGCCGACACCTTACCCAGAGCAAAGGTGACTCAATTTTAGACATGAACAAGGGGCGAAGCACAGGTATAACCCAAAAGACGTCTCTAACCAACCATACAAATAAAATTCACTGACTGTGCAAACCAATACAGGTTGCTGGAGAGTAATGATTTTAAACCAGAAAAGATTTAAGAATATAATGAAGATCTACAGATTTGAAAGATTACAGCCCAAATTTACTCAAGAGACGAGGAGCTGTAATTAATGAAGGACTTTCCACTGGCCAAAGAGCAGTTTGAGCACCCCCCCCCCCCTGAATTAAGGGCTAGTCACTTAATCAGGCAGAGGGGGGGCCTCTCAGGATCAAAGATCCCAGGGGGCAGAATTCCCAGTCACCAAGAGTTATCAGTCAGAGGCCTGCCCCACCTGCTGCTAGGCTAACACCAATGGTGGTGGAATGAGGGCCTTAAGTGGGCATTAATTGCAGGGCAAGAAAATCATTCACAGGCCTTCCTGCCACTGACTTAATTGGGGCTGACACAGGAAGATGGAAGATGCAGGATGCCCCCCCCCACCTCACACCAAACTCACCATGGAGGGTGGTCATTAAATTCAGCCCAGGGTATAAAAGTTTCAGAGTCAAATTTGAATAAAAATTAATTTCTATGAAGATCCGCTCATTAAATAATATACCTTTCATTACTGCTTCATCTCATGTGTCCTCCCCAAATGGAAATCCATCTTCTGAGGAAAGTGTTAATAGTTAGTAACATTCAAGGGCGTCAACCAATCTCCAGTCTGTGATAGCTCTTTGCCCTATCCAAACAACAGAGGCCGCTGTGCAAGGATGTTTAACCACAAAGGCTGTGTGGCACCCCACGAGTACATGCAGACAACGGCTGTACTTGGCAGTACTCAGTTATTGGCAACGAACCTGGAACACTACTTGAAACTGGGTCTTCCTGATGGGATGCCGAGACTTTTCCCAGTTGATTGCCTATTCCAGACTGGGAACAGAGAAACCGTTTCAACTTCTTCCCATGAAGATTCCAGTATCAGCATTGCGGAAGGCAAATTATCCAGGGATAGGGTTACAAGGAGGCTTTTGAGCTTTATAAAGGCCAGAATGTGAAAGCCATCCTAAGGGTGTCAAGTACCTTGCAGCCAATTCATTCCAGCCATGTTGCATTGAAAAAAAACTTCTTGTGGAACTCTTTTGAGCTGGCAGTGACTTCAATGTTGCATAGTTGCCACAAACGGGTCATTAATCTTGCTGAACCACTTGACTGATTTCCGGCACAGCAACGCATGCTGAATGATTAGATTCGGTGAGCCAAAACCCCCATGAATTCTGGATCCAATAAGCATCAGCAGGAAAACAGTATTCCTAGCCACAAATAGCCTTATCCAAAAATAAAAATTTGAGTTTATTTGCATTGCATCTCCTTTCTCTGTATGCCTTCAAGCATCCCCGGGGAAACACTTGAATACTGCAGTATTGTGAACGCAAGTCTCATGCCATCCACCCGTGTGAATTCATTGGGGGTCTCCTGACTACATCCTTTTCCTTTAGTTGTGGGACGCCATGTTGTCAGCATAGTTACTGTTTAGAGGAAGGATAGCACCTGGCAGAGACAATACTCTTTTTGCTTCCTGATTGGAACTTCTCCCCTGGCCAAACTCCTTATGGAATCATGTGGGCACTATCCCCAAGCCTAGGCTTGGATTTGAACCTTAGCTGCCACGCTAAGAATGGCCTAAATACTTGTCTGGCGAGTGTTCAATTTTTCCAGAGTGATCACTGCTTGCTCCTGCAAGTGGCACGAGATCAAAGGAGGAACCTTCACCATTCCATAATGCAAACACCACTGCCTGGTTGGCCAAACAGCAACCACAGCTTATGTATTAACGTAATGAAACATCCCAAGGCACTTTCACCAGGTTACATTACATGACATCAACTCACAACAGTTTGGTCGGAGGTAGGCTTTAAGGAGTATCTTAAAGGAGAAATGTGAGGTAGTGAGGAAGAGAGGTGTTGGAAAGGAATTCCAGAGCTTGGTGTGTAAAGGGTTAACATCAGAAATGTACACGGTGCTGATGTAATGACGATGTCAGATCACATGTCTGAGAGAGAGAGAGAGAGAGAGAGAGAGAGAGAGATCCAGATCGAGATCAGGAGGGAGAACATAGGAACCAGATCATTCAGCCCCTCGAGCCTGTCTCGCCATTCAATAATATCATGTCTGATCTGTGACCTTACTCCTTTAGCCTTTGGCCCATATCCCATAGTACCTTTGTGTTACAAAAATCTATCTATCTCAGATTTAAAATTAACAACTGACCGAGTTGTGGGAGAGAGCTACAACCCTCTATGACCCTTTGATGTGTAGTGCTTCCCAACATCTCTCCTGAATGGCCTGGCCCTAATTTCTAGACTACGCCCCCTAGTGCTAAAATCTCCAACCAGCGGAAACCATTTATCTTTATCTACCCTGACCTTTCCGGCTAGCATCGTGAAGACTTTGATCAGATCGTCCCTTAAACTTCTAAATTCTAGAGAAAACAGGCCTAATTTGTATAATCCCTCCTCATAGCTTAACCCTGAAGTCCAGGTGTCAAGAAGCTCCAACTTCGTGAAGAGATCCAAATGCGTAATTACTTGCTGGAAATAAAGAGCAACTATAGCCTCGAGCCTCAGACTTTGGAAGAATAGACAATTCCCTAAAACACCTGTCAACAAAACAAAACACTTGGTGCAAGGCAGTCACAAATAGTGGCACAATTATAATTGGCGATGCACAAAAGGCCCAAATTAAAGGTGTGCAGATAGCTCAGAGAGTAGTGGGCCTGAAGGAGATTATAGAGATAGGGTGGGGCAAGGCCATGGAGGGGTTTGAAAGTGAGGATGAAAATGTGAAAAGTCAAGATATTGCCGGAACCAATGTAGGTCAGCAAGCATAGGGGAGAGAGGGGAAAGACAATAACTATGAGTTAAGATATGGGCAGCCCCAAATTGGATTACTTCAAGTTTAAAGAGGATGGCATGTTGGAGACTGTTGATTATATTAAGGTATCCACTAGTATTTGCTCAACCAAATATGCTATCTGGTCCATGTTATCCATAATGGCTTCTATCCATTGGCAAGGTGAATGCTTTGCCAGCATCAATTTTAGTGTCAGCTGTTTCCAGAATTGACCCAGTGGACTTGGCATGAAGCATCAACATCTGAAGTGTTCGTCTCGCAGAGAAGTCTGTTGCCTCCCGCTCGTTTTGGGACCAAATCTTTCTTGGACATCACTCTCGGATTTTGCTGCAACAGATTCACTTGCACGATTTTGGGGGACAGAATGGGAAAACTTTGCCTGGTGAATACATGCAGAAAGTGGGATGTGGTTCAGTTGCTTGTGTGTGGATTCCTCTTCTTCAGTGAATGCAAGTACTAATCCACGCTGTGCTAAGTATTGAAATTCACTTGCTAAGACATTAGTTTGGAGCTTGCAATGGACGATATCAAAGCCAAAGACCTATTGTGTGGGAATTGATCAACTTGGTGGCCAAAGCACACCCTAATCATCAGCACTGATATCAGCGGACAGTGGTTCAGTCTCCAAATCCAGATGTCGAGTTGCACCTCATGGGCAGATACAGTAATTGGCTGTAGGGTGTCCCCAACATCCTTCCCATTTATGTTGATTAGTAAATTTTCCCTTTGTAGGATAAAGGGATTACCATTCTACTTGATGGTTAAGTGAGTGAGGGAACGCCAGTTTGCTTGCCATAGGCATCACCATCCTCATTGTTTGCATCTCATTCCACCTCCACACAATAGGCCATCATTCAAAACATAGCGTGGACTGCTCCCCCCCCCCCCCCCCACCCCCACCTAGCCCCCCCCCCCCCCACCCCCACCTAGCCCCCCCCCCCCCCACCAAACAAGTCCAGCAAGTGAAGGATGGAATGAAATGGACAGAAGACCCTGGAGTTAGTTTTGAGGGCACAGGACAGGCAGAATCCAGGATATACAACAAGCCTCAAGGTCAAATAAAGCAGCACCTGTATTGGGCATTTAACTGATGCAAGGACAGAGTGATGATTAGGTCAAATCAAAGATCCAAGAATACTCTTCAGGATTGGATTGTGCCTGAAGGGGTAGAGCAAGTACAAATGTACGAAACAGTTTTTGACTGCGAGGCACCATGGGACATTTTACTATGTTACAGGCACTCTAGGAATGTAAGTTGCTGTTGTGAACTGCTTCCAGAAATCAGTTATAGTAGATTACCCGTGATTTATGAATAAGTTTTCTTTAATGCTACCAATTACGTGGATTGCATTTTACATGCAATTTCTGGAAACTACATTGATAGGAACAGGAGTGGACCATTGAGCCTCCCGCGACTGACTGCCATTCAATTGGATCATGCAATCTAACTTCACCTCCCTTCTTCATAACCCTTATATTTTGTTAACCCATTACAGAGACCTGGTTGAGGGAAGGGCAGGATCGGCAGCTAAACGTTCCAGGATTTAGATGTTTCAGGCGGGATAGAGGGGGATGTAAAAGGGGTGGCGGAGTTGCGCTACTGGTTAGGGAGAATATCACAGCTGTACTAGGGAGGACACCTCAGAGGGCAGTGAGGCTATATGGGTAGAGATCAGGAATAAGAAGGGTGCAGTCACAATGTTGGGGGTTTACTACAGGCCTCCCAACAGCCAGCGGGAGATAGAGGAGCAGATAGGTAGACAGATTTTGGGAAAGAGTAAAAACAACAGGGTTGTGGTGATGGGAGACTTCAACTTCCCCAATATTGACTGGGAATCACTTACTGCCAGGGGCTTAGACGGGGCAGAGTTTGTAAGGAGCATCTAGGAGGGCTTCTTAAAACAATACGTAGACAGTCCAACTAGGGAATGGGCGATACTGGACCTGGTATTGGTGACTGAGCCCGGCCAGGTGGTAGAAGTTTCAGTCGGGGAGCATTTCGGGAACAGTGACCACAATTCAGTAAGTTTTAAAGTGCTGGTGGACAAGGATAAGAGTGGTTCTAGGATGAATGTGCTAAATTGGGGGAGGCTAATTAGAACAATATTAGGCGGGAACTGAAGAACCTAGATTGGGGGCGGATGTTTGAGGGCAAATCAACATCTGACATGTGGGAGGCTTTCAAGTGTCAGTTGAAAGGAATTCAGGACCGGCATGTTCCTGTGAGGAAGAAGGATAAATACGGCAATTTTCGTGAACCTTGGATAACGAGAGATATTGTAGGCCTCGTCAAAAAGAAAAAGGAGGCCTTTGTCAGGGCTAAAAGGCTGGGAACAGACTAAGCCTGTATGGAATATAAGGAAAGTAGGAAGGAACTTAAGCAAGGAGTGAGGAGGGCTAGAAGGGGTCACGAAAAGTAATTGGCAAATCGGGTTAAGGAAAATCCCAAGGCTTTTTACACGTACATAAAAAGCAAGAGGGTAGCCAGGGAAAGGGTTGGCCCACTGAAGGATAGGCAAGGGAATCTGTGTGTGGAGCCAGAGGAAATGGGCGAGGTAATAAATGAATACTTTTCATCAGTATTCACCAAAGAGAAGGAATTGGTAGATGTTGAGTCTGGAGAAGGGTGTGTAGATAGCCTGGGTCACATTGAGATCCAAAAAGACGAGGTGTTGGGTGTCTTGAAAAATATTAAGTTAGATAAGTCCCCAGGGCCTGCTGGGATCTACCCCAGAATACTGAAGGAGGCTGGAGGGGAAATTGCTGAGGCCTTGACAGAAATCTTTGGATCCTCACTGTCTTCAGGTGATGTCCAGGAGGACTGGAGAATAGCCAATGTTGTTCCTCTGTTTAAGAAGGGTAGCAAGGATAATCCAGGGAACTACAGGCCGGTGAGCCTTACTTCAGTGGTAGGGAAATTACTGGAGAGAATTCTTCGAGACAGGATCTACGCCCATTTGGAAGCAAATGGACGTATTAGTGAGAGGCAGCATGGTTTTGTGAAGGGGAGGTCGTGTCTCACTAACTTGATAGAGTTTTTCGAGGAGGTCACAAAGATGATTGATGCAGGTAGGGCAGTGGATGTTGTCTATATGGACTTCAGCAAAGCCTTTGACAAGGTCCCTCATGGTAGACTAGTACAAAAGGTGAAGTCACACGGGATCAGGGGTGAACTAGCAAGGTGGATACAGAACTGGCTAGGTCATCGAAGGCAGAGAGTAGCAATGGAAGGATGCTTTTCTAATTGGAGGGCTGTGACCAGTGGTGTTCCACAGGGATCAGTGCTGGGACCTTTGCTGTTTGTAGTATATATAAATGATTTGGAGGAAAATGTAACTGGTCTGATCAGTAAGTTTGCAGACGACACAAAGGTTGGTGGAATTGCGGATAGCGATGAGGACTGTCAGAGGATACAGCAGGATTTAGCTTGTTTGGAGACTTGGGCGGAGAGATGGCAGATGGAGTTTAATCCGGACAAATGTGAGGTAATGCATTTTGGAAGGTCTAATGCAGGTAGGGAATATACAGTGAATGATAGAACCCTCAAGAGTATTGAAAGTCAGAGAGATCTAGGAGTACAGGTCCACAGGTTACTGAAAGTGGCAACACAGGTGGAGAAGGTAGTCAAGAAGGCATACGGCATGCTTGCCTTCATTGGCCGGGGCATTGAGTATAAGAATTGGCAAGTCATGTTGCAGCGGTATAGAACCTTAGTTAGGCCACACTTGGAGTATAGTGTTCAATTCTGGTCGCCACACTACCAGAAGGATGTGGAGGCTTTAGAGAGGGTGCAGAAGAGATTTACCAGAATGTTGCCTGGTATGGAGGGCATTAGCTATGAGGAGCGGTTGAATAAACTCGGTTTGTTCTCACTGGAACGACGGAGGTTGAGGGGCGACCTGATAGTGGTCTACAAAATTATGAAGGGAATAGACAGAGTGGATATCAGAGGCTTTCCCCCAGGGTAGAGGGGTCAATTACTAGGTGGCATAGGTTTAAAGTGAGAGATGTACGAGGCAAGTTTTTTTTACACAGAGGGTAGTGGGTGCCTGGAACTCGCTCCCAGAGGTAGTAGAAGCAGGGACGATAGTGACATTTAAGGGGCATCTTGACAAATACATGAATAGGATGGGAATAGAGGGATACGGACCCAGGAAGTGTAGAAGATTGTAGTTAGTCGGGCAGCATGGTCGGCACGGGCTTGGAGGGCCGAAGGGCCTGTTCCTGTGCTGTACATCTCTTTGTTCTTCTTTGTTACCAAAGATATTGGCTGGAATTCTCCAGCCGTTGGGATTCTATTTTCCCGCTGGCAGTGCACCCCCGCCCACAGGTTTCCCGACGGCGTGGGGTGCCTTCAATGGAAAATTCCATTGACAGGCAGCGGGAAGAGAGAATCCCGCAGCCAGCAAATGGCGCGCCATTGAGACACACACGCTGGGCGACTGTAAAATCCCACCCATTACTCTCTCTCGCTCGGTTTTAAAATTAGCAAGTAATCAACACAAATTACTGTTTGCAGTACGGGGATTCCAAGCCTCTTACTGATCGGATTCTTCCACCAATTGCTCAATTTTTAGACTGTGCCCCCTTGTCCTCAACTCCCCAGGCAGCAGAAATAGTTTCTCCATATTTACCCTATCTGTTCCAACCCAATATCCCAAACTTTCGAAATTACAGGGCATAAAATCCTAATTTGATCATCGCTCCTCAGAATTTAACCCTCAAGTGTCCAGGTATCATTCTACATCACCCAGGGGCCAATTCGGTAGAGAAACATGGACAAAGAAAATTCTGATGGGTTAGTCGTGTCCTGAAAGCAGGGACACTTAGAAGTAGCTAGATCCTAGTATTGTAGAGTTTGGGTAAGCTACATTGCATAATGACATTACATGCTCGAGCTGCAGATTTGCCCATGTTCAATTGAGGAACTCGTGCATCAAGGTTCTTCGTCTGGGCAATTCCATGTGCAACAATAAAATTGGATCTCCACATGCATGGAAGTAAGCAAAAAAATTCAAAATGTAACATTGCATAACCTTTCAAGCTCCTTGTCAGTTTCCCAATTGGCCCCCACAGATTAAGAAACATGATTAAAACTATGGCGATGAACATTTTTTGTTTCCCTGAGCCAATTACCCAAGTCCTCAGAGTATTTAATAATTTAATTGTAGCCAACAGCTTTCAATAAACTAATCTAATTTCTCTGTAACTGGAAATTGCATGGCAAAAGCAACCTGGGACTAATATAATCCCATGTTTATTTCTGCCTCGCAAACATCGGTATTGATGGAAGCAGGCTTTGGATTTTTTTTCCTACAACTGGCAGAACTAAAATTATTAAAACACAAATAAGATTCAGGAAAACAATCAAATTAAATATGGACAAGAAACAGATGAAGAGTTATATCTGTGACTCAGCCTTATTATCTTCAAAACAAACCAGAATAATGAAACTGGTCATTTATATGCCTTGCATTTTCTTCTGGGGTATGCACATTTCTGCAATTGACCAACAGAACTGCAGAACTCGGACACGGTGAAGAAAATAACTTTTCTGAAGGATCAGTGGACACAAATTTAAGGTAGCTGGCATAAGAACCAAAGATTGAGGTGGACAGAGGGTTATGCAGCAAGTTACAATCAGGAACGCGCAGCTTGAAAGGCGGTGGAAGCAGATCAAACAATAACTTTCAGAAGGAACTTGGAAAAATACTTGAAGGGGAGATAATTGTCAGTCTACAGGGCAAGGATCTAATTGGATACCCTTTTTTTTTTAAAACAAGCATAATAGATTGGCTTCCTGCACTGTATGGCTCCATGATTCTGGTTAGGTTGATTTAGAAATCAACAGAAAGATTTAAATAAACATAAATTTAAATAGAAAAAAAGGGCATGGAGAATCTGTAGAGAAATGCACAGAGGCAACATAAAGGCAAAGCAAAACAACAGGAAAATCAGTCAATAAATTGCCTTAAATTCTACCAATCCTACAGGTTTCGTCCATCAGCAGTCAATGGACTTGATTGGATTGGTTTATTGTCACGTGTACCGAGGTACAGTGAAAAGCAGCTCAGACAGATCATGCCATACATTAAAAGAAAATACATAATCGGGCAAACATAAAATACACAACGTAAATACGTGAAGAGATCAGATTAGTCCATAAGTCCATAGGTGGGTCATCTAGGAGTCGGTTAACAGCGAGGAAGAAGCGTTTTTTGAATCTGTTAGTGCATGTTCTCAGACTTTTGTATCACCTGCCTGATGGAAGTCGTTGGAAGTGTGAGTAAGCCGGGTGGGAAGGGGTCTTTGATTATGCTGCCTGCTTTCCCAAGGCAGCGGGAAGTGTAGGCAGAGTCAATGGGTGGGAGACGAGTTTGCGTGATGGACTGGGCGGTGTTCACGACTCTCTGTAGTTTCTTACCGTCTTGGGCCGAGCAGTTGTCATACCAGGCTGTGATGCAGCCAGATAGGATGCTATAGTGCACATGGCTTTTGTTGCTTGGTTTTGAACCCAGTTCCAAAATGACAGAACTAAGTTGACAGGGCCTGAAGGAATACCGTAAATTACATCGCATATAATATTTCAATACTGGTCATTTCAGGTAAGTGTGTAGAGTCCACCCTTGTCAATCCTGGCAGAAGCACTACTGTAATATTAGTAACTGTACATAATCATCCATTGTCATGTTTGGGATGGCCACTGCAGTTTCAACAACCAGAACAAAAACATAATGACAGTAACATTTCAATGAATATTTATAGGTTATTAAAAAAATGCTGGGAATAGGATAACTCGTCACACTTTGCACTGTTTTATTCTTGGTTCATCAATTGATTAGGTATAGGCCCTAGGCAGTGTCAATTCCACATCCTTGTGCGCGAGGCTTGGTTTGATCCATCTTAAGGTAGCTTTTAGGACACACCTGACCAAGTCCAGAATGAGTTGTTTCTTTTTAGGGGTAGAGGACAGGTGTGATGCTGTTCAGGAGGTCCTGCTAACCACGCACACTTTTCCTGGTCTTGTCCCAAGCTTGTGGGTTTCTGGGTCTCCTTCTTGAGCACCATGTCGGCAATTGTGAAAATTGGGCTGGAGCCCTGTCCTTTAGAGGCCAAATTTGGGGTGTCAGACTAGGCGGATGTTGACGGGCGCGGGGGCTGATGTACTGGCCTTCGCCTCACCGATTGCTCAGAAGCAAGTATGGTGGGATGGAGCTCCCCATCTCCAGGGCCTCGGTGTGGCGGGGGGGGGGGGGGGGGGTCTGATGGAGTTGTTATACCTCGAAAACGTAAAGTACACCGTGACGGGAGTAATTGAGGGGTTCTAGAGGAGATGGCAGCCTTTTTTTGTTTATTTCAGGAATAGGTCACCATTAGCTGTTGGAGGGGGGGGGGGGGGGGATTTAGGTTTTGTGAGGAGCTGTTCTACTATCCTGTTTTCTATGGTTGATATATGTAAATTTGTCTATCTTTTCTACTTGATACATTGAAAAATATTAATAAAAATATTTGAAAAAATAATGAGGTATTGGTTTCAGTCTCTCACTAACGCTTTTAATACTTTTAATGCCCTACCAGCCTCCCATACCAGCCTCCCCGAACAGGCGCCGGAATGTGGCGACTAGGGGCTTTTCATAGTAACTTCATTTGAAGCCTACTTGTGACAATAAGCAATTTTCATTTCATTTCATAATGTGAAACTTGTTAGATATTTGCTAAGAAAAAGGCTCTTCACTCTGTAAGCTCTCCTGTAGACACAACAGGTGGCTACTGTCAATGTATCAGCAAGTGCATGCTTTGGCAAATTGCATTGTTCGACTAATTGCCTTGATAGAGACAGGTAATGGTTATGGGCTTAACCTCCAAGAGAGTATAAATGAATGCAGCTGGAACAGTTGCTTGGGGGGGGGGGGGGGGGGGGTGGTTATATGGAGTTTGTATCCCTGCCAAGTTGGCTGCACATGGTAAAAGGCATCCATCATCGAGTAACTTTGCATCCACTGTGCTCATGGCCACAAGAGAGCTCATGTAGTAGGTTGATTGGACATCTGTGGCAGCTCCTAAACCCTTTGGTGTATTGGCAAACGCTGCATTCAGCAAACTGTCAACAACAATCAAGCAGTGGCAGCACGGTGGCACAGTGGGCTAGCCCTGCTGCCTCAAGGCGCCGAGGTCCCAGGTTCGATCCCGGCTCTGGGTCACTGTCCGTGTAGAGTTTGCACATTCTCCCTGTGTTTGCGTGGGTTTCGCCCCCACAACCTAAAGATGTGCAGACTAGGTGGATTGGCCACGCCAAATTGCCCCTTAATTGGAAAAAATGAATTGGGTACTCTAAATTTATATTTAAAAAAAAACAACAATCAAGCAGATCATTGATCATAATAGCCTGCTTTCCTAGCTGCAACTCATCTGTTGGGAGTGCCCTGGTGCAATTCCAACAGTTGCAAATAGTGGTGCAGCTCCAAACTGGAGGCCACTTCATCTCAGCGGAGGTGAACAATTCTCTCCTCCACGCTCAAGATAAAACTTCAGTTGCTGCTCACAGCACAACGATTTAAAAGTTGTTGAAGTATCCCCATGTGCAGTGGCTCGATGGGAGCGCTTTTTCGCAGTGGGATAAAACATATAATTCAGCAATAAGCTCCAAGTATCAACCAGCAACATGCATCTTTCTGGTGAAACTTTAGAACCATGCTCAACGTTTTATTGGTCATGTAAGGCTCTCACTTTTTAATATTATTCAACAAGGCTTTGCAGATCAAATGTTTTCACACAGCAACGAGAACATGCACACTTCCAAGCCATCAGAGGTTTCACCACTTCTGTTCCAGTAGAATTGAAGCACAACATGGTCCATTGGTCACTCTTATTTCCAGCATCACCTCAAAATTCAAAGAATAATTTGCCTCAATTATGCGGTTAAGTGAGGATTCCTGTTCCTGGTGACAAGCATTCATGCATATTAAAACGTTAGGGAAGAGATAGCCAAGGAAGGTGTTTCTACTGCCAAAACTATCTGCCATATGTGTAACATAGTTATTAATAAATTAAACAGGTCATTTTTCCAGTGGCTAGAATGTGGAATGTGCTAACACAAAGAATATTTAAGGCGAGTAGCATAGTTGCCTTTAAGGGGATGCTAAATGAACTGGAGGGTGAATGGAATAGAAGGCTATCACGTAGCTGCTGAGGGTTGGTAGGCAGCTTATGTGGAGCTAAACACTGGCAATGGGCTAGTTAGCCCAAATTGCCTATCCCTGTGCTATTCGTCCTACGTAATTCTAACTTGTGAAGTGTAATTTGTTTTGCTTGAATGTTACATAAAATGTCCCAGAGCCTGTGAGGGGTTCTAGCAAGTAACAAGGCCTCAATAATGGGATGTTTGTTTAATGCTGGAGTGAAAGTTTGTTGTTGGATAGAGGAAAAATAACTTTTCTTTCTACCTGACTGATGTTAACCTTAATCTGGGAGGAAAGATCTGCAACAGGTAGGAAAGGCATAGGGATCCACCACGAAGATCTTACCATTAATATAAACCTACAAGAAGCACATTGGTTTCTGGTAGTAGGTACTTTCTACTTGGGCCATACTCCTCTCCTGGTCCCTCGGAGTAAGAAAATCCAACATAATTGGTCTCAAAACCAGCCGCAGCAGTGCTAGTTATGACTTATTAAATGTGACCGTCCTAATGTTGAGCACAATTAACGTGGGCTGGTGGATTGCTTGATACGGAATGTGCGTTCGAGGGAAATTATTTAATGAACGGATGTACTTCATCACTTGAAGGAGATGAACCCATTAGAGTCATCGCCTTGGCCATTTTCTCTTTGCTCCCCCCCCCCCATTGTGAAGCAATTTAACAATAAAACAATAAACTTCCTCCAGGTGAAATGAGTCCGTCAACTCATTTTGTTTCCCCACCTTATAACATGGAGTTCTATTTCGAAGTTTGAAAGATCGCAACTTGAGCATCCAAACAGAGATTAGCGTCAAGTGAAATGTTGGGCAACATTCTATTGTTAATCTGTTTATTTGACAGGCTCATCACTTGCGGTGGCAGAGGCACAAGTTCTTAACCATTAAATTCTTTACGCAGCCTTGCACGCTGACGGCGTACTTCTATTCTGAAGAACACAGTTCTGGGCGTCACTCTGACAATGCCAAGACACAAATAGGCTATTGTAATATGATTTGATAAAACAGCAAATCAACTGGGATATGGGCAAACAGTGATTCATTTAGCGTAACAAGGTAAGACACTGTTAAGTAATAGTACAGGCTAGTCTTTGTACTGTGACTAACTTATATGTACACCTCACATCAAATTTGAGCAAATAGGCGTGTGCTCCTACAAAAAACCACAATTCATCAGATTTTTTGAACAGCAGTATGAACTCAAACAGTTCAAAAACAAAAAAAAAAAAAATTGCCCGGATCATATAATGATTAGCTAAATTTTTCACACACTTTGTTCATAGCATCTCGAAAAGCAAATGAGCTAAATTCACAATTAAACCAGCTCCCTGCAGGTGAACGTTTCCTAAAAGTTCAATTTCGAAAGGTGAATTACAAACGAAAACAAAAAATTAAAACACAAAATCTTGTGAAAACAATATTTGCGAGAGTCTGAAGTGGGCCCAGAAGCGAGGTAGGAGCAAGAGTGAAAGAAGATACTGGGACGAATGGGGAATACCACTCTCTTCCAAACAGGAATCTAAATCTGGCCAGAGTAATTTATAGAATACCAAAAGTGTGCATTTTCCGGGAAGGGATGTGGACAGCAACCATGGCATTTAAGCAAATGCATTATTTGCTGCAATGTGAAAAAACGCATCTTTTGGATCTGTAGCTTTTGTTTGGGCGAGGGCTGGGGGAAAATGGTCTGCTGTCCAAAATGGAAACCACGCAGCATATATCGTTCCTATTGGTCTTGCAAATAATTAATTTCACGATATAGCAGCCAATTTTTGCACGACTCTAGTTGTTTAGTCAAATATGGGATTGATTCTATGACTGCGTGTCTGTGGATATGCAGCAGGATGAATTTTCCGGAATCACTGAATGGTTGCAGCACAGAAGGTGGCTTCTCGGCCCATCATGGCCATGCCAGCTGTCTACAACTCGCTAACCCCATCCCTTCCTCCTCGCCCTGTAAATTAATCACTCTCCAGCTGCTAATCTAATCCCCTTCTGAAAGCCACGATTTCAAACGCTGCCTTCGTCGTGCACTCAGTCAGTGCATTTCAGATCAGAACCACTCGCTGCATTAAAAAAGGTCCTGATATCTCAGAAGGATTGTATGGATCTTCTGCTGCCACTTGGAATTGGCAGAAAGATGACTTATAACAGTCCTGATTTTTTTTTCTTTATTCTTTCATGTGGGTGCCACAGGCAAGGGCAGCATTTGTTGCTGGTCCCCAATTACGATTGAAATGACTGGCCAGTTCAGGGGCAGTTAAGTGTCAATCACATTGCTGTGGCTTTGGAGTCACATGTAGGCAGACCAGGTAAGGAAGGCAGATTTCCTTCCCTAAAGGCCATTAGTTTTTGTGACACCCTAATCTAGTTTCGTGGTCACCATTCTGGAGGTTTATTCCAGATTTATTAACAGAATTCAAATTCGACTGGCTGCCATTGTGGGATTTGGACCCATGTCCCCATGGGCCTCTAGAATTCCAGTGATATTTCCACTACGTCACCATCTCTCGTGCTAATTGCACTTTCCAAAGTACAAGATGATGGGCGCAATAACAGTGGATGTGATTCTCCGGTCGGCGACGCCAGAATTGCATTCGGCCCAAGAATCCCTGATCACGACCAAATTGGGGCCGGCGCTGCTTTGGCGATGCTCCGCCCCCTCGGAAGCGCCGTAGTCGTGCCGTACCGACGGCCTCAGGTCACTGCCTGAGGCCCACCCCCCAACCGGCCGAGTTCCAGAAGGCGTGGGTCTCTCATGGTCTCACCCGTCTGGAACTCGACGTGGCGGCTGCGGACTCAGTCCAGCGCCGCCACAGTCGGGGGGAGAGCCGATGCGCGGGCAGGGGGGACTTTATCAGGGGTTGGGGGTACTGTTGGGGAGTAGTCCGGGGCTCATGAGCCAGCCCAAGGGGGGGGGGGGGGCACAATTTTGCAGGTCGGGTCCGCGAGCAACCGGCGCCATGTTGCACGGTGTGGATGGTGCAAGCCGCTGCCATGCACATGCGCGGCCACAGAACCAAATATTCTCCGGACCATATCGGCTAGAGCCGGGTGCTCTACGCTGCTGGCATGCTAGCCCCCAGCTACACGGAGGATCGGTGACCGTTTTGCGCCAAATTTTCGGGCGTAAAATGCCACCGTTCCCATGCCGGCGTGAGGACATAGCCTCACAATCGGAGAATCCAGCTCAGTGTATTTGGTTTATGGTCAGAGAAAATTGACAGCAGGATTTCTTCAGATCTGCCGATTGTATCATTCCACCAATGGCAATCACGTTCCACTTCCTGTCACCACTGTTCAGGTGTGGATGTTATACAGGCAAAGAAAAACAGCTGTCTTTCGAAGACTAATGTCAATTGGGACATTTAACTATTTGCTGGTTTTGGTGTTAATAGAGGCAAACCAATTCTTGGTGTCATGCAATTATGACTGCACATTACCAGGAGCTCTTGTCCTTTTGCTCTTCATCATGACAACAGCATCAGAATAGTCACAAAATCCTGTTACACATGTCAAAGCTCCAAATTTCCCTACCAAACTTGTGTAAAACTCAGTTTTGCGACATTAAAATACGTGGCAAATTCCAGGTTTATGACGCCGTGTGTTTACCTTTCTGGTCGTGCCCCCCCTCCCCCCTAGAGCAAGTTCATGAAGACAGATGCTGGGATTCTTTTTTTACCTTTCCCCCAAATGTACTACCAGGTACAGCATCAAACGTCAAGGCAATCCTTCAATAATAATAGATTTGCTGGTGGCAACAATTTGTGTGTCTAATTATTGGAAGGCAAAACTGCTTGAGCCCTTTCAGACATCACAAGATAGTTGGGTTCCGCAGTCTCAAATTTACTGCTGCCTCAACTACTAAATGGCAGTTTTCCCTGGCAGAAAAATAAAAGCACTTTGCTTCTGGAATTCTGGAACGGAATTGCCATTTCAGAAAATATGTCCATAAATTCCCCTCCCTGCTCTACTGTTATTATTTTTTCACAATTACATATGGCTGCGCTTCTTTCACAATTTTCTTTTTCCCGAGAAAAGCAAACTTTGAAGTCAGTCATTCAACCTGCAGGAATCCTGGCCATAGCAAACTATTCTCTCTGTTGTTCAGTCCAAGAGTGATTTTTATTTGTTACATTTTTAAAAAGCTGCAGATATACTACTGCCGTGACTTGCTTCGCCTCGCTATTGGCTGTTTGGACAAGTTGTGGAGAATCGTACCACCATCCCACCCTGGATCTGAGTGAGGTCACTTGAAATGAAAATCGCTTATTGTCACAAGTAGGCTTCAAATGAAGTTAATGTGAAAAGCCCCGAGTCGCCACATTCCGACACCTGTTCAGGGAGGCTGGTACGGCAATTGAACCGTGCTGCTGGCCTGCCTTGGTCTGCTTTAAAAGCCAGCAATATAGCCCTGTGCTAAACACCCCCACTTAAATGGATGCACACACTTATTTCCGTTGGCCAGTGACCGGAATGTCAGCGATAGTTTTACCTTTAGCAGAGAGAGCCGGGACAGCGAAAACAGCGCTGGAGGAGAGAGCCGGGACAGCGAAAACAGCGCCGGAGGAGAGCTGGGACAGCGAAAACAGCGCGGGAGCAGAGAGAGCCGGGACAGCAAAAACAGCGCCGGAGGAGAGAGCCGGGACAGCGAAAACAGCGCCAGAGGAGAGAGCCGGGACAGCGAAAACAGCGCCGGAGGAGAGAGCCGGGAGATTTAAAAAGTGCGGGAGGAGAGAGTCGGGACAGCGAAAACAGCGCCGGAGGAGAGAGCCGGGAGATTTAAAAGGCGCGGGAGGAGAGAACCGGGACAGCGAAAACAGCGCCGGAGGAGAGAGCCGGGACAGCGAAAACAGCGCGGGAGCAGAGAGAGCCGGGAGATTTAAAAAGCGCGGGAGGAGAGAGCCGGGAGATTTAAAATGCGTGGGAGGAGAAAGCCGGGACAGCGAAAACAGCGCGGGAGCAGAGAGAGCCGGGACAGCAAAAACAGCACCGGAGGAGAGAGCCGGGACAGCAAAAACAGCGCCGGAGGAGAGAGCCGGGACAGCGAAAACAGCGCCGGAGGAGAGAGCCGGGAGATTTAAAAAGCATGGGGGGGGGGGGGGGGGGGAGCCGGGACAGCGAAAACAGCGCTGGAGGAGAGAGCCGGGAGATTTAAAAAGCGCGGGAGGAGAGAGCCGGGACAGCGAAAACAACGCGGGAGCAGTGAGAGCCGGGACAGCGAAAACAGCGCCGGAGGAGAGAGCCGGGAGATTTAAAAAGCGCGGGAGGAGAGAGCCGGGACAACGAAAACAGCGCGGGAGCAGAGAGAGCCGGGACAGCGAAAACAGCGCCGGAGGAGAGAGCCGGGAGATTTAAAAAGCACGGGAGGAGAGAGCCGGGACAGCGAAAACAGCGCCAGAGGAGAGAGCCGGGAGATTTAAAAAGCGCGGGAGGAGAAAGCCGGGACAGTGCTGGGAGAGGTGAGTGCACAAAAGGTGTGGCAGGAGTGTCTTTAGTCATGGAGTGCTGATTGGAACAGAGTGCATCTGAGTTTAGGTGAGTGACTGAGTTCGGGTGAGTGGCTGTGTTTTTGTTGGTGTTCGGGTTTATCCCTGAGGTTCTATAAAGAAAATTTTAAAAATATATATTTAAATTAATTAAATAGTTGAATATGGCTGGACAGGTGATATGCTGTTGCTGTATGATGATGGAACTGGTGGATCCCATTGAGACCGTCAGTGACCACATCTGCTCGAGGAACTTCGGCTCAGAATTGATGAGTTGGAGACCGAGCTGCACACACTGCGGCACATCAGGGAGGGGGGACATTACCTGGACGCTTTGTTTCAGGAGGCAGTCACACCCGGTAGAATAAGTTCTGTTAATTCGGACAGTGGTCAGAGAAAGAGTGGTGTGACTGCAAGGGAGGCAGGTAGGGGGATCCTGAGTTTAGGAGTTGAGGAGCCTCAGCCCTTGACCTTGTCCAACAGGTATGAGGTACTTGCTCCGTGTGTGGATGAGGAAGAGGGCTGTAGGGATGATGCGTTGACTGACCACTGCACCGTGGTACAGGAAGCCATTCAAGAGGGGGGAGCAAAAAGACAAGTGGTAGTTGTAGGGGATTCTATAATTAGGGGGATTGATGGCATCCTTTGTGAGCCAGATAGAGAGTCCCGCATGGTATGTTGCCTGCCCGGTGCCAGGGTGAGGGACATCTCTGATCGGCTTGAAAGGATTTTGGAGATGGAGGGGGAGGATCCAGTTGTTGTGGTCCACGTTGGGACTAACAACATAGGTAAGACTAGGAAAGAGGACCTGTTTGGGGATTATCAAACACTAGGGACTAAATTAAAGAGCAGATCCTCCAGGGTTATAATTTCTGGATTACTTCCCGAGCCACGTGCCAATTGACATAGGGTTGAGAAAATTAGAGAAGTTAACACGTGGCTAAAGGAGTGGTGCGGGAAAGAGGGATTCCATTTCATGGGGCATTGGCATCAGTACTGGGGCAGGAGGGACCTGTACCGTTGGGACGGTCTTCACCTGAACCATTCTGGGACCAGTGTTCTAGCGAATAGGATAAATAGGTTGGTCACAAGGACTTTAAACTAGCAAGTTGGGGGGAAGGGAAGTGTAAAGCTATGGACAGTAAAATGGTTAATGGAGATCAAGGCAGCAGGTTACGTGACAGGTTATTATGTAGAGATATGGGTTCAAAGACAAGGAAAATTAGGAGAAAGGGTAAGATGAAAAATAAATTGCAAAAAGTTACTGAATAAGGTGTTAGGATTCATAACAAAGACATAAAAAACAGCATAAGTGTACTTTACTTGAATGCTCGTAGTATACGAAATAAGGTAAATGAGTTGATGGCGCAAATCATCGTGAATGACTATGATTTAGTGGCCATTACTGAAACATGGTTAAAAGATGGTCACGACTGGGAGTTAAATATCCAAGGGTATCAGACTATACGAAAGGATAGAATGGATGGTAAGGGCGGTGGTGTAGCTTTGTTGTTTAAGGATTGCCCGGAACATATTGTTCCGGGCAATAGTAAGGGATGATATTGGTGCTATGGAGGACAAGGTTGAATCAATTTGGGTGGAAATCAGGAATAGTAAGGCGAAAAGGTCACTGATAGGAGTAGTCTATAGGCCACCAAATAGTAACAGGATGGTAGGGCAGGCAATAAGCAAAGAAATAACGGATGCATGTAGAAATGGTACAGCGGTTATCATGGGAGATTTTAATCTGCATATCGATTGGTTTAACCAGGTTGGTAAAGGCAGCCTTGAGGAGGAGTTTATAGAATGTGCCTGGGATAATTTCCTGGAACAGTATGTAATGGAACCTACAAGGGAACAAGCAGTCCTAGATCTGGACCTGTGTAATGAGGCAGGATTGATTAATGATCTCATAGTTCGGGATCCTCTTGGAAGGAGCGACCACAATATGGTGGAATTTAAAATACAGTTGGAGGATGACAAGGTAAAATCAAACACTAGTGTTTTGTGCTTAAACAAAGGCGATTACAACGGGATGAGAGAAGAACTAGCTAAGGTAGACTGGGAGCAAAGACTTCATGGTGAAGCAGTTGAGGAACAGTGGAGAACCTTCCGAGCGATCTTTCACAGTGTTCAGAAAAGGTTCATGCCGACAAAAAAGAAAGACGGTAGAAAGGGGAAAAATCGACCGTGGATATCTAAGGAGGTGAGGGAGAGTAGCAAATTGAAGGAAAAAACATACAAAGTGGCAAAATTTGTGGGAGACTAGAGGACTGGGAAGTCTTTAGGGGACAACAAAAAGCTACTAAAAAAGCCATAAAGAAGAGTAAGGTAGACTATGAAAGTAAACTGGCTCAGAACATAAAAGCAGACAGTAAAAGCTTCCACAAATATATAAGACAAAAAAGAGTGGCTAAGGTAAATATTGGTCCTTTGGAAGATGAGAAGGGAGATTTAATAATAGGAGACGGGGAAATGGCTGAGGAGCTGAACAGGTTTTTTGGGTCAGTCTTCACAGTGGAGGACACAAATAACATGCCAGTGACTGATGGAAATAAGGATATGATAGATGAGGACCTTGAGATGATTGTAATCACTAAGAAGGCAGTATTGGGCAAGCTAATGGGGCTAAAGGTAGACAAGTCTCCTGGCCCTGATGGGATGCATCCCAGAATGTTAAAAGAGATGGCTAGGGAAATTGTAAACGCACTAGTGATAATTTATCAAAATTCACTAGACTCTGGGGTGGTCCCAGAGGATTGGAAAGTAGCAAACGTGACACCACTGTTTAAAAAAGGAGGTCGGCAGAAAGCGGGTAATTATAGGCCGGTAAGCTTAACTTCGGTTGTAGGGAAAATGCTGGAATCTATCATTAAGGAGGAAATAGCGGGGCACCTGGAGGGAAATTGTCCCATTGGGCAGACGCAGCATGGGTTCACAAAGGGTAAGTCGTGTCTGACTAATTTGGTAGAATTTTTTGAGGCCGTTACCAGTGCAGTAGATAACGGGGAGCCAATGGATGTGGTGTATCTGGATTTCCAGAAAGCTTTTGACAAGGTGCCACACAAAAGGTTGCTGCATAAACTAAAGATGCATGGCATTGAGGGTAAAGTGGTAGCATGGGTAGAGGATTGGTTAACTAACAGAAAGCAGAGAGTGGGGATAAATGGGTGTTTCTCTGGTTGGCAGCCTGTAACTAGTGGGGTCCCTCAAGGATCAGTGTTGGGCCCGCAGTTGTTCACAATTTACATAGACGATTTGGAGTTGGGGACCAAGTGCAATGTGTCAAAGTTTGCAGACGACACTAAGATGAGTGGTAAAGCAAAAAGGGCAGAGGATACCGGAAGTCTGCAGAAGGATTTGGATAGGTTAGGTGAATGGGCTAGGGTCTGGCAGATGGAATTCAATGTTGCCAAGTGTGAGGCTATCCATTTTGGGAGGAATAACAGCAGAATGGATTATTATTTAAACGGTAAGATGTTAAAACATGCTGCTGTGCAGAGGGACCTGGGTGTGCTGGTGCACGAGTCGCAAAAGGTTAGTGTGCAGGTGCAACAGGTGATTAAGAAGGTTAATCGAGTTTTGTCTTTCATTGCTAGAGGGATGGAGTTCAAGACTAGTGAGGTTATGCTGCAATTGTATAGGGTGTTGGTGAGGCCGCATCTGGAGTATTGTGTTCAGTTTTGGTCTCCTTACCTGAGAAAGGACATATTGGCACTGGAGGGAGTGCAGAGGAGATTCACTAGGTTGATCCCAGAGTTGAGGGGATTAGATTATGACGAGAGGTTGAGTAGACTGGGACTGTACTCATTGGAGTTTAGAAGGATGCGGGTGGATCTTATTGAGACATATAAAATTATGAAGGGAATAGATAGGATAGATGCGGGCAAGTTGTTTCCACTGGTCGGGGAAAGCAGAACTAGGGGGCATAGCCTCAAAATAAGGGGAGGTAGATTTAGGATGGAGTGTAGGAGGAACTTCTTCACCCAAAGGGTTGTGAATCTCTGGAATTCCTTGCCCAGTGAAGCAGTTGAGGCTCCTTCTTTAAACGTTTTTAAGAAAAAGATAGATGCCTTTCTAAAGAATAAAGAGATTCGGGGATATGGTGTACGGGCCGGAGAGTGGAGCTGAGTCCACAAAGATCAGCCATGATCTCATTAAATGGCGGAGCAGTCTCGAGGGGCCAGATGGCCTACTCCTGTTGCTAGTTCTTATGTTCTTATGCAATGAGTCGATCGTCAGCTTGGCTCTTCTATTTAAAAATGTTCATCTTGCTTCCTCTTCCATGCCCAGTGATACACAAGGGCAATTTCCTTTACATCCAGCAAATCAATATTCTGGGCTGTTTCCCTCCCCCACATTTTGCTGCAATGCAAAACACGTTTGTAATCTCTCCAGTCGGGAAATCCAAAGTCCAGAAACGCCCAGTTTTCTGGAATTTTCTTTTTTAGTTTAAAAACAGGGCCATGCAATTCAGACGTGTCCACCTATGGTGTTGCCAACACATCCGAGAGATGGGAACACAGCCCAGTCCATCACACATACCTGCCTCCCATCCACTGACTCTATCAACACCTCCCGCTGCCTGGGGAAAGCGGGCAGCATAATCATAGACCCTTCCCACCTGGCTTACTCACTCTTCCAACTTCTTCCATTAGGCAGGAGATACAGAAGTCTGAGAACACTCACGGCCAGATTCAAAAACAGCTTCTTCCCTGCTGTTACCAGACTCCTAAACGGCCTTCTTATGGACTGACCTGATTAATACTACACTCCTGTATGCTCCCCCTGTGCCAATGTCTGTGTATTTACATTGTGGACCTTGTGTTGCCCTATTATGTATTTTGTTTTTATTTTATTTTCTTTCTCATGTACTAAATGATCTGTTTGAGCTGCTCGTAGAAAAATACTTTTCACTGCACCTCGGTACACGTGGCAATAAACAAATCCTATCATGAAATAGCGAATGCGATGGTCTTTGTAGTTATTCTAATGGTCCTGCTTCTACTGAAGAGGAATGCCAGCCTTTGACTGTTTCAGTAGGAAGGTTGCAGGGGAGAGAGAGGCACAAGATGGATGTCAGAGAAATAAAAGTTGGCTAATTAGGTGGGGATTCATATTAAAAAATCATAGCTTTTCCCACTGGTAGTACATTGCCAATCTTTCTGGGGTTGCAAGTTGTTCTTGGTTATTTTATATTGAATGTTTATTAAATAATCATTACCCTACTTTCCTGCTCGTGCTAATTCTGGGTCACCTGGAATGAGAGTTCCCTCCACATCAGCAGCATCATATTATTACAGTATAGTACTTTGCAAACTTGGACGATACAGTATTTCTATAAATAAACCGTTTTTGTTAGTGCTTACAAATGCATTATCGCGTGTTTGTGTCTCAGGCACATATTTATATCTGGTTCACTGACTTCAGGTTAAGAATTCTAACATTACACAATCCAGAAAATGTTGAACTCCAGAAACGCCTTAATTGCAAAGCATTCTGGAATGGAAACATTATAGCCCAATATTGTGTCTGTGCAAAATTAGCACTTAACGGAGTTGTTTTTAACAGTTGGATTTGCTGATTTTCAGTGCATTTTGGCTATTTCATTGGTTGCACTATTTCAAGGCCCTCTTCTATCGCAATAATACCCATGAGAAAAGGAAGGCAATAAATGCAAACCTTGCTTGCATTACTAGGCTGTGATCCATTCACAATAAAAGCAGCCATTAATTCTGACAAGGAAGTTCAGGGCAATAACCTTCTCATGATTTAACCCATGTCCAAAATTGAAATGATACAGATTGTTTACATATTTCAAGAATGTATTTTGAGTTTATTATTGGAGTTGAGATTTATAATTTAAAAAATAAATAAATCTCAGGATTTTGCTCATTTAATACAAGAGGATATATCAGTTCAAATAGGGTGGTAATAATTCTAGATGCCCTTTGCCCTGTCACACTAATTGGGACGAAGACTACCTTCTTCAGTCATTAAAGAAAGTATCTGCTATCTGCTTGAGCCAATACTTTTTTATGGCAGTGAACTGGAGTGATACTAAAGTGGTTCCTTCCTAAAAAACAATCTATAAGAGGCAAGGAGTGGCACGGTGGCACAGTGGTTAGCACTGCTGCTTCACAGCTCCAGGGTCCCAGGTTCAATTCCGGCCTCGGGTGACTGTGTGGAGTCTGCATGTTCTCCCAGTGACTGCGTGGGTTTTTCTGGCTTTTTCCCCACAGTCCAAAGATGTGCAGGTTAGGTGGATTGGCCCCAAGGGTGTTAAATTCCCCCTTAGTGTCCAAAAGGTTAGGTGGGATAACGGGGATATGGTGGAGGCATGGGATTAAGTAGGGTGCTCTTTCCAAGGGCCGGTGCAGGCCCAATGGGCCAAATGGCACTGTAAATTCTATGATTTGCCAAATTGCCAAATTTGCATTGACTATCTAGGATAGCTAATCTTTGCAGTGACGCAAGCTGGTCTTGTTGGCTAGTTGAGCACAAAGTGGCCTCCATCCAGCCAGATTGGTATCAAAAAGTCCTTACTCATGCTGTACTGGACCGCATAAATTGTGAGCAAGCCAGTATGTCATTAACAGTTGCTCAGCTTTCAACTTTATTTATTTTGAAATGGGTAGGGGAGGATACCTGCTGGCAGAACTGGGATAAGAGGATCAAGTTTTTTTTTTGAAAAAAAGGATTCCGTGCTTTGTGTTTGTTAAGCCGGTGAAAAATTGTCTGGTTGTTTTCCTTCCCAATCAGAGTGTGAAGCTGAGCTGAGAACCTCATCGATTATATCTGTCTAAACCTTCAAAGTCGAGAGTAAGGTTGGGTGGCGGGCTGGGGTGGTGGTGGGGTGGGGGGTCAGAAACAAAACACTGCTACTGAGATCAAAGGGTCTTCAACTGCACAACATCGGAAAAAGGGATCGAGTTTCTTTCATTGATATTCGATTGATTTTATTTGGGCCAAGCAATTAAGCTAAACAAAACGTTGTTACAAATATTCTGAACCTCATGTTTTTGCCAATGATAGCTTGTGATTAGTGTGGTGAGATTATAAGCTTTTGGGAGAAAAGAAAGTTTGAAACTAAGAATATTATTTTCCCCAAAATCAGTCATATAAAAGTATTGAAGATTAGGTAGTTAATTACACAGTATATGTTGGCTGGCACAATCTGACAATGAATAAATAAGAATTGTTTTCATGGCAATTTGCAGGCTGATTTGACATATAATGCTGTTAGCACAATGGTAGAATATTTTAGCTACTTTAAATAGTTAGTGCAGTTCTAAAAAATTGAGCAAGTCTGAGCATAGCTCTGGATTAATAGTTTACCTCAGAATTTCTTATTTAAACATCAATCTTTGGTGACAAGTTACTCCACTGACGCCAATGGATAATTAATGGCCTTGGCCAAACTATTTTAGCTGTTCTATGTTTATTTAAATCCACTATGCAATTTTATGTTAATTAGCATAAGTAAAAGCTAAAAGAGAGATTAATCAACAAAGGATGCACCTCAAAGAGTTGTTCACAAATTAAACTGAGATGTTACACAGCAAAAATTATTACAGTCAGGCACCGGATATAACTCGACATTCGCTTAATTTTCATACTGGCATGAGTGACCATCACCTGCCTACTGAAAGTTAATACTAGTTTCAAATGTTGTTAAATCACAGTTTTGTAAAGCTGAGGGGGTCGAGAGGAGGTTCACAAGAATAATCCCAGGAATGAAGGACTTGTCTTTAAGGAGCGGTTGAGGCCTCTGGGTCTGTATTCATGTTTAGAACGATGAGGGGGGGATCTCATTGAAACGGACAGAATACGGAAAGGCCTGGAGAGAGTGGACATGGAGAAGGTATTTCCACGAGTACGAGAGACTAGAACCCCAGCACACAGCCTCAGACTGAAGGGACGATCCTTTAAAACTTAGATGAGGAAAACCTTCTTCAGCCAGAGGGTGGTGCATCTGTGGAGCTCTTTGCCGCAGAAGGCTGTGGAGGCCAAATCGCTGAGTGTCATTTAAGACAGAAATAGATAGGTTCTTGATTAATAAGGGGATCAGGGGCTACGGGGAGAAGACAGGAGGATGACAATGACAAACATATCAGCCATGATCGAATTGTGGAGCAGACTCGATGGGCCAAATGGTTAATTTTGCTCCTCTATCTTCTGGTCTTATAAAGAATTTATAATTTTGGAGCATATCAAAGCTCCAAAACCTAGGACTTGGCTCCCCACTCTGCAACTGGATCCTCGATTTTCTGACCAACAGACCACAATCAGTAAGAATGAACCTCTTCCACAATCGTCCTAAATACCGGGGCCCCGCAAGGCCATGTACTTAGTCCCCTACTCTATTCCCTGTACACACATGACTGTGTGGCAAAATTTGGTTACAACTCCATCTACAAGTTTGCTGACGATACAACCATAGTGGACCGGATCTCGAATAACGACGTTTCAGAATACAGGATGGAGATAGAGAACCTAGTGGAGTGTTGCAGTGACAACAATCTTTACCTCAATGCCAGCAAAACTAAAGAGCTGGTCATTGACTTCAGGAAGCAAAGTACTGTACACACCCCATGTCAGTATCAACGGGGCCGAGGTGGAGATGGTTAGCAGTTTCAAATTCCTAGGGGTGCACATCTCCAAAAATCTGTCCTGGTCCACCCACGTCGACGCTACCACCAAGAAAGCACAACAGCGCCTATCCTTCCTCAGGAAGCCAAGGAAATTTGGCATTTCCACATTAACCCTCATCAACTTTTACAGATGCACCATAGAAAGCATCCTATCTGGCTGCATCACAGCCTGGTATGGCAACTGTTCGGCCCAGGACCGCAAGAAACTTCAGAGAGTCGTGAACACCGCCCAGTCCATCATACAAACCTGCCTCCCATCCATCGACTCCATCTACACCTCCCGCTGCCTGGGGAAAGCGGGCAGCATAATCAAAGACCCCTCCCACCCGGCTTACTCACTCTTCCAACTTCTTCCATCGGGCAGGAGATACAGAAGTCTGAGAACACGCATGAAAAGACTCAAAAACAGCTTCTTCCCCACTGTTACCAGACTCCTAAATGACCCTCTTATGGACTGACCTCTACACTCTGTATGCTTCATCTGATGCCGGTGCTTATGTAGTTACATTGTATACCTTGTGTTGCCCTATTATGTATTTTCTTTTCTTCCCTTTTCTTCCCATGTACTTAATGATCTGTTGAGCTGCTCGCAGAAAAATACTTTTCACTGTACCTCGGTACACGTGACGATAAACAAATCCAAATCCAATCCAATCCAAGAATTTAGGTCTGAAAATACACGAATAGCTGAGTGTTAAATGTGTCTGGGAAAAGTGCATCTGTTCCTTCTATATGTGTTTTAAAATGTCACTGGACTGCATCAGTTTCCTCTTTTAATATCAATGTGCCTCACAATATATTTCTCATATTATCTCTCAAGGAGTAAAAATTCTGATGTAATACACAGGTTTATTATTTAGCCAACAAATGCAATATTTCGTCATTTATTTGCGGTGGTATCGAGTTTATCGAGTCTGCTCTTTATTACCTGCTTTCAGGACAAAGCCTCTGGCTGCAAGGAATGGAGATGTGCTGCACCGTTGAAAAGCAACACACCTTCCATCTGTATTGCACCTTTATCGTAATAAAACATCCCAAGGCACCTCACAGGCACAATGCAAAAAAAAAAAATTGGCAGTGAGACACAAGAGATTGAAGGGCAAATGTCTCAAAAAGCTCAGTTGAAGAGTGTCAGTTTTGAGGAGCATCTTAAAGGATGAAAGTTTGAGGAGTTATCTATCTCACTTTTCAGTGATCAAAAACCCCAAAGCTATTTGCAATTCTTTCCTCGCACTGGTATTGAGCTTTGTTGTATAAAAGGTCTGCAATTACGGTCATACAGAGGTATCATATTATGACCTTTCAGATAACACTTTTTAAAACTGAATACAAACAAGCAATTGAAAGGTTGCTTCAAATCATGTGACCTTCGGCATTTGAGTATTGACTTTACCAATTCTTAAGCGAATACCTAATTAAATATGGATATTCACACTGCTGGTTTCACATTGAACAGAAGGGACGATCAATTGATGGCAGTGAACAGCCCAATCATCCCACCTTGTGTTGTGATGGTTCTCCACATCCAGACTAGACTGGTTGGACATCGGGAGTGTTAATTTACAACATAGAATGCCCAATCAACATGACCACCACCCATTAGCTAAAACAAAACCATGTAAAAAGTCACAAGGAGAGGGAGCAGTGTTGTTGTTTGTCTTTTAAACATCAGCTAAGGCCGGTCTGCGGCAGAACCACTGAACCCATCAACACATCAGTTCAGCCAGTCTGCGAACCAGTCTTGAAACAAACTGCGAGACATCAGGCAGCTAAAGTATCTAAGATGTTCCAGTTGAAGTTCACCTGAGAGCAAACCTCCTAGAAATTTGACAAGGAACCTCACAAACTGCTGTCAACCTTTCACTTCCTAGGACCTTCACTTCAACTTTAAAACATTGAAATTATCCAAGAAACCAGGCCTGCCATATGAGAGACTAGAGATAGTAAACCAGAGACCAGGATAACTGCAATCTGAAGAAGTGCATGACTGTTATCTGTACCTAATCTTTGTGTTCTGAGTGAGTCTGACGTTGCACTTAATTCCAAGTAAATATGTGAGAATAAATAACCTTTTCAAACTCAAAAAAGCTTGCTGCTGAATTATTAAAATGGGATACACATCTCTTTCCTGTTAAACGTATACTGATCGCAGACAGTAAGAAAGCACATAACATGAATAATACCAAGGACAAATGTGAGAAATTTTAAAGGCCTCATACTATACTTCTTTGCAGAAAGTTAGTTTTTCCTCAAGCATGCAGGGTCATGCTCTGTAGACTGGCTGAAGTGAATGATGCACGACAGAACATCTAGTTTAAATAATTTATTATGAAAAAACTGTGTTATGAGATAACTAGGATAAATAAACTATTAAACTACTAACACTAATGCTCTTTAGGTGTTTGTTGCTCGAGTTTGATGTTGTTCATGTATTTGATGTATCATCCTCTTGTTGTATTTGTTCCGTAGGTTCTTCAGATGTTTTAGTACTGTTGCATGCTTCTTCCAATGGTTGCATCATAAAAGGTTGCCTTACTTTGAGCAAAGCGCTTATATTCCTTCTCAAGACAGCACCTTCATCTGTAGTAATGAGATACAAGTTTGGACCTGCTGTTTGCAGTATATTTTCCTCTTTAGATCATCCATTTCCTTTGGAGTCTTCTACTCTCACCGTATCCTCTGGCTGAGTCTTTTGGCAGACCTATCATAGAATCCCTCTGCCTCCTTTTCTGAGAGGTCAATTGTCTTGCTAGCGAATGGTTCACAGGCTCATGAGGAAAATGAGGTGGAGCCGTTCACAATTGCCTGTTCATCAACATTTGAGCAGGCGAGGGGAGATTGACTCATGGTGCTGAACAATAGTTGAGTAAGATATGCATCATCATGATTGTCCAGTACTTTCTTTAGGATCTACTTGACGATGTACACTCCCTTTTTAGCCTTGCCATTCGACGGAGGGCAACGCGGACAGGAAGTAACATGTTGGAAATCATACTGCCGCCCAATTTCTGTCCACTCATAGCAGCCAAAACAAGGACCATTATCGCTCATGACTACATTCAGAATGCCGTGTCGCAGAAATATTTCTTTTGACATTCTCAAAACACATCTTGCCGTAGATTTCGACAACTGTGCTACCTTCAGGTAGTTCAAGAAATAGTCTATGACCAGGAGGTAATCCTTTCCATTTAAATGGAAAAGATCCATGCCAACCTTCAGCCACGGAGTTGCGACTGTCTCGCCCATCTGCATAGGTTCTTTGCTCTGCCTGCGCTGAAATCTTTGGCATGTTTCCCAGTTCTCCACCATTAACTCATTGTCACGGTTGATCCCAGACCAATAGACTGCCTCCCTGGCTCTCCTCTTGCACGTTTCCATCCCAAGGGCCCTTCTTGTAACTTCACAAGAATCATTGACCGTAGTGCGTGGGGAATCACAATCCACTGATTCTGCAGCAAAAATCCATTCACATTACGTAATTCTGCTGGAATCTTGTAGAAGCTTGAACAGAATCCTTTGGTCCATATACTTTCTCGCTTTCTGCAAGATAGTGTCTTTGGCACTTTCTTTTTTAATTATTTTCGACTTGCTGTCAGAGACTGTGTCACCATATTTACATGGACCTGTACGTCCTCATCTCGTGAGGAAGCAATCAAATGCCACTCCCGCGTTTTGGGTACATGTACGGAATATATAGCGCTCGAAGGTTTCATTTTTTCTAGGGGAGCAATGGTGATCGAATTGTTTAAGAACTTAGTCGAAGCTTCTGCTGTCAGTCTCCTTTTCAAAGTCAAAAGTGTTGAAAATTTCAATTGCTTTGGGACTGGTTAGTGAGCAGCAACGCGATACGCCTCTCATTGGGCTGCGCCTGCAGACTAAGGGCTGCAGCATAGAATTTAAACAGTTGCTTAAACACCCTCCAATTATCGTCTACATTACCGGTATTCTGAAGCTGTTGAGGTGCCTCGATGCCTTCCATTCATTGCTTCGAAGTTTTACCGCGTGTCGAGTACCAGATGGCAGTAGCTAGCAAGGTTGAAATGAAATGAAAATCGCTTATCATCACAAGTAGGCTTCAAATGAAGTTACTGTGAAAAGCCCCTAGTCGCCATATTCCGGCGCCTGTTTGGGGAGACTGGTACGGGAATTGAACCGTGCTGCTGGCCTGCCTTGGTCTGCTTTAAAATCCAGCTCTTTAGCCCTGTGCTACACCAACCCCTGGTTAGTAGTAAAGATACATTTTCTTCCTTATTCTTCAAAGTTATCTTTAGTGGTTTGGATTTTTTCGTACAGAATTTTCGCGTTCTTATTAAATCATCATTCCTGGTACCATGTCATGTTCTGACGACTAGCCGAAGTGAATGATGAACTACAAAACATCTAGTTTAAATAATTTGTTATGAAACAACTGCATGTTCAGATAACTAGGATAAATAAATTACCAGCACTAATTAACTATTGTAGAGCAACTGCAAATCAAGTCTACACTCCAGCACAACCTACTCCCAACTCCTCAGCCAAAGGGTCACTTGGTGGGTTTACACTGCCACCTAGTGGTCAGAGGTTGTGCACAACATTATGTACAATCTTGCTTTATGCATATCATCAGATGCACAACACTCAATTTTGTCACTGCGTTACTCAACAACAACATCCAGAATATTAATAGCTCTCCCTGCAATTTTTTCTTGCTTTTGTTTAGGAGGGTGGCTGCAATTTAGATTTCCGCATTGGTGCAAACTCTCAATAATTCATTTTGATGAAATGCATACAAATCAAACGCACCACAGATTTTAACAACCAAAACGTAGAAGTGAAGATTTTACTGATACCTGTAGTCCCATTATTTCCTTTCACGTAATCGCAAAACAATTTCAGTCCGGGTTTTGCTAAGTGACTGAAATGGATGGCACTTGAATGGAAAATGTTATACAGGCACATTTAATCCCAATTGCAAGCCATTAGGTGGAAGAAGTATATATATTATTTTAAAGTGAGGGACACAATTATTATCTTGCAAGTTGCAACGTAGAACAAAGACTGATTTTACAAAAGAAGCTAGCTGGAGTCTAGGTAAGCGGTTGCAATGAATATCCAGTTAAATAATATTAGCTAATAAATTTAAGCATGATTGTCGTGCTCTCTATAACTGAAGGTAGGACTTGGGAATTGCTGACTGTTTAAATGTTTGCATTATTGTATTAAGTGGATTACTGCATGTCCCAAAAGACAATGAATAACATTTCAAATTAATTTCCATCAAGATTATATTATGCCTAATTGGATACATGAATGTATATGATAAAAGAAAATCAGTAAGTATCAGAAATTTTAACCACAACTTTGGAAATCATACTTTTTTGTCTTGTGATCAAGAGCTCCACTGCAATTGACATAATCAGCATCGACTAAAAGCTGCTGTCAACTTACAATAGATTGCAATGTATTGTAACTTATAATACATGCCACAGACAGAAAATCGAACCGAGTTGGGTAAATAGATAGCTACTATCCTTGAATGAGCACTTAAAAAGGTTATTTCACAGTGAAACATTAACAGAATCACAAAATTGTTATGACGCACGAGGAGACCATTTGACCCCATCTGTCTGCTCCGGCTCTTCAAACGAGCATCATGGCTTTTGTGCCATTCTCCTGCCTTCTCTCCATACCCTGCATGGTTTCTATTAAAATAGTCATCCAATGTCAAATTGAATGCCTCAATTGAACCTGCCTCCACTCTGCTTCCAGGCAGTGCATTCCAGACTCGAACTACACGCTGCGCGAAAAAGCTTTTTATCATATCACATTTGCTTATTTTACAAGTGGGGACAGTTTCACCCTATCTACTTTATCCAACCCCTCAATTTTTTACATCTCTATCAAATCACCTCTTAGCCTTCTTCTCTTCAAGGAGAACAGTCCCAACATCTCCAATCTCTCTTCTTAACTGTAGTTTCTCATCCCTGGAACCGTTCTTATTAACCTCTTCTGTACTCTCGCCAGTGTGTTCACATCCATCCTAGTGTGGCATCCAGAATTGTACACAGTACTCCAGCTAAAGTCTAACTAGTGTCTTGTATAGGTTCAGCATAATCTCTTTGCTCTTTTACTCTATTTCCTATTAATAAAGCCCAGGATGCTTTACTAACTGCCCTCTCCACCGGTCTTGCCACCTTCAGTATACACATGTACATCCAGGACCCTCTGCTCCTACACCTCTTAAGAATTTTACCCCTTATTTTATATTGTCTCTCCATGTTCTTCCTACTAAAATGCATCACTTCACACTTCTCCATATCGAACTTCATCTGCAATCTATCTGCCCACTCCACCAACTTGTCTATGTCCTTCTGAAGTTCCATACTGTCCTCAATATGCTTTGCATTGCTTCCAAGTTTCATATCATCTGCAAACTTAGACATTGTCCACTGAACACCAAGATCTAGATCATTCACATCAGGGAAAGCAAGTATCCCAATACTGACCCCTCTAGCCTGAAAAATATCCATTAATCAGTACTCAGACAATTTTGTATCTGTGTTTCTACTATCCCTTTCCTTCTCACAAGTCTGTTGTGTGGCACCGCATCAAATGCTCCTTGAAAGTCCATGTACACCACATCGACAACATTACCCTAATCAACCCTTAGTTACCTCTTCAGTACAATCCTAGAGAATTTGTTCAACATAATTTCCCCTTTAGAAATCCATGTTGGCCCTCCCTAACCAACCCACATTTTTCCATGTGACTACTATTTTTATCCCCAATAATTATTTCTAGATGCTTCCCCACCACTGAAGCTAAATTGACTGCACTGCTAGGTTCTTGCTCACCAAAAGTATCAAAATGCACAGTTACCGTCAACCAACACAAGATTAAATGCTATCAGAAGATAGAACAGTATAGCACAGTATGGACCCTTTGGCCCACGTTATTGTGCCGAACATTTATCCTAAGCCAAGATCAACCTAACCTACACCCCTTCAATTTACTGCTGTCCTTGTGCCTGTCCAATCACCTTCTTAACAACCCTATCAACCTGGGTGGCAACTTTGAGGGATCTAATACACGTACATGGACCCCAAGATTCCTCTGTTCCGCCACATGCCTTTAACCCTGAATTCAGCATTCAAATTCGACCTTCCAAAATGAATCACTTCACATTTATCTAGATTGGACTCCATCTGCCACTTCTCAGCCCAGCTCTACATCCTGTCAATGTCCTGTTGTAACTTGCAACAGCCCTCAACACTATCGACAACCGCACCAACCTTTGTGTCATCGACAAACTTACTAACACAAAGAACAAAGAACAAAGAAATGTACAGCACAGGAACAGGCCCTTCGGCCCTCCAAGCCCGTGCCGACCATACTGCCCGACTAAACTACAATCTTCTACACTTCCTGGGTCCGTATCCTTCTATTCCCATCCTATTCATATATTTGTCAAGATGCCCCTTAAATGTCCCTATCGTCCCTGCCTCCACTACCTCCTCCGGTAGTGAGTTCCAGGCACCCACTACCCTCTGCGTAAAAAACTTGCCTCGTACATCTACTCTAAACTTTGCCCCTCTCACCTTAAACCTATGCCCCCTAGTAATTGACCCCTCTACCCTGGGGAAAAGCCTCTGACTATCCACTCTGTCTATGCCCCTCATAATTTTGTATACCTCTATCAGGTCGCCCCTCAACCTCCTTCGTTCCAGTGAGAACAAACCGAGTTTATTCAATCGCTCCTCATAGCTTATGCCCTCCATACCAGGCAACATTCTGGTAAATCTCTTCTGCACCCTCTCTAAAGCCTCCACATCCTTCTGGTAGTGTGGCGACCAGAATTGAACACTATACTCCAAGTGTGGCCTAACTAAGGTTCTATACAGCTGCAACATGACTTGCCAATTCTTATACTCAATGCCCCGGCCAATGAAGGCAAGCATGCCGTATGCCTTCTTGACTACCTTCTCCACCTGTGTAGCCCCTTTCAGTGATCTGTGGACCTGTACTCCTAGATCTCTTTGACTTTCAATACTCTTGAGGGTTCTACCATTCACCGTATATTCCCTACCTGCATTAGCCCTTCCAAAATGCTTTACCTCACATTTGTCCAGGTTAAACTCCATCTGCCATATCTCCGCCCAAGTCTCCAGACAATCTAAATCCTGCTGTATCCTCAGACAGTCCTCATCGCTATCCGCAATTCCACCAACCTTTGTGTCGTCTGCAAACTTACTAATCAGACCAGTTACATTTTCCTCCAAATCATTTATATATACTACAAAGAGCTACAATATATACTACACCCTTCCACTTCCTCATCCTAGTCATTTATAAAAAACAAAGAGCAGAGGTCCCAGACCAGATCCCTGCGGGACACCACTATTGTTAGATTCTTGTTCGGCAAAGTTATTTAGAATTACAGTACTGAGGTGGGTCAATGGGCTTAAGATCCAAATCAGCTGTGATCTAATTGGACAGGCTCAGGGGGCTGAATGATCCAGTTTTGCTTTCCCCTTCCCACTTCACTGTCTTAATTATAGTAAAGCTTATCCAGGTACTTCACAGGAGCATTTTCAAACATAATTTGGGACCAAGTCACAAAAGAAGATTTTAGTACAGATGACAAGTGCCTTGAAGGTAGAAAGAGACAGGAGATGCTGAGAGATGTAGGTTATCATAGAATTTACAGTGTAAAAGGAGGCCATTCGGCCCATCAAGTCTGCACCGGCTCTTGGAAAGAGCACCCTACCCAAGGTCAACACCTCCACCCTATCCCCATAACCCAGTAACCCCACCCAACACTAAGGGCAATCCTGGACACCAAGGGTAATTTGTCATGGCTAATCCACCTAACCTGCACATCTTTGGACTGTGGGAGGAAACCGGAGCACCCGGAGGAAACCCACGCACACACGGGGAGGATGTGCAGACTCCGCACAGACAGTAACCCAAGCCGGAATCGAATCTGGGACCCTGGAGCTGTGAAGCAATTGTGCTAACCACAATGCTACCATGCTGTAGTGAGGGGATCCCAAAGTTTGGGCATAGGTACCAGAAGGCATGGATGCCAATAGTGGGATGTTTAAAATCAGGGACTGCTCTAGAGGCTGGAATTGGAATAGCATAAATATTGGAGGAAACAAAATCAAAAAATAGTGGGCAATCTCAGCAGGTCTGACAGCATCTGTGGAGAGAAAAGGGATCTAATGTTTCGCGTCTGAGTGACTCTTTGTCAAAGTTACCCAGACTCAAAACGCAAGCTCCCTTTTCTTTCCACAGATGGTGTCAGACCGGCTGAGACTGTTCAGTATTTTCTGTTCTTCTTTCAGATTCCAGCATCCACAGTAATTTGCTTTTATGTAAATATTGGAGGGTTGTGGATCTGGAGGAGGTTACAGAGCAGGGATCATGTCTATTCAGGATTTTTTTTTTTTTATTAAATATTTTATTGAAAATTTTTGGTCAACCAACACAGTACATTGTGCATCCTTTACACAATATTATAACAACACAAATAACAATGACCTATTTTATAAACAAAAAATGAATAAATAAAAAATAACAAAAATGAAAACTAGCCCTAATTGGCAACTGCCTTGTCACAAGTAACACTCTCCAAAAATATAATTTAACAGTCCAATATATAATTATCTGTAGCAACGACCTATACATACTATACAGTATATATTAACAACCCTGAGAGTCCTTCTGGTTCCTCCCCCCCCCCCCCCCCCCCCCCCCCCGATCCTGGGCTGCTGCTGTTGCCTTCTTTTTCCCATTCCGTCTATCTTTCTGCGAGGTATTCGACGAACGGTTGCCACCGCCTGGTGAACCCTTGAGCCGACCCCCTTAGGACGAACTTAATCCGCTCTAGCGTTATAAACCCCGCCATGTCATTTATCCAGGTCTCCACCCCCGGGGGATTGGCTTCTTTCCACATTAGCAATATCCTGCGCCGGGCTACCAGGGACGCAAAGGCTAAAACATCGGCCTCTCTCGCCTCCTGCACTCCCGGCTCTTGTGCAACCCCAAATATAGCCAACCCCCAGCTTGGTTCGACCCGGACTCCTACTACTTTTGAAAGCACCTTTGTCACCCCCATCCAAAACCCCTGTAGTGCCGGGCATGACCAAAACATATGGGTATGATTCGCTGGGCTTCTCGAGCACCTCGCACACCTATCCTCCACCCCAAAAAATTTACTGAGCCGTGCTCCAGTCATATGTGCCCTGTGTAATACCTTAAACTGAATCAGGCTTAGCCTGGCACACGAGGACGATGAGTTTACCCTGCTTAGGGCATCTGCCCACAGCCCCTCCTCGATCTCCTCCCCCAGCTCTTCTTCCCATTTCCCTTTTAGTTCATCTACCATAGTCTCCCCTTCGTCCCTCATTTCCCTATATATATCTGACACCTTACCATCCCCCACCCATGTCTTTGAGATCACTCTGTCCTGCACCTCTTGTGTCGGGAGCTGCGGGAATTCCCTCACCTGTTGCCTCGCAAAAGCCCTCAGTTGCATATACCTGAATGCATTCCCTTGGGGCAACCCATATTTCTCAGTCAGCGCTCCCAGACTCGCGAACTTCCCATCCACAAACAGATCTTTCAGTTGCGTTATTCCTGCTCTTTGCCACATTCCATATCCCCCATCCATTCCCCCCGGGGCAAACCTATGGTTGTTTCTTATCGGGGACCCCCTCAAGGCTCCAGTCTTTCCCCTATGCCGTCTCCACTGTCCCCAAATCTTCAGTCTAGCCACCACCACCGGGCTTGTGGTGTAGTTCCTCGGTGAGAACGGCAATGGGGCTGTCACCATAGCCTGTAGGCTAGTCCCCCTACAGGACGCCCTCTCTAATCTCTTCCACGCCGCTCCCTCCTCCTCTCCCATCCACTTACTCACCATTGAAATATTAGCGGCCCAATAATACTCACTTAGGCTCGGTAGTGCCAGCCCCCCGCTATCCCTGCTACGCTGTAAGAATCCCTTCCTCACTCTCGGGGTCTTCCCGGCCCACACAAAACCCATGATGCTCTTTTCAATCCTTTTAAAAAAAGCCTTCGTGATCACCACCGGGAGGCACTGAAACACAAAGAGGAATCTCGGGAGGACCACCATCTTAACCGCCTGCACCCTCCCTGCCATTGACAGGGATACCATATCCCATCTCTTGAAATCCTCCTCCATCTGTTCCACCAACCGCGTTAAATTTAACCTATGCAATGTGCCCCAATTCTTAGCTATCTGGATCCCCAGGTAACGAAAGTCCCTTGTTACCTTCCTCAACGGTAGGTCCTCTATTTCTCTACTCTGCTCCCCTGGATGCACCACAAACAACTCACTTTTCCCCATGTTCAATTTATACCCTGAAAAATCCCCAAACTCCCCAAGTATCCGCATTATTTCTGGCATCCCCTCCGCCGGGTCCGCCACGTATAGTAGCAAATCGTCCGCATACAAAGATACCCGGTGCTCTTCTCCTCCCCTAAGTACTCCCCTCCACTTCTTGGAACCCCTCAACGCTATCGCCAGGGGCTCAATCGCCAGTGCAAACAATAATGGGGACAGAGGGCATCCCTGCCTTGTCCCTCTATGGAGCCGAAAATATGCAGATCCCCGTCCATTCGTGACCACGCTCGCCACTGGGGCCCTATACAACAGCTGCACCCATCTAACATACCCCTCTCCAAAACCAAATCTCCTCAACACCTCCCACAAATAATCCCACTCCACTCTATCAAATGCTTTCTCGGCATCCATCGCCACTACTATCTCCGTTTCTCCCTCTGGTGGGGCCATCATCATTACCCCTAACAACCTCCGTATATTCGTGTTCAGCTGTCTCCCCTTCACAAACCCAGTTTGGTCCTTGTGGACCACGCCCGGGACACATTCCTCTATTCTCATTGCCATTACCTTGGCCAGGACCTTGGCATCTACATTTAGGAGGGAAATAGGTCTATAGGACCCGCATTGTAGCGGGTCCTTTTCCTTCTTTAAGAGAAGCGATATCGTTGCTTCAGACATAGTCGGGGGCAGTTGTCCCCTTTCCTTTGCCTCATTAAAGGTCCTCGTCAGTACCGGGGCGAGCAAGTCCACATATTTTCTATAGAATTCGACTGGGAATCCATCCGGTCCCGGGGCCTTTCCCGCCTGCATGCTCCTAATTCCTTTCACCACTTCTTCTACCTCGATCTGTGCTCCCAGTCCACCCTTTCCTGCTCTTCCACCTTGGGAAATTCCAGCCGATCCAAGAAGCCCATCATTCTCTCCCTCCCATCCGGGGGGTTGAGCTTCATATAATTTTTTATAAAATGTCTTGAACACTCCATTCACTCTCTCCGCTCCCCGCTCCATCTCTCCTTCCTCATCCCTTACTCCCCCTATTTCCCTCGCTGCTCCCCTTTTCCTCAATTGGTGTGCCAGCAACCTGCTCGCCTTCTCCCCATATTCGTACTGAACACCCTGTGCCTTCCTCCATTGTGCCTCTGCAGTGCCTGTAGTCAGCAAGTCAAATTCTACATGTAGCCTTTGCCTTTCCCTGTACAGTCCCTCCTCCGGTGCTTCCGCATATTGTCTGTCCATCCTCAAAAGTTCTTGCAGCAACTGCTCCAGTTCCTTACTCTCCTGCTTCCCTTTATGTGCCCTTATTGATATCAGCTCCCCTCTAACCACCGCCTTCAACGCCTCCCAGACCACTCCCACCTGGACCTCCCCATTATCATTGAGTTCCAAGTACTTCTCAATGCACCCCCTCACCCTTAGACACACACCCTCATCTGCCATTAGTCCCATGTCCATTCTCCAGGGTGGGCGCCCTCCTGTTTCCTCCCCTATCTCCAAGTCCACCCAGTGTGGAGCGTGATCCGAAATGGCTATAGCCGTATACTCCGTTCCCCTCACCTTCGGGATCAATGCCCTACCCAGCACAAAAAAGTCTATTCGCGAGTAGACTTTATGGACATAGGAGAAAAACGAGAACTCCTTACTCCTAGGTCTGCTAAATCTCCACGGGTCTACACCTCCCATCTGCTCCATAAAATCTTTAAGTACCTTGGCTGCTGCCGGCCTCCTTCCAGTCCTGGACTTCGACCTATCCAGCCCTGGTTCCAACACCGTATTAAAATCTCCCCCCATTATCAGCTTTCCCATCTCTAGGTCCGGAATGCGTCCTAGCATCCGCCTCATAAAATTGGCATCATCCCAGTTCGGGGCATATACGTTTACCAAAACCACCGTCTCCCCCTGTAGTTTGCCACTCACCATCACGTATCTGCCCCCGTTATCCGCCACTCTAGTCTTTGCCTCGAACATTACCCGCTTCCCCACTAATATAGCCACCCCCCTGTTTTTCGCATCTAGCCCCGAATGGAACACCTGCCCCACCCATCCTTTGCGTAGCCTAACCTGGTCTATCAGTTTCAGGTGCGTTTCCTGTAACATAAGAAACTTAAGGCAGATGTGGTTAAGGTGTGCGAGTACCCGTGCCCTCTTTATCGGCCCGTTCAGCCCTCTCACGTTCCACGTGATCAGCCGAGTTGGGGGGCTTCCTACCCCCCCCCCCTTGTCGATTAGCCATCACCTTTTTCCAGCTCCTCACCCGGTTCCCACGCAGCTGTATCTCCCCCAGGCGGTGCCCCCCCGCCCATTCTCTCCCATACCAGCTCCCCCCTCTCCCCAGCAGCAGCAACCCAGTAATTCCCCCCTCCCACCCCCCCCGCTAGATCCCCCGCTAGCGTAATTACTCCCCCCATGTTGCTCCCAGAAGTCAGCAAACTCTGGCTGACCTCGGCTTCCCCCCGTGACCTCGGCTCGCACCGTGCGACGCCCCCTCCTTCCTGCTTCTCTATTCCCGCCATGATTATCATAGCGCGGGAACCAAGCCCGCGCTTCTCCCTTGGCCCCGCCCCCAATGGCCAACGCCCCATCTCCTCCACCTCCCCTCCTCCCCCCATCACCACCTGTGGGAGAGAGAAAAGTTACCACATCGCAGGATTAGTACATAAAACCCCTCTTTGCCCCCCACATTCGCCCCACCACTTTGTTCGAACGTTCTTTTTAATAACCCGCTCATTCCAGTTTTTCTTCCACAATAAAAGTCCACGCTTCATCCGCCGTCTCAAAGTAGTGGTGCCTCCCTCGATATGTGACCCACAGTCTTGCCGGTTGCAGCATTCCAAATTTTATCTTCTTTTTATGAAGCACCGCCTTGGCCCAATTAAAGCTCGCCCTCCTTCTCGCCACCGCCGCACTCCAGTCTTGATAAACGCGGATCACCGCGTTCTCCCATTTACTGCTCCGAGTTTTCTTCGCCCATCTAAGGACCATTTCTCTATCCTTAAAACGGAGGAATCTCACCACTATGGCTCTGGGAATTTCTCCTGCTCTCGGTCCTCGCGCCATCACTCGGTATGCTCCCTCCACCTCCAACGGACCCGCCGGGGCCTCCGCTCCCATTAACGAGTGCAGCATCGTGCTCACATATGCCCCGACGTCCGCTCCCTCCACACCTTCAGGAAGACCAAGAATCCTCAGGTTGTTCCTCCTTGCGTTGGTTTCCAGTGCCTCCAACCTTTCCACACATCGTTTCTGATGTGCCTCCTGCGTCTCCGTCTTCACCACCAGGCCCTGTATATCGTCCTCATTCTCGGCTGCCTTTGCCTTCACGACCCGAAGCTCCCGCTCCTGGGTCTTTTGTTCCTCCTTTAGCCCTTCGATCGCCTGTAGTATCGGGGCCAACAGCTCTTTCTTCATTTCCTTTTTGATCTCTTCCACACAGCATTTCAAGAACTCTTGTTGTTCAGGGCCCCATGTTAAACTGCCACCTTCCGACGCCATCTTGGTTTTTGCTTGCCTTCCTTGCCGCTGTTCTAAAGGATCCACTGCAATCTGGCCACTCTCTCCTCCTTTTTCCATCCGTATCCAGGGGGGATTCCCTTCTGGTTTACCGCACAGTGTTTTTAGCCGTCAAAATTGCCGTTGGGGCTCCTATCAAGAGCCCAAAAGTCCATTTCACAGGGAGCTGCCGAAATGTGCGACTCAGCTGGTCATCGCCGCACCCGGAAGTCCAGGATTTTAAAACAAGGATCAGAGTTTTGAAATTGTGGTATTGCTTAACCTTGAGTCAATACAGAATGCGGATAACCTTGAATTTACAGAGGGTAGTTGTGGGAGGTCAGCTAGAGTTCCTTGGCATAGTCAAGACTAGAGGGAACAAAGGCAACAGTTCAGGATGTCAACAGATTTACAGAGATAGGAATGGAATCAGGTGAAATTAGAGGTGGAAGGAGGTGGCCTTAATGGTGGCACGAATAGGGCAGCACGGTGGCGCAGTGGGTTAGCCCTGTTGCCTCACGGCGCCGAGGTCCCAGGTTCGATCCCGGCTCTGGATCACTGTCCGTGTGGAGTTTGCACATTCTCCCCGTGTTTGTGTGGGTCTCGCCCCCACAATCCAAAAGATGTAAATGGTAGGTGGATTGGCCACGCTAATTTGCCTCTTAATTGGAAAAAATGAATTGGGTACTCTAAATTTTTTTTAAAAATTATGACACGAATGTATGGTCAGAAAGTCACCTTGGGACAAAATATTAATTTCAGGATTTCAGGCAAGGAGTGTAATAATATTTAGAGATAGTGGAGGGATCGAGAGAGCTGGGTGTCCATAGAACTTCTACAGCGCAGAGGGAGGCTATTCAGCCTATTGAGTCTGCACCAACCCTCTGAAAGAGCATCCCATTCCCCTGCCCAAACTCTGTAATCACCACCCTATCCCCGAAAACCCACCTAACCTGCATAGCTTTAAATTGTGGGAATAAACTGGAGCACCCGGAGGAAAGCCACGCAAGACGTGGGGCAAAAGTGCACGCAGAGGCACCCAAGGCCAGAATTGAACCCGGGTCCCGGGTGCTGTGAGGCAGCAGTGCTAACTACTGTGCCACCGTGCCGCCAGTATATGCATGTAAAATGGTTGTGTTTTCAAATGATGTCACTGAGGGGCAGTATGTAGGTGAGAGTTAGAAAGGAGCCAGTGACAGATTCCTGGGGGACACCAAACGCTGGAGGGGGAAAGAGAACCCATTGTTGATAATTCCCGGTTTACGAAAAGATGATGAGAAACTAACCAGGCAAATTCAATCATGCCCAGATGTGCCACGGAGGAGAGGCATTGCAGCAGGAGGATGTGGTCAATGATGTCGAAGGTTAGAGACAGGTCAAGAATGAGGAAGAACAGTTCACCTTTCTCCAAGGCATTTAGGATGACACACCCATCTTTGGTAAGTGCTGGTTTGGTTCTGTGGCAAAGACAGAAATCTCGATGGAGAGATTATAACATGCAGTTCAGGAAAAATTGTATAGGTACAGGCAGGCAACGGCATGCCCAAGGACTTTGGATGACTAAGGGAGTTTGGAGATCGGGTAATAGTTTACAAGTATAAAAGGATGAAGGCTTTTTTTTTTAGGGTGAGGAACCATGATGGCCAATTTAAAGGAAAGACAGGAAAGTCTCTGAGGAAAGCGATCTATTGATATCAGCCAACAGTGACTCCAGCAAGCACAGTTGCATGATTAGCAGTTTAGTGAGAATAGGGTGGAGGGAGGGGGAGGTGGGTCTCATGAACAGACGAGCCTGTAGACAGAACGGAAAGAAAGTAGAGCATGATGTAAATAGTTTTGGATCAATTCGCTCAAAAAAATCTTTAGACCTTTGATGTCAATTTCTTATTGTAAACTTATTTCATAATCACAATAGAATTTTATTTTAGAAAAATAACGTAGAAATGAAATGAAAAATGAAAATCGCTTATTGTCACAAGTAGGCTTCAAATGAAGTTACTGTGAAAAGCCCCTAGTCGCCACATTCCGGCGCCTGTTCGGGGAGGCTGTTACGGGAATTGAACCGTGCTGCTGGCCTGCTTTCAACGCCAGCGATTTAGCCCTGTGCTGAACAGCCTCTAGGCAGTTTAGATACCTAGATAAGGGGTTTAGGGATTTTAAAATATTTAAAATATCTCGAGGTACAATTATATTCCCATTTCCACACATATAGTTAAGTGGTTTTGAAGCCAACGACATACCTCGAAATTTGAGAATAATCATTCTAACACTTTAGATGCCAGCGCTGGATGTCTGGTCGATGTAAATTTGTCAAATGTTCTCAATTGTTTAAGTGGTACTCTCCAGTGAAATTTTAAAAATCTCCACTGCCGTTCGTACATTGAATGTATTGTTTTCTTAATATGGTTACTGATTTGAGTCAAAAAGATAATCCTAAAAAGAAAAGGTATTGCACTATTTAACTACACTGCAGTAGTTTAACAGATAGATGGTGAGCTAAAAGGCCCCCAAAACAGGCCACACACACAAATTGAGAAACCAAGAATTCCACATTAACTCAATCAAAATTACATGGAAAAAATACGCTGATGTTGTAGTATTGCTTAATGGACCTACAGTATGAAGACATATTGTTTGAAGGCCTCGGGTGACTGTCTGTGCGTGCTGAATTTGCACTTTCTCCCCATGTCTGCGTATGTTTCCTCCGAGTGCTCCAGTTACATCCCACAGTCCCAAGATGTGCAGGTTAGGTGAATTGGCCATGCTAAATTGCCTCTTGGTGCCCAAAGGGTTAGGTGTGGTTACTAGGTTACGGGAATAGGGTGGGGGCTTGGGCCTAGGTAGGTGGCTCTTTGCAAGTGTGTCTGCAGACCCAATGGGTCAACTGGCCTCCTTTTGCACTGTGGAGATTCTACAATATTGTTCAGACAAGCGTACTCCAGGGGTGAACATTAGTAACAAGAATTTTATAGTTATGTAATGATATGTATATTGACTGGGATGTAAAGCGTTAACAAGTTCATGATAATGATTCTTACCACTAGAGGGAACCACAGAACAGTCATCTAAATATGATGTGACCAGGGGACTCTGGGATTAGATTAGAAAATGATTAGATGAGAAGATGATTAGATGAGTTAGGAGAGAGCTGGAAGAGTGTCAGGCATAGAGAGCAGTTGTATACTTGAGAGTTCTGTGAGTTAGAGATAGCATAGTTTTATACAATAACCTTCTACTTTAGGAATGTGAACGCATCTTAGATAGTAGTGTAATAAATTTATAGTTTGTTTGTTAACAAAGCTTTGTGTTCTTTATTCAACACTACACATCCGAGCCATCCAGATAAAGCAGAATAGAGAATATAACAATACTGAAAACAAATTAAAGATCTACAGCATTGTCACGGAATGGAGATAATTGCCATCTCACATTATAAAATGACCTCTTCAGGCCAGCAAGTTGTTCATCTCTGATTGTAAGTACACTGTTAAAAAGGAAGCTGCACCTCATTCAACTGGGCATTACTTTTTCCAAGGATTCTTAGAGAGAATAATGGAAAAAGCTGTGAAGGTTCATGTCAATCTAGATGATTTCCACCTTCAAGGACTCCAAAAGTGCACCGAGGAGGAGCAGGGAATTATTGACAGAAGCTTTTGGATCTCTCCACTTAACCCAGCATGAATGGGTGGCAGAGGTTTTACTAAATAATGGTAATGAGCGCCACCATTGTCAGTGCAACCAGAGAATTTAGGCCATAACCTGAAATAATTTCACGGCAGGATTTAATCACCAGTTCACGGTCAAAACAGTGTGTAGCAGAAACCTGCCAAGGGTCCTTCGGCAGTACTTTCCAAACCACTGGTCTGTGTCACCTAGAGGAATAAGGGCAGAGGGCACTTATGAACGTCACCACCTGCAGGTTCCCATCAAAGCCACACACACCATCCCGACTTGGTATAGCACCCGTCCCTCACGGTCAGGTCAAAATCTCAGAACTCCCTTCCTAAAAGCAGAGTTAAGCCAATTAAAAAAACACATGGATTGCAATGGTTCAAGATGCAGGCTAACTGATGAGTAAAGAACCAGCGTTGACATGAGGGAATTTTATTTTATGCGATGAGTGGCAAGGATTCAAACTGCACTGCATGGTGTCACAATTCAATGATAAATAAAATTGCACAAAATGACTCCAGCCAGGGCCTTCAACTTATTACTGCAAAAACATTTGGGTATTTATCGGCATCTCAAGTTGAATGACAGTAGATTAGTTAGGAAACATGACGTTACTTTTTCAATAGAAATGTACTGAATAAATCACTGTTCTTCTGGCACCCTTTGCATACTTGAAGAGTCACATAGTCAAGTTAAAAAACCAATACTCCAAAAGCCCCATCGAACCAGCCAGTCCATGGCTGTCAAATGGTTAACCAAACATTCACTTCAGGCACTCCTGTGTTAAATGTCCATGGGTTTGATTGCAGGTCCCTGCTGCTAACTTGTTTCAGAGAGGGGCATATTGCAGGAGCAACACTGCGTTGGCCCACAGCTTTGTTTAAAATTCAATTCTAAAGCAGTCCAAAATATTTTTTTTTTTTTTTTTTTAAACTTCCACCAGTTAAGATTAGACTCCCAATTCCTCTTAGTCACAGAGCCATAGTAATTCAAACGTTTGCTATATTTGTTTACATTTGGAGCCGTCAGTCAAGCGTGGCAGCAAGACTAGGACTACAGGCTCCAGTCTGACAGCAGCCTGTGATCCCAGTCACACACCCACATGCCTGATGGACAGCTCCAAAGGTAAACAAACTTTACTGTCTTGGGTCTTTGGAAAATGTGTTTAAAAATGAAATAAAGTTGAGGCACTGAGGTTTTAAAGTCAATATTCCACAGCAAATAAAACTATATATATTTTTTGAGTGCTGGAGAAAGGTGGTTTAAAAACTATACATTCTGTTACTCCTTCTCTAAACTGATTTCTAGAACAATAAATTCCTGACAAAGCAAAAGGTGTTCTATTTCTAACAAAATATTTCTGGCTGCCGTGTACCTCCACTGATCAAAGGTGACCTTGTACTCCTGTATTATAGACTGTCCATTAATGACTTTTAGTCGCATAAAGGCCCCAGATTGTGCTCACACCCATTTCAGAAGCACTGCCGACATGCCATTTGCTTACAATGGCATAAATGGCTATGATCGGGTGCGAATTCTGACTAAACAGTGAAATCAAACAAATTGGAAATGGGTCAACTCCACTGAAGTTTTAATTGTGGGCCTACTTAGGCAGCGCATGAAATCAAGCTTAAGAAGGATGTCAAATGCCACTCTATTGCAGATCTGGCTCTAAATACTACTGAGTTTCAAGGGCCTTTATTGGCAGCTTGAAGAAGGATTGTCCAAAAACTTGCCCGACGTTCTCGTCTGCATTTGCTGGGTGAACTTTTCCTCGACCGTTTCGGAGGGGCCTACCTGTCCGACAACTTAGCTTGGGTGTCCTATGGTCTTGGATTTTGCCCCTTTAAGATTTCAAGGTTTCGATCATATGAATTTCAGAGGGCCCAAGACTAATTGCACATCACAGTCACAGAACTTTTCGAGCTGACTTTAGAAAGCACTAATTACTACGTTTGATAAAATATTGTCCTCGAAATAATGTGACCTGAAAATAATAATTTGCGATTAACAGATTAACGAGCGAGGCTGGAGTAGTCAGACAAGATAACACCAGTCCCCGTACTGTGAAAATGTTTGAATTAAACACAAACTTGAAATGCTTCGAAGGGTCACAATTCCAAGCACCAGAAGGTTAGATGTAAGGAGTTTCCAAGCTTTTTGTTTTAGGATCTGCTTACGCACATATCAAGCAAGCCACTGGCTATATTTAAAATGACCATCCCATTAATCTGCATATATCTCAGGCTGTAGACACCAACATTTCTGTCCTGTTCGAGATTCAGGATGTATTCACTAACTGAAACTGGACCAAAAATAGTCATTTTCCAAATCTCCCGGCCCCCAAAATGCAACAAGCACAAAAATGTCAGTAGGAAACATGAGCACCAATAGTTAGAGAACGTAGGAACACAATGTGTAAAGGTGACTCATTTTCAAATGGCCAGCTTGTCATCTACTTTGGCTACCTTGCAAAATAAAACAAGGAATTCTGTGTGCTTGCTGGAGATAAATAGGGAGGAGGAAAAACTACTCCCAAGCCACTAACAAGGATCATTGAAAAAGTGTTCTCATGATTAACAGCCTTGCCTCAGATATAAATATCTTTGTAACACTACAGAGGAAAGCTAATAACATGGTTATATATAGTTTAACGCTGAGGAAAGCTAATAACACTGTTATATATAGTCTAAGAAAGCAATTTTAAAGTTTGGTACACCATATTTTTGTTGTGCATCTCAAGAACCCCTCATGGGCCAATAGGCTTCCAATGTATTTATGACACTGATTAATTGTGCTACTTGGCAATGTCGCATGCCAAAACAAATATCGTCACGATTAAAATACATAATATCACTTACCTAGTCTTTTATTTATAAAAAGGCTGAACTCGGTTCCATTTACCTTGATTAATGAATTCTTCCATTTTGTCTTTAAAAGGCTGTAGATGTTCTTCTGGTGAAAGGCGGCAGACTTTTTCCATTTCAGACTCACAAGCTGCAACAAGAAAGATGAAAAGCCCCCTCACATGATTATCAAGTCAAAAAACATTGTGACTTTTACGACTTATATTTTGAAATGGGCATGCAGAATCATAGTCGGATCCCCAAAACAATATGCATGGTTATTCTAACCCAAGAGGTGACTTTTGATGGTGGTGTTAGCTTTATAAGCCAAGTGCTCACGGGATATTCACTCAAAACGTGCTTCTTGATACACATGACACCAGTTCTCTGATAACACATTCAGTTGCAGAGAAATAAGTGACTTTTTCCATAAAGCAGCAACACTCTTTTCTTTATCAATTTATTTCAGCCTAGAAGTTGGAGATAAAATAGATATCCTACACCGACTGTGCGTAGGATTAGTTTCTACGATGAAGTGGTGCAAAAACTGAACGAGAAAGATTTTATTCAGCAGTTTCAGGATTGAATGCCAAACGTATGGGGCGGGATTCTCCGGTCTCCGAAACGTGTTTTTTCCAGCGATGTACCACTCGCTGGTGGAAGGATTCCCGCTGTTTGCCAATGGGATTTCCCATTGAAGCCACCCCATGCCACCAGGTGCGCTGACAGCAGGAAAGGAGAATCACAAAGGCTGGAGAATTTCGACTGCAATTTTGATCCTCAAATAATCTAGTGGGTTGGTCAATGATGAACATGCCAATACCCATTGATTTCATGCAAATAAGATTACTTTCTCAAATGTTAGGGCAGCACAGTGCCGCAGTGGTCCCAGGTTCGATCCCGGCTCTGGGTCACTGTCCGTGTGGAGTTTGCACATTCTAAAAATGAATTGGGTACTCCAAATGTATTTTTTAAAAACTTCTCAAATGTTTCTGATGCATTTGGGTTTTTACATAATCCCATGACAATCCAACTAAAAGAGCAAGTCAAAACCGCTGCTTTCAAAATACACAAGAAAATAGGCTATATAATGCTCTGGAAAGGCATCCAACAGCATTTGCTGTTAATTGGACATATTCTAGGCTTTTAAAGTTTTTTGTGTGCTAATTATTGCTGAAAGTGCAAGCTGACAACAAGAACAACAGCAGGGAATCGGGACACGAGTGAACAGGAGAAGTAATTGCGTGTCTCCTTAACCAATCAGATTGCCAATGATTGTGTAAATTAACATTGGTAAATTCAATTTAAAATCAGATACAGAAAGGGAAATAAAGTAGAGGGAAAGAAAGATGGGATCGAGACACACTGAGAAAGATTCAAGGAAAAAATCTTGAACATTTCAAATGGTACATTTTTAAATGTCCAACAATGATCTGCAGGAGCAACACTGCGTTGGCCCACAGCTTTGTTTAAAATTCAATTCTAAAGCAGTCCAAAATATATTCCTCCAAACCTGCAGGAATGAGACCCCACACTTGTAATAATTAAAACTGATGCCAGAATTTAATCACATCATTAAAAAAGGTACTTGGACAGAAAAAGATAAGATTTAACGTCTTGCAGCAGGTTTTGTTTTGTATTGACCACAGAAATAATTAAGCATCACTCAGTGCATATCAAATGATCAGCCGGATTGTTTTCTTGAAACAGCGTTTTGCAAACAGTGGAGAGGCAGAACATGGACAGCAACCTTCGGATATGAACCAGGAATTTGCCCCATGCCTGAAGTTGCAATAGCATTTGTGGTACTTTTACAATGATTCCACTATTGCGTAGTTTAGAGAGAGCATTGCTGGGAATATTGCACAACGTCCTGTTTACTGAGTGCACAAAAAGGTTCATTATGGAAAAATAGTCCCAGTTGGCTGATTTTCCAGAAGCATGTTTTGTTTGTCCACTACAAAAAGAATCCTAACAGCTCAATTTCCTGGAAATATTCAAAACACTTGACTCACTGTAACAGAGCATGAACAATGGGGAGTGGCATTAGCCTCAATGATTATTTTGACAAAAATTATGGTACAATCCCTGCAGGTCAATTTTCATGTTCACAATGATCTGACGTTTGGCTCAACAGGAAATCATTAGAAAGATTGCAAGTGTCCAGAAAAAAAGTCTCCCTCCACAGAGCAAAACATACATAATTGAAAGCATTCTTCAGAAATAGTTCTATCAACTTCTTTGCACACAACGCACAGCATTACATATCAAGTGAAATATCTTGAATTTATAAATCACCTCGAATTACTCCATGGGGCCAGGCTGTATTTAATAGCTAATGTGCAAATAAAAATAAGTCTGAAATTCTGTAACCTGCAAGGCCAGGTGTTGGGCAGTGCGATTAAAACGATGGCTAGTTTCTTTTTTGTTCAGTGCAGACATGATGGACCCACTGGCCTCTTCCTGCACCACAACTTTTCTATGGTCAACAAAGGTTAAGCAGTTCTTAAGATTGGGACAAGTGATACACATGGGAGATGGGAGTTGGGTGGAGATGCTACACATGACCTCTGAAAAGATTTGAACTCGCTTAGTGAGTCAGTGTTTTTGAATATTTCCAGGAAATTTAGCTGTTAGGATTCTTTTTGTGGTGGACAATCAGATATGCTTTGGAAAAATCAGCCAACTGGGATTATTCTTTCCCTAATGGACCTTTTTGTGGGCTTGGTAAACAGGAAGTTGTGTCATATTCCCAGCAATGTTCTCTCTAAAATGTGCAACAGTGGAATAATTGTGCAAAGTATCAGAGGAGCCTCTCAAGCTTGTCCCTTTTAGGATATAATTCACATGTGGTATCAAAAATAAAAATGATTACACTGCACCATGTGCAACAAAGAGATCTTAAAGGTCAGTGATCATAATGCCCCTTTTTTCCGCAAAGCTTTGTTCAAAATTCTAATGCCTTCGTACCTTCCAAGACATTGTTTGAGACTTTATCATTCCTTCGGCTGCTTCCATCACTGGGGCTCCCCACTAAAGGGACAGGACTATATAAACAGCAAGTCTTGGCACACTCCATGAATGTCCATTGAGGTGTAATGAAACAAAATCTCCAAGTTGAAAGTCCTTGCGCATCCTAGGAGTTAACTTGGTAAGTCTCTTAATGCAGTTTGTGTAACATTAGCTTCAGTAAATCCCTTGAACTCGAGCCCTGATTTCCCCAGAGGAACACAGATCTCGGATACAAAATACCATTAGAGATATTTCAAATACAAAGTGCCACTATTACATATCCAGAAAGCAAAAAAAAATGACAAGCTAATGTACAGGGCACAAGACATAACCCTCCCTTAGTTCTGGCAAAATGCCAACTAACCGACCTTTCTTACAATGCTGAGACACATTTGCATTGCCAGCGCCCCCCCCAGCTTCAAAGAAAACAGGGAAGTTGGCCACACTCTTGCTGAAGTCAATTCCCAGGTCTGACCACGAACAAGATGAAATACTGTTTCTGCAGCTTGTGTCAGGTTTGATTGAAAAGATGCAGAGCGCCAAAGTTGGCAAGGCAAGAATGGGATTGGTAAGCCACATGAAGGCATGGGTCTTATTTATAGACAGAACAGAGATGGGTCAATAACTGTGGGTCATAGATTTAAATTATTGGCAATAGATCCAAAGGAGGCCCCCCTCCCCCACTCAGTTGCTGAGATTTAGAACATTCTATATAAAAAGTAGGGGAGCCAATTCCATCAATTATTTTCAAAAGGATTTGGGCGGACACTTAAATTAGGAAAGAGTTGAGGACAAATAAATCAACGGGGCGGTATGTGATAGAACTGCTCTTCCAAAGAGCCACCAGGGATATAACGGGCCAAGCAACTATGATGTTTAAACTGCACACTGGTTCTCTAATGTAAATGAAATCATACATAAACTAATGATTACAACATAAAATAAAGCAGAAAGACAAAAGCAAAAGTACTGCCAATGCTGGCAACTCTCAGCATGTCCTTTCATCAGCCCTCCAGCATTCAATGAAAGATTGTTGATCTGAAACGTTAATTCAAGTTCATAAATGCTCTATTTAAGGTACACCAACACAACAGGCAGGTTAAAATGGGCTGTGTAACCTGCCCATTGATCTGTTGGGTGAAGGGATCACCTGCTTCAGCAATAAGGCATAAAGGTCTGAAGTTCTCAAATCTACAGATAATTCATAACAAAAAGGAATATTAGGTTTAAACTTGAAGGCTGCATAGCATAGTTCAACATCAATATCAATCGTGGTCAGCTGTTCCTCAATTTGAGGATGACGTCCCCTCAGGGACTGAACAGGCCACGTAAAGTTGCCATAGATCCAGATGACCATAGGCTGATTTCCCCTTTGAGGGGGTAGCTGACTGGTGGTGATTAAACCTGAGGATCTCAACACCTCAGACGAGGAGCAAGGTTGAGAAGGCGAGTCCTTCATGAATAATCTTCACGAATAACAGGCCAGTACTCGACTAACAGATTGCTTAGCACGCGAGCAGGGTCTCATGAGCTGGTGGTATCAGAGAGTGTAGAATGCACTTCCGTTCCTTCTTTGTCACCACTCTGCCTAATTATTAAGATGGTGCATCAAAGTGTGATGCACCTTGTCGACATTCTGAACAATTGGTAGAAAGCTCCCATCCCCCAGACATTGAAGTCGATGCAGCAACGCTTCAAGGAAGAGCTTCAGGTTGACTTTGAAGTGCTTTCTATTGATTAGCATGAATACTGGTTTGACTCGTGTTTGAGTTCCTTTCCAGCCCAAGCCACGCTTATTGAAGAGATGCCAGGCAGGGAATGAAACATCTCCCGGGTATGTTATTCTCCAAGTCTGAATAACGATTGTAGACTTCCAGTTAACACAAATACTTTATTCAATGGGTTTGTTCTGTTTCCAGAGCTTAACTAGATATTATACAGTCAAGAAGTATGACCAGTGAAGCTAAGGTAAATTGCCTATGCTGAGCTTTCTGTGTGCTGCTGCTCACGAGCCCGGTGCTTCTGAAAGAGGCGGATCCTACCTTGGGCTGGACTCTTTATACCCATCTCTGATGCCCTCTAGTGATGCTGTGGCTGTTACATCTGTCTGCAGTCCCTGGTGTATGTGCAGATGTTGTACATATGTACAGATCACTACATCCCACCCCCTTGTATTGGACATGTTTTCTAGACTGGCCTCAAGAAAACTGTACACATCGAGTGGTGAGAATATGCAAACCTGCACACTGTGAAAATGATAAAAGTAATACAGAAACAATTAACTGTGTTGTGAGTCCATCGTGAGAAATGTCCATATTTGTCTTGTGGGTGTTGAAGTGTCGTTACAAATCTATCGGTCGGGTGCCTTACGGCTTCTGCTTGAGCGTCTTAATGGTGGTAGTAGGGATGATGGTTTGATGTCATCAAGAGTACTGTCTGGCATTGTGTGGCGAGGAACGTCCTGTGGACAAATGGATTCGGTCAAGTCCAGTGTGGGAAATACTGGCGTTGTAGGTCGAATCTCTAATAGATCCCAGCGGTTACGGTGAAAAAGTACCCCCGCAGATGATTTGACAATGTAGAATCGCGGTGCCTCCTGCCTGATCACCGTGGATGATTCAGACCATCCGCCTTCTGGGTCCCTGATTCTGATGGTGTCACCTATTGTCAGTGGCTTGAGTGGGATCGCATGTTGATCGTAGTATAGTTTTTGTTTGGAGCAAAGTGCCCGCATGTCGTCGAGAACCGGTGCGTTGCCGGGATCTCGGAATTGCTTTGCCGGTAGGGTTGTCCGGATGTCTCTGCCGAAGAGCATTTGCGCTGGCGACAGTCCTAAGCTCAATGGGGTTGCTCGGTACGATAACAGAGCTAGGTTGATGTCAGAACGTGACTCGGCTGCTTTGCTGATGAGTCGTTCAATGATGTTCCATTTGATTGCGGGTAACGATTCTGTGTCGCACCATTGTCTGACCTTGACCTTTTCTTGTGTTTGTGGTATTGATTCTGTATGTCATCATTCATGAAAGCTGTTTTACTTGTTTGTTCTGGAGCAGATGTGAATTTGAGAGATTCTTTATCATGCCATGGCATGTTTGTAGTCTTGACATTGTTTCGCAGTGTGCTGTGGCATTGTCCTTCACGTGCAGAGTTGTACCATGTTGTACAGGTCATTGATTCATTGTTGTTGTTTCTGTCGTTTCTGTCTTTGTTGTTTTCGTTGTCGTTCTTGTTGTTCTGTTTGTCGCGCTTGTTGATTCGGTTTTTGTTGTTTTCGCTTTTTTTCTTGTTCTTTTTCTTGTCGTGCTTGTTGTTTCTGGGATGCTTCTTGTTGCTTTTGTCATTCTTGTTGCGCTGCATGTTGTTTTTGTTGTTGCTGTTGTTGTTCTTGTTTCTGCTGTGCTTCTTGTGGTTTTTGTTGTTCTTGTTGCGCTCAATGAGTGTGCCATGTGGATGATTGGAGTCATTGTCACAGTTATTGGTGTCAGTGTCCTTTGTGGTATCTGCTACATTGAGCGTTTCTTTTTGAGAATTGAGAGAATGATCTGATGTTGCATTGATGTTGGTTACATCAGTTATTTGTGGTGGATTTGATTCCTCTTCTTTGCTTACTTGGTACTCCTCTTCTAGAGTCATTTCTGGTTCACTTGAATTATCATTGAGTTATTGGTACTCCTCTTTTGGAGTCATTTCAGGGTCACTTGAATTATCATTGATTTCTTGGTGCTCCTCTTTTAGAGTCATTTCAGGTTTATTTGAATCATCTGTGATCTCTTAGTGCTCCTTTTCTGGAGTCAAAATCTTCACTATTTCATCTTGTTGTGGGTTGTGGTGCTCCTCTTCTGGTGCCGAATCTTCAGGATTTCTATTGACGTGGTCTCTCTGGACTCTTGGTGCTCCTCTTCTGGAGACAAAATCTTCAAGATTTCAATTGAGGTGGTCTCTCTGGACTCATGGGTGGCCATCCTCTGATTATTGAGTGCTTCTGTGCAGACGAGCTGAGATATGTCAGTCTCGCTGTGATCCTGCACATCCTGTATGGGAATTGTGATTTCTTAGTCACTTGTCTCACATACAGTGGGTAGACATTCAGTGTCTTCTTCTGGTGGCTCAAATAAGCTTGATAGATCTTCATGGTCTTGTACATGCATGGCGTTCGCCATGGAGTGTTTGCTTGCTTCCATTTTTGAGTCTGTCACCAAGCTGTCTGTGGCGGCTTGCATCACTCTCCATGTAGAGGCTTGCGTCTCTCTTTTTGTGGAGGCTTGTGTCGCTCTCTTTGTGGAGTCCTTCATCGCTCTCTCTAAGGAGTTTGTCATCGCTCTCTCTGTGGAGTCTGTCATCGCTCTCTTTGTGGAGTCGCGCAGTGTTCTCACTGTAGAGTCAATCTGTGCTCTCTCAATGGAGTAGTTCTGTGCTCGCTGTGTGGCGTTGTCTTCGTCTTGGGTATTGCTGTCATCCCATGTATCGGCGATCTGCCATGGCACCATGGTATTGGATTCATCTACCATGAGAAGAGTCATATTGAGCTTTTCAACCGTGTTGCTGATGTTGTGATCAGGATCTCCGAATAACTCAGCCATGTCGGAGTAGTATTGTGTGTATTTTTCGATAGACAAATCATCGCATTTTGTTTCGGAGTTGTGATCGTTCTCTTCATGTTCAATGAACAAATCATCTTCTTGTTTGGAGGCTGGGATCCTTCGTGGTGCGTGGACCACTCTCTGTTTCTTGGCATCAGGCAGCAGCATAATCCTGCACTCACAAGTCGGGATGTCATATATGCTGGGCTGAAGATTTCCCAATCTGAAGAACTCATCGTTGGGGTGTTCACGGTACAACACCTCTAGTTGCAGTTCAGATTTGGTACTGGGGTAGCCATCTCCCAAGATGAAATCTTCGTCTGAGTCGTAGTCTACAAGGACCATATCATCTTCTAGGGCGGTGCTAACTGCTTGTTCCAAGGTGTTGTGAAAGTTATTTTCAACTGCTGGTGTAAGTTCGGGCTACGTTCTGTCTTTTGAGGCAAGAAAATTGGGTTTTGCAGCTTTAAATTTGTTTTTGTTCATTTTCGTGCATTTCCTTTTTAAGTGGGCATGGTCCTGGCCCTCTGACGCCATGATGTCATGCGTAGGACTCGATTGCCCATGCACACTCTGAGTTTCCTGTACTGTGCGCTCTTTTCGCAACTGCGCATGTGCGGCTCCTTTCTCAAGATGGCTGCCGCTCAGAACCTCCGTCTTCCTCCAATTCAATCCTGCCGCCACCTCGTGGTGAGTGTTCGTGCCATTTTTACCGATTTCGTTTTCTAAATGATGATTCTGTGTTGGTAGAGACTCAAAGTATTGATTTTGTTTTTGTTCATAAGCAAGGCATTTTTGTATAGCAATTTCTAGAGTTAGATACTTATTTTGTGAAAGTTCTTCCCTCAAATTTATATCAATTAATTGATGCATTATCACAGCATCTCTGAAATCAGCATAATCACAGCCTTGTGGTATTAACTTGAGATTTGTAATAAAATCAGAGATGGGCCCTCCGTTTCTCTGACAAGAGTTAAATCTTTCCAGCATCTCACCAGAGTGACTCTTAGTGTTCACCAAATTTTTTGAGTATAACTTCTAATTTGTTGTCCTCACCTTCTAAGTAATTAAAGCAACTATAGATTTCTCTAGCTTCATGCCCTCCTGTTGAGAGTAGTAGGGCTATTTTCATTGCGCCAGAGGCAGTGCTTAAATCATTAGCTGTAATAAATATTTGGAACAGCTGTTCAAACATTTTCCAGTTATAACTTAAATTACCGGCTGTTTCCAGCTGCCATGGAGTTCCAACAAGTTCCATCGAATCAATTAGTCGTCGAGGATCCATTTGCTGCGAAGTCTTCCGCAGTCGAATATCCGGTTTAAATTTTTCTTCTCTTGCTGGTGTCCAGCTAGCTTTCTGAAATTACTCCTGGTATCATATGTTATTCTCTATGTCTGAATAAAGATTGTAGACTTCCAGTTAACACAAATACTTTATTCAATGGGTTTGTTCTGTTTCCAGAGCTTAACTAGATGTAATACAGTCAAGAGGTATGACCAGTGAAGCTGTCTCTGTCTGCTGCTGCTGCTCACTTGCCCTGTGATTCTGAAAGAGGCGGATCCTACCTTGGGCTGGACCCTTTATACCCATCTCTGATGCCCTCTAGTGATGCTGTGGCTGTTACATCTGTCTGCAGTCCCTGGTGTATGTGCAGATGTATGTACAGATCACTACACCGGGAAAAGGTTGGTGGTGGGTATGGGGACAGGAAGTGAAGGGAAGGAAAAGCGGGAATTGCACCTGACAAGTTCTAATGCCCTTGTTGACTGGGAGACATTGTAGCGGCAGCCAACCTGTCCTCCCTCCACTGCAGAAGAATTGCAAAAGCCACACAGATGGGGACAACTTAGAAAAAGTAACTTGTCCAGAAAAACAATAATAATGTTGCAGCAGATATTTTTAAAATCTAACTTCCTTTACGGACCATATTTTTGAAAATTAAGAATAAAACAAAATCAGCCTTTACACCCCACGCCGTGGCATTGTGGCTGGGCCATTCGGGCTGAGTTTGTGAATTTTAAAGGTAGCAGGATATGAATTGGAGCAGTAGCAGAGAGGTATTTCAGAAGAAATTGTATCAAACAAGCACACTCTGTCACAGTGACTTCAGTACGTGAACATTTGACTCATCGTCAATGCAGCCATCCTTAGGTTTCCCAGACTAAATTCCTACCCGAAAGTGTGTTGTTAGTCTGATCAAACTGCATTTAGCCACAGATGTTTGCTAAACATGGAGAGAAGGAGACAGGCAGGCAAGGCAGGTTTTCCAGTCTGTTTGCTCAGTTTTTGCAGTCATTTATCTAAATGAGGAACGAGGCTGCAGAATCTTAGATCAATATAGTCCATCAAAGATTTTTTCCCCAGGATCTTGTACAATTTAAAAAAAGAAACAATTTTGCAAACGGAGGAACAAACGGTTGCTTCACACTTGAACCAAAAAAAGAAAACTACCCCAGATTAACATCATGAATATAAAGTTTGCCTTTTTAAGAAAAGTTCAATTAGAACTAATTCAAACACAACTTTTAGTTAAGAGTGCTATGAAAATGCAAGACTTTTCACTATTATAGTACCTTGTGCACATGACATAGAAAATGTTCTGAGGTGCTCCACTAGAACATAACAGGCAAAATTTTACACCAAGCTCAAAGAGGGGATATCAAGAGAGGTGACGAAAAGCTTGTTCAGAGTTTTAAATTCTTAAAGGAGTGCAGCAGAGAGACAAGGGAATTCAGTACAGGAATTCCAGAATTTAGGGGTAGTGGCTAAATTCAAAACAAACAGTGGAAGGACAAAAGGAGCTGGGAGGTGCAAGAGGCCAGAGTTGGAGGAACACTGCATTCTTGAAGGGCTGGAGGAGGTCTTGGAGATGGGGAGCGACAGGGCACCGTGTAAGCAGCACTCTGTACAAAAGAGGCTATATGGAAAGTTTTGGAGGAACAAGTTCACAAGTGGTTGGAAGATGTGAGCCTGGCAGAGACAGCGTTGGAGTAAACTGAGCCACAGGCTGACAAAAGGCAGGAAAGGCTGGTCTTCATCTTCTCACCATATGAGCATATCCTTTTTGCTAAACACACATCAAGTCACCTCATGAACCCATTTATAACGCCTTTCAACAGCTTTCAAAGCATACAGTGACAGGAATACCTACTTTTATTTTCCAGTTGTATTGTCTAATTGTGTTGAGAACCACACCATTTAAATCGAGGTGAGATGATCATGGCACAGCTGATGTTTTATTATATTAAAGCTGCACTTTCCAAGACAATTCAAGAATAGAGGGAGCTGGTACAGTAGCATGCAATAGTAAATCCTCAGCTAGTCATATATCAGGCTAGATAAACTTTAGTATAGGCGGTAAATCATGGCTCTATTCCCTTCTGCAATGTTACTTTCCATGTTAATATGTAAATATGTGCAGCTTGCCACAAATTTGACTTCACTCTTGGAAGCATGTCTGAAGTTGGGAATGGGCAGTGAGCAAAGTGTACCAAAAATACCAGAAGCAAAACGTGCGCGAGAACTAGTCCCAGTCAGAAACTGGAGTGACTGGGGCAAAGTTTAAAACAAAAAGAGTAACAACATCACCCAAATTGATGGAAATTAAAACTGCACAACTTTCTAAAAAGAAACGAGGCTTCAATTTTAGGATTAACAAATGCCTATTTCTCCAAACACATTCCAGTACTTGACAGGAAATCAAAAGAGCGCTGCAATACTCAGAGGAATAATCCAAGCCATGGGTGTCACAAGAATGACTTGTCAGTGGTCTATGTTGGTAGTTAGTATTTAGAATCAGAATTCCTACAGTGCAGGAAGGAGGCCATTCGACCCATCAGGTCTGCACTGACCCTCTGAAAAAGCACCCCCAACCCAGGCCCACTCCCCCGCCCTATCCCCATAACCCCACCTAATCTGCACCTCTTATAATAATAATCTTTATTGTCACAAGTAGGCTTACATTAACACTGCAATGAAGTTACTGTGAAAAGTCCCTAGTCGCCACATTCCGGCGCCTGTCCGGGTACACAGAGGGAGAATTCAGAATTCTCAGTTGGTACGGGAATTGAACCCAGGCTGCTGGCCTTGTTCTACATCACAAACCAGCTTTCTGATGACCATCAATTTAGTCGAGTCAGTTTGTACCAAAGAACAGTGGCTTTAATCAACTAGATGTGTGCCAACCTGTAGCTTCTCCCGCACCGAGAGCCTGTCTCAGATCGGCCGGTTATATACCTCCTCAGAGGGGCGGAGGCACAGACGGAGCCAACAGCAGCAACAACACAACAATTCAACAGCAACAGTAGCAGCAACAACAGTAAGTATATACAATAGTATAGTCGATGACAATAGTAGTAATAGAACAACAGTGAGTATATACAATAGCCATACGTGGCTCACCACACGGTCTAGCGCACTGAGCTAAACCAGCCACTTTGGACTGTGGGAGGAAACTGGGGCACCCTAAACAGGTTGAGATGCACTTTGTTCTCCTGATTCAATTGTTGCCTCCGCATCCAATTTAAAAGTCATGGACATGGAGCACTTTTAACATCGTAAAACGTCCCTAACTTCACAGGAGAGATTACAAGGCCAAAAAAAAATTCAACATTGAATGACATGAGATTATTTGGACAGATGACCAAAAGCTTCAAAGAGGTAAGCTTTAGGCATGCCTTAAAGAAAAGGAGAGAGTTGGAGACACTTTCGGGAGGGCATCCAGAGCTCAGGGCCAAAGCAGCTGGAAAAGGAGGAAGCACGACAGCTGAAGCAAAAGAGAAATGGAGAGACAGATACATGTTGAGCTCAGTGAGATTGTTGAAGATAGAAAGTCAGAGCTTAAACTGCTATAGTGTAGGACTACGTGACTGCAGTAGTCATGGGGAGGGAGATGGAAATACACAAAATAATTCAAGTCGCCTTATGGTCTGCCGCAGAATATTAAAGGTAACACCACAACTCCCAGCAGATGTGTCAACATTAGCTACACCAGGGCAGTAAACTTTAAGCATGCAATATTCATGTCTTTGGAGACAGAAATAAGAAATATCCCTGCTATGCCAGGAATTAAATACAGGAACTTCACCAGGAACCTAGTTTAGTTTTTAAACTTTCAGATTATTTCACATTGCATTTCAGATACACCTTTATGGCTCTAAAAATGACTCTTTTCAGAATCACACAACGAAGAATGATGAACACATCAGGGCAGAATTTACCGCAGCTGCCAAACACATGGCATCCAAAGTTAGATTTATCCGTACCCATTTAATTTCCGATTCAACTTGCATGGCAGGTTGCTCTAAGTAGATGATTAAAACGGAGCCAATACCCTCTAAAAGGGCATCCCGGGCCTTGTGATCAAGGCATTCTACAAATAAGAGGCCTTCCCTTTCAAGATGGACATGAGGAATCTTTTCCCTCGGAGGGTCATCAGTCTCTGGAAATCTCTTCTCCACGAGACAGTGGAAGCTGGGGCAGTGAATTTCTTCAAGACCGAGTCAGATGGATTTTTGATAGACACGGGGGCAGCGAGGAGGGAGAGCTGATCGGAAAGGAGATGAGACCACAGCCAACTTAACAACAATTATTAAAAAGGAAATATGGTTTGACCAATCAGCATGCCATGTTGAACCAAATCGAGGGTGTTAACCAATCATGTCTCCAAATTGTTATAATTTGAACAGTATATGGAATAGAATGTATGACACAACAAATCATTGGGAGACTTTAATTTTGTTTGCTTCTTTCAATTTTATTTTGGGATAGGGATTACAAGAAATGTGTTGGGGTGTTGGGGGGGGGGGGGGGGAAAGAGGGTCAAAGCTGTCGAATTTGCAAGAGACAGATTTTCTAAAAGATATGTTGGCTCTCCTCAAAGATTGGTGATCTAAAAACGTTGCTCTGCGGGTTGAGTTGATTTAAGTCATGTGGTGATTGCTGGAAATTCCAGTGTCGAATAGAGCTGGTGCAAAAAGCCATCAGTTGCTGTGACTGCTGAGGAAGGATGCTGACAGCTGTGGACGATCAAAAGCAGATCAGGTTGCTACACAAACTACATGTCAATTGCTTCTAAGAAAGGCAAGATTGGGCTTCCACAAAGCTATGACATGTGGAGGTGAAACGGTCGTTGGGAGCTTAATTCAAAATCCATACAGTAGTTCAATGCTGTTCCTTCGTCCATTACAGTCGACCTATATAAATCACTCCAGACCATCTCTCCCACCCCAAAGAAAAAGATTGAAAGACAAAGAGTGGTCAAGTTGAAACCAGTTTTGCACAATAACTCATTAAAAGCAATCACATTTGTCATATAGTAAAGATATTTCCCCTGACATTTAAACTTGCATCAGAATTATTGCCCAACAAAAGCAAACAACACCTTAATCTTTTACCATTATTATTTTAAAAGCTAAAGTGTGCTAATTTTCAACAATGTCCCATACAGGATACATTTTGAATGAAAATTTAATTTGGTGCTTCGGTTTTCTCCCACAGTCCAAAGCTATGCAGAGTAGGTGGGGTTACGGGGATTAGGCGGGGTGCTTTTTCAGAGGGACAGTGCAGACACGATGGGCTGAATGGCCACCTTCTGCACTGTAGAAATTCCAAGTTCTCAGGTTCTACGGTTGCTTCTTAGTATCCAGAAGCAGGTGGGGTTACTTGGATAGGGTGGGGGCATGTGCCGAGGTAGGGCACTCTCCCAGAGGGTCAATGCAGACTCGATGGACCAAATGGCCTCCTTCTACACTGTAGGGATTCTATGTTATTATGAAACATAAGCTAATGGAGGCAAGTTACGTGTCTCAGTAAAATTCATTTAATTCCCAGGATTTCTCTTTCCTCCTTTCCCCTGGAATGACAAACTACTTTCCCCCATAAGCTAATAGTCAAACATTTCTGAAATGTGTTAACCTACATACCTTACTGACATCACTGCAATTGATGAGATTGTGTGTTTAATAAACTTAATGCTACATATCCAAAATGCACAAAATGTTTCAGTGCAATTGACAAACTAATGCATGGAAAAAAAATCTAATTGAAACATAGATAATTATTATGGTACATATTAGTCTCTTTGTCAGTGCATTTATGATGTTAAAACAAAGGCACATTAGAAACGAATAACTTAATAGGAATGGAGTGGCAGCATGGGACAGTCCAGTCAGGTGGATAGACAGCTCCCAGAGAGCGAGAGCTTGCTCCCAGTGGCAGGGTGGGGGAGGACATATTCATCATGATCCATGGAGGTACCAACGACATTGATAGGATTAGAGAAACGTCCCTGCTTGGAGAATATTAGCAGCCAGGGGCTAAATTAAAAAACACAACCTCGAAGGTAATTATCTCTGGATTATTAATCTTTTAATGTCATAAGTAGGCTTTAAGTAACTGCAATGAAGTTAATGTGAAAATCCCCTAGTCGCCACACTCCGGTGCCTGTTCGGGTATACTTAGGGAGTATTCAGAATGCCCAATTCACCTAACAAGCACGTCTTTTGGGACTTGTGGGAGGAAACTGGAGCACCCGGAGGAAACCCACGCAGATATGGCGAGAACATGCAGACTCCACACAGACAGAGATCCAAGCCAGGATTCGACCCCGGGTTCCTGGCACATGCATGGATCGAAGACTGGTGTGGGAGAAATTGATTTCAATTCATGTAGGGCTCTATTCTCCCCCCCCCCCCACCCAAACGGCAGGTGGAAGAATCGCTAGGGCGCCGCGCGAATCACGCCACACCGCCCCGACCCCCGCACGAGATTCTCCCACCCCTCGGAAACCAGCGGCGCGCGATTCACACCAGGCCGCTCGGGGAACCGGCGAGCGGCGATTCTCCAGCCTGGATGGCCTGAGCGGCCACTACGACACAATAGGTTCCCGCCGGCGCCGTCCACCCCTGGTCGCTGCCGGCGTGAACTCTGCGTGAACGCTGGGGGGTCGGCCAGTGGGGGTGGGAGGGGGGCTCCTTCACTGGGGTGGCCTCCGATGGGGTCTGGCCCGCGATCGTGGCCCACCGGTCGGCGGGTCAGCCTCTCCCCCCGCGGGCCTACCTCCTTCTGCGCGCGGCCCCAGAACACTGGCCCAATGTTGGTAAGGGGCCGGCGTGCGCAAGACGTTCCTCACGCATGCGCAGGATGGCACAGCCCAACTGTGCATGCGCAGGATTGGGCTGCCCCAAATGCGCACCCATTTGGCGCCGCGTAAGGACACTGGAGTGGCGTGTACCGCACCCGTGCCGGCTCCCTGTGGGGGCCAGAATAGGTTGTGCCCGGGCCCTGTTCGCACCGTCGATATCCATATCGGAGAATCGTCCCCGGGGTAGTTCAATTCATGGGGCGCGATTCTCTGACCCCCCCACCGGGTCGGAGAATCGCCGGGGGCTGGCGTGAATCCCGCCCCCGCCGTGTCCCGAATTCTCCGCCACCAGAGATTCGGCGGGGGCGGGAAGCGTGGAAATAGCGCCGGACGGCAGGCCCACCCCCGGCAATTCTCCGATCCGCGATGGGCCGAAGTCCCGCCGCTGTCAACCCACGCCAGCCGGCGTGGATTAAACCACCTTTTGAACGGCGGGACAAGGCGGCGCGGGCAGGCTCCGGGGTCCTGGGGGGGTGGGGCGGGGCGATCTGGCCCCGGGGGTTGCCCCCACGGTGGCCTGGCCTGCGATCGGGGCCCACCGATCCGCGGGCGGGCCTGTGCCGTGGGGGCACTCTTTTCCTTCCGCCTTCGCCATGGTCTCCACTATGGCAGAGGTGGAAGAGACCCCCTCCACTGCGCATGCGCGGGGATGCCCTGAGTCGCCGCTGGCGCTCCCGCGCATGCGTCGCACGGCAAAGTCATTTCCGCGCCAGCTGGCGGGGCGGAAATCAGTCCGGCGTGGGCCTAGCCCCTCAAGGTGAGGGCTCGGCCCCTCAAGGTGCGGAGAATTCCGCACCTTTGGAGCGGCGCGATGCCGGACTCATTCGCGCCGTTTTTGACGCCGGTCGGCGGTCATCGCGCCGATTGCGGAGAATCCCGCCCATGGTACCAGTAATGGGGGAAGGTGTGAGCTCTACAGTGGTGAGGGTCTAATGTGAATCTGGTGGCCCAGTGTTCCAGCAAATCATATAACTAGGAAGTTGGAAAGGTCTTTAAACTAAATGATGGGAGTGAGGAATTACGTGAGGGAAGAAATTGTCATTATGGAGACGTGGCTGCACGGTAACCAAAGCTGGGAATTGAATTTTCAAAGGTATTCAGCATTTAGGGAGGATGAGCAAAAACGAATATGAGGTGGGGGGTAGCACTATGAGTAAAGGACGACATCAATACATCAATGAGGGAGCATCTTAGATCGGAAGATCAAACTGGAGAATCACTTTGGGTGGAGCTAAGAAACATCTCGAGGTAGCAAACATTTGCAGGAGATGTTTACAGGCAATTATTGGTAAGGTAGAGCAGGCATAAAGTAAAGGTTCAGGCAACAGGAAATTCTGTAATCATTGGAGACTTCTATCTACATATAGACTGGGTTAACCTAATTAGCACTAATGCTGTGGAGGGTTCATGGAATGTATATGGGATGGTTTCCTAGAACAATCTGTTGAGTAACAAACTAGAGAATAGACTATTTCTGATCTAGTATTGTGCAATGAGAGATCCCGAGTCGTGCGCGGCGAGGTCAATAGATAGTGCCCAGAGTATTTCTTAAATGGGTGAGAGATTGGAAATTCTTAATGTCCAAAGGAATCTGGGTGTTCTTGTTCATAAAGTCACTAAAAGGGTTAAAAGTAACAAGGAAGGCACATGCTATTTTAGCCCTTATTGCAAGAGAATTTGAGGACAGGAGACAGGAATAACTAAGGGCGCGATCGAACGGCCACGCTGCACCTGAAAAGTAGCAGCCTGTGGCGCAAAGTGGCCGAAGGAAGCCAGGAGACCCCACTCGCAACACCTCACGAGATCCAACGTGATGTAAATCCCGCCCATTTTGGCCGGGATAACTTTTTGGCAAATCTGCATATTAGATCAATACAGCTAGTCTCGCTGTATATGCAGTTTCCCAAGGCACCCGAGGCATTGGAATCTATCCACTTCGCCTCAGAGACCTCGGGCGGGCGTCATTCAGTACTGGTCTCCACAAACGGGGACCAGACGGAACAACACTTGTGGGGGTCTCCCAGGGGATTGGACAGGTTTCTAGGTGTTAAAGATATCAAGCGATATGGGGCTGGCATGGGAAAATGGTATCGCGGTAGATCAGTCACAAATCTTTTTGAAAGGCAGAGCAGGTTTGAGGGGCTGAATGGCTTACGCCTGCTCCTAAATCCTATGTTCCTATGCATCCTCCCCACCTGATGATGGACACCACCATATTTTCTTTTCCCATTGACTTTAAATTGTACGGGATGGATAATGAAAACCTGAATCAGTACTGTCTGATTTATGCTCTTGCTGCAATGGGAGGTTCCACTCAATTGATCTGGCCCAGTTTTGTGAGGGAGGGACTAAGCAATTCTAACAAGAAGCTTGTACTTGAATAATGTTATCTCTGCATATTTGATTGTTCGCTGAAATCTGCTCCGTGCACAATCCAAACAAATGGAAAGAAAAGGCCACCAGGCTCATCATTGCTTGCACATCCAACAAGTTACCAGTTACACCCACCATTGCTTCACCCTCTAACCAGGCAACGAGAGATGCCTACTTCAGTTTCCTTTGTCTCCATGATTTGCATGTTCAAAAGAAATCATCTAGTTTTTATCTCTTTAAAATTGGATCATTTGCCTGAAGCCCAACAACAAATTTACACTTAGTTTAATTAGAACCGTGTGGAGAAACATAAGAGAAAACGGAAGTTGCACACGCTTCCAACACTGTCATTGGGAATGGTGTCCCACTGACACAATCCACGCTAAATCCTTGTCACCAAAGTATGATAAATCTTGTAACGATTGTGGCAGAGAATCAAAAATGCTGGTGGGAAGAATCAAAAAGAACACAGAAATGATCTACTTGATGAGATAATGGCTCTAATTATGAAGTCAAAATTTATTTAATTACACGACAGTGCCTCAAATCTGGCTGCCCCCAAATCAGCAGATGTCATGCATCAATTTTAATTGAGTAAAACTTTAATAAGACAACTTACCTGGGCCATTCAGCTAGGCACTTCATTGATATGATGTGGCGTCTGACTAATTGCCAGCTTTTAACACTTGCATACTGGCTTATTCCTGTGCTCTGCACAGGAATTGTGGATTGACGATTGGCTGTCAGGCAGAAGGCAGAGAGTTGGGATAAAAGGTTCATTTTCGGAATGGCAACCGGTGACGAGTGGTGTCCCACAGGGTTCAGTGTTGGGGCCACAGCTGTTCTCTTTATATATTAACGACCTAGATGACGGGACTGAGGGCATTCTGGCTAAGGTTGCCGATGATACAAAGATAGGTGGAGGGGCAGGTAGTATGGAGGAGGTGGGGAGGCTGCAGAAAGATTTAGACAGTTTAGGAGAGTGGTCCAAGAAATGGCTGATGAAATTCAACGTGGGCAAGTGCAAGGTCTTGCACTTTGGAAAAAATAGAGGCGTGGACTATTTTCTAAACGGTGACAAAATTCATAATGCTGAAGTGCAAAGGGACTCGGGAGTCCTAGTCCGGGATTCTCTAAAGGTAAACTTGCAGGTTGAGTCCGTAATTAAGAAAGCAAATGCAATGTTGTCATTCATCTCAAGAGGCTTGGAATATAAAAGCAGGGATGTACTTCTGAAGCTTTATAAAGCATTAGTTAGGCCCCATTTAGAATACTGTGAGCAATTTTGGGCCCCACACCTCAGGAAGGACATACTGGCACTGGAACGGGTCCAGCGGAGATTCACACGGATGATTCCAGGAATGGTAGGCCTAACATACGATGAATGTCTGAGGATCCTGGGATTATATTCATTGGAGTTTAGGAGGTTGAGGGGAGATCTAATAGAAACTTACAAGATAATTAATGGCTTAGATAGGGTGGATGTAGGGAAGTTGTTTCCATTCGCAGGGGAGACGAGGACCCGGGGGTACAGCCTTAGAATAAAAGGGAGTCACTTTAGAACAGAGATGAGGAGAAATTTCTTCAGCCAGAGAGTGGTGGGTCTGGAATTCATTGCCACAGAGGGCGGTGGAGGCCGGGACGTTGAGTGTCTTTAAGACAGAAGTTGATAAATTCTTGATTTCACGAGGAATTAAGGGCTATGGAGAGAGAGCGGGTAAATGGAGTTGAAATCAGGCATGATTGAATGGTGGAGTGGACTCGATGGGCCGAATGGCCTTACTTCCGCTCCTATGTCTTATGGTCTTATGCACAAACATTGACCCTACCCAGCTCGACCCGAAATCTGTCAAGGCCTGAAATCCGGCAAGGCCGCAGTTCCACAGTTGCTGGCTTTGAGTCACTGTACCTCGACTACTTTTTTTATAGAAGTACACTGTACACAAAAGCCAAACTTACTTTCACAAAGGACCAACTTCACAGCAGTGGGCAAATAATTTGCTGAATTGGTAATCCTTCTGTTAGTAGCTCTTGTCAGCACAATGAAATAAGGTGATATGGGCTGGATTTTCTGGTTCCCGGCTGAGTGCTTCTCGCCGTTCACCGACGGTGGGATTCTCCGTTCCTGCCGCTTGTCAATGTGATTTCCCATTGAGGACTCTCCACGCTGCCAGAAAGCCAGCAGGTGGGGTGCACTGCCAGCGGTAACAGAATATCTTAATGACTGGAGAATTCCGTCCATGTACTGTTTTCCTTTGGGAAAGAATAGACCTTTACCTTTTAAGTCCTTCTTTAGTTTACGAAGATCCTTCTCAAAATCCTCAAACTTCATCTGGGATGCTTGAAATAAGTCCTGTGGCTCTGGTATGGGGAAGATGCTTTGTTCTGTACCTGCATCCTGAGACAAAGCATTTAGCATTTATCAACGGCAAGGTTTTCCCTGTATCTCACATACACAATTTGATTTTCGCAAACTAAAATAATTCACAGTTGATACATAAAAACACTCTAAAAATTACCAATGTATAATCCATTATTCAGAAATATTAAATACATACCTTGTCAAAATTACGTAAATAATAGGAAACCAGATAGAACAGGAGGTTAATGCTGTTATCCTGAAAGAGATAAAAAGTCATTTGACACAAGTCGATATAGTGGATATATTTATTACCTCTCACAATGACAATCATGGCAGATACAGAAATTGGTGAAAGTCTCCAAATTCCTGGCAGTCGCAACTCCTTTTAATCTCCTGTAACCTGAAAAATGCTCAGATGGATCAAAAATACACACAGAGGCTGCCAGATGTAGGTGCCTTGGTTTAGACATCTTTTCTAGTTGGATCGTATTATCATGAAAAAGCGTGAAAAGACCTGGGGATTTTGTATAGTGGGGACAAAAGGCAAACCTCATCATCCTGGGCATGCACGATATTGGAGATACAAGGGGAAAAAAAGTCAAAGAAACACGCCAATTCAGGGTTAAATTGCCTGTATTTTAATCTCAACATTTTTCTGCTGATTATATAAATTCAACACTTTATTTAAATGAAATGTATACATTCCCCAGAGACACGTGACAACTTGTCACTTATTTGATATATTAATGATTTTTCACCTTCTGGTTCCCAATGGGTGGCACGATGGTAGAGTGGTGAGCACTGCTGCCTCACAGCGCCAGGGTCCTGGGTTCAATTCCAGCCTCGGGTGACTGTCTGTGTGGAGTCTGCACGTTCTCCCTGTGTCTGCGTGGGTTTCCTCCGGGTGCTCCGGTTTCACCCCACAGTCCAAAGATGTGCAGATTAGGCGGATTGGCCATGCTAAATTGCCCCTTAGTGTCCAAAAGTTTACAGGTGCGTGGGCCTAGGTAGTGTACTCGGTCCCAAGTTTGGTGCAGACTCGATGGGCTGATGGCCTCCTTGCGCACCTTACTGATTCTATGAATAGCTTTTCTTTTAGACAATTGTTTTGATAAAAAGACTCTTTTAAAAGGGTAAAAAAAGATAGCTGGCGTCAGAGATAGGGCGTTATTGTCAGTAATCTGTTACAGAAAAGTTACATGAATTTGTGATAAACCACTGCATTATTTTTTGTAAATTAATTTTTCTGTCAATTTCTAAATAGCTGTGACCTCCATTCATGGTATGACTGATATGGAGAGGATACTCCTATTTTGGATAAATCAAATAACCAATTAAGCAAAATCAAATAAACCGAGGGAATGGAGGGGTTACTGATGGTGCGCAGGAGGGAAATGATCAATATTGGCAGTCATTAACCCAGTAGTGCTTCAGTGATGTTGTCATTGCAACTATTCACGTTATTTTAGCTCCCACACTGTCAAGGATTATTAACTCCTCTAATCCCTCAATCAGGTCATTGGAACTCACTGCTTAAAGAAAACAAAATCATTATATCAAAACTCATGCCTTAAGCTATGATAACAAGTTCAAAGAGCTGAACTTGTTCTCATTTCACAAGGACCGCGAGAACAGGGTGTAGACCTTGGACAAGCAAAAATATTTCAATAACAGGCAACAGACGTGTACGTTGCAGTCACAACAAAGGAGCATGCAATTATGAAGCTAATAAATTGAAAACAAAGTCAGAAAGTACAGGTACATTTATAAATATAGGGAAATCATGTAAGATCATTTATTTTAGATGGTTGGGTATCTCTGGTTAGGGTTTGAACCAACGCTTTGGATATAGATGAGTGAAAACTCTGGTAATAATCCAGAGTTCAGTCCTGTTGGGAGGCAAAGACAAGGTAGTCTGTGGAACTAGGAAATAGAGGAGCAGGAAATGACCCACTGGCACATCAAGTCTGCCTCACGCTGGGTTGGAGTTGAATTTGAATTTTGGAGACAGGTGAGCAACCAGGAGTTTAAGTGCTTACTTCATGTTGTTTATTTACAGGAGGTGAATAAATAATCAATAAAGTTGAAGTTAATTGACAATGGTGCCAATTGGATATGGTCCTTTAACTTTTGTACATCCCGCTAAATTAATCAGAAGTTTTTGTAAGTTATATCTTTAAAGGAACACTGGCAGTAAGATAGCTCAAGTCAATTTGGTGCTATTCAGAAATTGACATCACTGTTAATGACTCAAAACGCTGACACATACTTGTACAACTCTGGGGCAATTTGCTGTGAAGTGATTCAGCACATATCAAAAATAACCCAAAGCTATATTTATAGTCTTCAGATTCAGTACTTGGAAACAAACTGAGGCTGTTCTGAAGGAAATGAAGTCATGTTAATCTTTTTAACAAGCTATTTTGATAGACATGCTTATTTCCTTCACTGTTGGGCTCAACAGCCTCTCCAACCTACATCCCAAAGTTTGCTCCCAACCTTATTTTGTTTTGGTGAAAAGATTAAACAACTTCCCTCTCTTCCCAATGTCTTTCTATTTCTGAAGAGATGCCAATGGTTGGGGTCCTTTCTTTAAACTAATGTATCGAATGGAGCAGGCTTGAAGGGCCGAATGGTCTACTGCTGCTTCTATTTTCTATGTATCTCGAAATGAAATTAAATGTTAATCTTGTTCAGCATTTATTTATATCCAGACCAAGAACTGTAGCTCTTATGACTCTTAAAGTCACAATTTCTTATTTAAAAAAATAATTTGCAACTTTACAGAAATAATTCTGACCAGCATTGAACAATTGGCATTTACTCAAAATTATATAATTGTGTTCCAACAGGACAATTGCTTCACATACGTTACAAAGAGGTTCAGTAGAAAATCTTTTCCCACAAAACTATCTATTAGCCTGCGAAGCTAGTTCTCCTGTACACTGTCTTTTAAAGAACTTTTCTCTACTGATATGCACCCATTCTCTTTGGCTGACATAGACCACAAAGTACCTTTTGCCTAATGACCGATACAATGCCACATGGATACAGTATTCCCCAATGGACGCCTCTTTTGTAACTACATAAAAGTCAGTGTCGACGGCTGTCCCTTACATTTCTGCTTGTCACTTTCTGCTTGCCTGTGGCAACCAATGTCAAGGAGAACCCACATCACACTCTCAATGTGAGTGAAATCCATTGCGAGAGATGCTGGTTAAAAATTTTAATTAATCCCTCAAATCCAGCAGGCGTAAGTAAGCACTGCATGAATGTTCAAGGTACCTAGATGTCCAGGTTACTGCATTTTTCCCTACACTGTCACCACGTTCCCCTAATTTAACTGTCGATACTGCCTGTATGTCTAACCTTTGCGTGATCACATCACAACACTACGCCATAGCAATAGCAGACAGAAGATTACTAATGAATCTCAATTCCGCTTTGTTTGAAAGCAGCCAAGCAGTCACAATTAGTGCATCTATCATATACTTACACTGCTCTTAACATCCCGGAGCTTGGGAAGGATCTCTAGACCAAAGCCGTCTGCCTGGCCACGACTTCTGTTCCCACCATTCATGTAGTTTCCAAAAGCAAGAATCAGACCCAGCACCTGCTTTACACTGTCACTTGTTTGGAGTGTCTGAGGCAAGAGCAGAAAAAAATGTTTGAGTTTAACAACTTTTATTTTATTGCTCAATATTGGTCCTGAAATCAGTGCATCATTGTAAGGCCAAGGTACTAAAACTGACCCTTTTAAACACCGAATCATACTCGTGCAAGAGTTTGGTCCTCACCCAAGCCATTTTCCTCAAATTTCAAAATGCCAAGCAGGCGCATGCAATGAACTAGGCAACACTTGATACTCAGTAAAGATTCCTTCCATAGCCTTACACAAGGAAGTGACATGCCGATGAGTGCCATTGGCTGGATTAATTAAATAAGTTCAACAAATTTTCCTTAAATGATTCCTTAGAGGGCAAGGAGTTTAAGATTTGTGGGCGATCATTCCACCCTTTAATTGTTCTGACAATGTTAGCTTTTGAACTCATGGACTATTTACTTTTAGAATATGTAACACTGGGAAGGATGCATTTATTGCCTTTAAAGAGCATTCATTTTATATTGGAGTAGCTTGTTAGGCCACTTCACAGTGTCAGTACAAGGCAACCACAGAGGTCATGACCAAGTTCCGGTGGAGGTTGGACATACCATTCCACTAGCAGTCCCTGTATATTAATCTTTGTATCAGTATACCTAAACAATATGTTTTCTAAAATAAAACTTGGGGAAAATCTATTAAAAATAAATTACATTATCTTGTAACCTTATCACTAATGAGTTTGCCTGTTTTACACTGAGCTTTACATAGAACATAGAACATAGAACAATACAGCGCAGTACAGGCCCTTCGGCCCACGATGTTGCACCGAAACAAAAGCCATCTAACCTACACTATGCCATTATCATCCATATGTTTATCCAATAAACTTTTAAATGCCCTCAATGTTGGCGAGTTCACTACTGTAGCAGGTAGGGCATTCCACGGCCTCACTACTCTTTGCGTAAAGAACCTACCTCTGACCTCTGTCCTATATCTATTACCCCTCAGTTTAAAGTTATGTCCCCTCGTGCCAGCCATATCCATCCGCGGGAGAAGGCTCTCACTGTCCACCCTATCCAACCCCCTGATCATTTTGTATGCCTCTATTAAGTCTCCCCTTAACCTTCTTCTCTCCAACGAAAACAACCTCAAGTCCATCAGCCTTTCCTCATAAGATTTTCCCTCCATACCAGGCAACATCCTGGTAAATCTCCTCTGCACCCGCTCCAAAGCCTCCACGTCCTTCCCATAATGCGGTGACCAGAACTGTACGCAATACTCCAAATGCGGCCGTACCAGAGTTCTGTACAGCTGCAACATGACCTCCCGACACCGGAACTCAATCCCTCTACCAATAAAGGCCAACACTCCATAGGCCTTCTTCACAACCCTATCAACCTGGGTGGCAACTTTCAGGGATCTATGTACATGGACACCTAGATCCCTCTGCTCATCCACACTTTCAAGAACTTTACCATTTGCCAAATATTCCGCATTCCAGTTACTCCTTCCAAAGTGAATCACCTCACACTTCTCTACATTAAACTCCATTTGCCACCTCTCAGCCCAGCTCTGCAGCTTATCTATATCCCTCTGTAACCTGCTACATCCTTCCACACTATCGACAACACCACCGACTTTAGTATCGTCTGCAAATTTACTCACCCACCCTTCTGCGCCTTCCTCTAGGTCATTGATAAAAATGACAAACAGCAACGGCCCCAGAACAGATCCTTGTGGTACTCCACTTGTGACTGTACTCCATTCTGAACATTTCCCATCAACCACCACCCTCTGTCTTCTTTCAGCTAGCCAATTTCTGATCCACATCTCTAAATCACCCTCAATCCCCAGCCTCCGTATTTTTTGCAATAGCCTACCGTGGGGAACCTTATCAAACGCTTTGCTGAAATCCATATACACCACATCAACTGCTCTACCCTCGTCTACCTGTTCAGTCACCTTCTCAAAGAACTCAATAAGGTTTGTGAGGCATGACCTACCCTTCACAAAGCCATGCTGACTATCCCTGATCATATTATTCCTATCTAGATGATTATAAATCTTGTCTCTTATAATCCCCTCCAAGACTTTACCCACTACAGATGTGAGGCTCACCGGTCTATAGTTGCCGGGGTTGTTTCTCACTATCTGGAACCTTATTGAGGATGATTACATTGATGCCTTAGCTTTGACTGAAATTTGGTTCACTGTAGTGATATCTCATACTTAGCAATGGCCTCCTTCCCCTCACTATACTGTCCGCCATCTGTCCCGCTCAAACCACTGGAAGAATAGCCTTCTGCACCTTTTGGTCCCTACTAATGCTTGGAATTTTTCATCCTTAGAGCACATCACCTTGTTCCACCCATTTTTCTTCAAGGCTTCGCTGCCTAGTGCTCCAGCTTACCCCATAGATAGTCTTCCTCGGCCTCTTCACTGAATAGAACCACAGAATAGTTGCAAGCATCAAAAGGAGGCTATTTAGCCCAATATTGACTCTCTGAAAGAGGAACTCGACTTGACCCACTCCCCCTCCTCCCCTCTCCCGTTTGCAAATTTGTTTCCCCCCCCCCCCTCTTTACACAATTATTAAATTCCCTTTCAAAAGTTGCAATTGAATCTGCCTCCTCCATACTCAGGACATGCAGTCCAGATCCTAACCTTTTCCTCATATTATCTTCGATTCTTTAGCCAATCACCTTAATTTGCTGTCCTCTGGTTCTCAACTCTTCTGGCAATGGCAATAATCCCTCCCTGTATGCCCTGTCTAGGCTCCTTACTCTTCATTAATTTGAACACACTTATAAAATAACCTCTCAATTTCTTCATTTTTCCAAAAAGAGCACAAACCCAGCATTTGCCAATCGCTGTAACTGAAGTCCCTCATCCCTGGAACCATTCTTGTAAATCTTTTCTGTATCTTCTCTTATCCTGCATGCCCTGCCTAAAGTGTGGTGAGCAGAATTGATTACAATACTCCTGTTGATGCCAAGCCAGGGTTTTTATAAATATTCATCATAGCTTGCATGCTTTTATACCCTGCCTCTATTCACAAAGCACAGCATCCTATATATGTCTTGGTAACCAATTTCTCAACCTGCCCTACACCTTCAGCTATGTTTGCATGTATATCCAGGGGGTCCTCTGCTCGGCACTCCCTTTACAATTGTATCCTTCACTTCAGATTGTTTTTAATGAAACATCGAGCAACTTAATTAAACACAACTTACACTTAAAAATGTGCTGGTATTCCTTAGTTAGTCTGCATTTACCCAAGTGATTGTCCCACCATTGAGGTTAAACTGGCTGGCCTGTAGTTGCTGGACTTATCCTTGCACCCTCTTTTGAACTAGGGTGTACTATTTTCAATTCTCCAGTCCTCTGGTACCGCCTCGGTGTCCGAGGAGGATTGGAAGATCATGGTCAGTGCCTCTGCAGTTTTCACTCTTACTTCTTTCAGTATCCTTGAATGCATATGATCCAATCCTAGTGACCCATTCAACTTTTAAGTACAGTCAGCCTTTTTAATAGCTCCTCTTCATTAATCATTCACCAAGTGTCCCAGCTACCTTCTCTTTCACCACCACTTTGGCACTATCTTCTTCCTTGCAGAGGCAGAGTACTCATTTACTAACTCAGCCATGCTGTCTGGCTTCATGTGAAATCCCCTTATGCACGAACTGACACCTGCTCAGCACCCTTTTTTGCTGTATGTCTGTGAACAATTTTAGATTCCTTTTTATGTTAGCTGCCAATCTCTACCCATACACTCTATGTTTCTTATTTCTTTTATCAATTCCCCATTGCAGTTTTATAACTCAGCCTGGTTATGAATTGTATTATCCACCTCTCATCTGTCATATGAAGACTCTCTCAGCTTCATCTTATTCCGAAGATCTCTGGTTGTGTTTGTCTCACATTCCTATTGGGGGTGAGGGTGGGGGGTAGCTATCGCAACTGTATCCCACCCATCTCCTTTTTAAGGGAGGCCTCTTATTCCATCACCGTTTTGCCTACCAATTTTTGATTCCAATATACCTGGATCAGGTCCTTCCCACTCCATTGAAATAGGCCCTCCCTCAGTTATTTTATTATTATTTTTTTTACTCTGGATGGCTTCTTTTGCATAGCTAACTTAACATTATAATATGATTACTGTTCCCTCAAAGTTTCCATTTCAATCTTCATCTAAATTCATCATCTTCCTGAAACCTCCAACTCAACAAACTTTTATACCTACATACAAAATCATGTCCTTGAACATTTTAGGAACATAGGAATTAGGGCAGAAGTAGGTAATTCAGCCCTTTGAACCTGCTCTGCTATTCAATCAGGTCATGGTTAATCTCTTCCTGATCTCAAAGCCACCTCCCAACCTATTCCCCACATTCCTTTAACACGTTTTTTTTGGACTACCAGTCTGCTCTATCACATGTTTTGATCACTAACAAGGCCATCTTCAACCACTTCCCTATATTCCTCACCACCATCGTCCCACCTACTTTTGCATCTGCCCAAAGGCTCTTAACAACTGGCCTTTAGCAGTTCAGTTAATAGTTTAATCTAAATTTAAGTGCCTGTGCTAAAGGTACTACTTACAAGTCGATGCTGCATTTGGGAACCAAAAATAAATTCAGACGTACCAACCAACACAGGATAAAGATTATGACGTAAACATTTCCATTATTTTTGTAATTATATCCAACTAGTACTTCCAAGTCAAACATTCCTCAAAAGAAGCCTTTACTGGGGTTAAAAAAAAAGATTCTGAAATTTATTTCAAGACCATTGCCTAATTATTGTCCAATTACCAGTACCGTGTAGCCAAGGAAGCCAAGTACAAGGGAATCAGACTAGCTCTTCCTCTTTCTGACTGACATCAGGCACAAAAAAACCAACAGACTGCAGCTGGATTTGAAATTTTTTTTTCCAAGGTGGCGCCGGAGCTTGGTGACTCTCTGCAAGCTCTCCCCTAAAGATCCTCTGCCTACATCTTTTATAATCGTTATTTATAGGGCGGCACGGTGAGGCAGTGGTTAGCATTGCTGCCGCACGGCGCCGAGGTCCAGGTTCGATCCCGGCTCTGGGCCACTATCCGTGTGGAATTTGCACATTCTCCCTGTGTCTGTGTGCATCTCACCCCCAATACCCTGGGGCTGGTTTAGCACAGTGGGCTAAATAGCTGGCTTGTAATGTAGAACAAGGCAGCAGCGCAGGTTCAATTCCCATACCGGCCTCCTCGAACAGACGCCAGAATGTGGCGACTAGGGGCTTTTCATAGTAACTTCATTGAAGCCTACTTGTGACAATAAGCGATTATTATTATTATACCCAAAGATGTGCAGGGTAGGCGGATTGGCCATGCTAAATTGCCCCTTAATTAGAAAAAAATCTATATATAATTGGATACTCTAAATTTAAAAAAACAATAACCATTATTCATAGTATGTTCAATGTTTTCATGTATGGAGTGGACTGCAAGCAGAACAATAATTTTTCACTGTACCATCATTTTACATCAGAAACACACAACACAGACAATGCTCCAAATATACTACTATAATTGCAAACATTTTGCCTCGGAGCACAGGACTGTCTCATTTAGGCATTTTACAGCAATTAGACATCAATGGCTAGTGAACCAAATTGGTACAAGTATATCTTTCTTTCTGTAAGGTGATTAAAACATATGTAAATTTAAGTGTGGAATTTATTGGCACCGTCTCACAAATCTTGGTCTCTCACATTAACTCTAATCTGCTGAAATCTGTATTTGGGCCAGGTAAAGATGCCAGCCAGGCACCATAACAACTTGCAAATGACAGTGAATAGCATACAAGAGCTTTAAGCTTGTACTTACTAAAACCAAAATGATAGGCAGATATGCCACCAAATAATATAACTGGTACAAGGGAAAATACAGGAAAAGAGGAAAAGATGGCTTATTCCATTTGCAAGAGAACCCAGAATATTCCCTCAGGATTAAACTAGGAATTGGACAGTTCCCCACACAATGCTCCATTTATATCTTGTTCGAGATGTAAAGCCTGTTTCAACAGTCAGCGCGACTGTTTACACAAAGACCTATTAACACTCACCATTTATTATGGCAAACTATTTCCAAACATCTTAAAAGTTGATTTTTATTTTCCACCTTACTCTTTTGGGATTAATCCCCCCCCCCCCCGCCCCCCCCACCCCCACACCCTCACCACCACCCCTTAATTTACGCACTTGCATATTTTACCCGTAAAAGTCTTCAAATGGTTTGATCCACACATTTTCCTTCAGCACCAATACAATGGTCTCAAAGACAGTGCAGAACTGTATATGTTAGGAAGTTAATGTTTGATATAAACTCCTTCAACAAGCCGTATAAGGCAACGTTAAAAAGACAGAGTGAGGACTCAGCAGCCTTGCAAGTTTGTCAAGTTTATGAAGGGACTGGGCCGTATATATTCTCTTCTGCACAAAAAAGACTTACCTTGCACAACTTGTCCATTATTTCAAGCTTACGGTTGATCGCAGCAATGTTTTCCAAGAAAGTGGACTGGAAAAGGATACAAAACACTCGTTCGGAGAAATTGACAATTTGAGCCAACTCGTAGAGGAACCTAATGGGAAAAGATAGTCCGTCATTCCGTCATAACATGCCTTAAAAATTGGGAAGTTGGAGTCTTTCCCCTTGAATGCCAACAGGCAATAAAATATGTGAACCAACGTGTGACGTTGGCAATTGAGAGACAACAGACCTCAAAGGAGTAATTGCTCCTGAAGAAAACTTACTGTTCAGGCTTGTCCAGCGGCTTGGCATGGTCTTTGGTTGACTTTTGCATCTGCTTTTCAATTTTATCCAACTCTTCTTGCTGTGCTCTCTACAGAAAAAAAAAATCATGAATGAAACTCGCTATGAAGAGCATTTATTGGGGATATGCGACTGGTGTATGATCATGCCCGGTGTTTTACCATAAAGCTGATCTACGACAGATAATTTGACAGACCTGCCTGGCTTTTTCTTGACATTGAGGAGAGCATTTTCCCCTCCCAGTCTCCACTAGTTTAAATTCCTATTCCAGCTCTCCTGATATTTCAGAGCTTTTGCACAGGTTTGCCTGGGCTACAGCACACCCTTAAATCGCTGCTACAGGATTGTCAGCCTTCAGCAACCTTTTGAAGAAATATCCTAATACAAAAGGCCAATTTTCTCCTTCTCTCAAGGCATTAACTGCTCACCGAGTTACATTGCCTCATCTGTGTGGCCATTATTTACCATTGATGGTGAAATAGTGAGCATCAGCAAGTTATCTGACTGCGGAGGAGGGCAAGGAAGTTCACTGTCGACTAAATCATTGGCATCCAGTACCACTGGGAACAATATGGCGTGGAGCCGCTTGCCTATGTTTACTTATCAGGGGAGTCCCAAGGTCTGGCTGGTTTTGAGATTTGCAGTGTTCCTACCATCACCCTTCCTGGCATCAGCCAATCAACTGCGAAAAGCATAAATTGAAGAGAGTTAAAATGTTGCTTTGTGTCCTTCTGATTAAGTACCACAGTCCATAGAATCACCGAGCAGTTCCAGCACAGGAGGAGGCCATTCATCCTGTTGTGTCTGTGCTGGCTCTCCGCAAGATAATTTCACCTCGTGCCACTCAGCCACCTTTTCCCTAAAAGCTGTGTTACACGATGAAATGACTCAGGACATTTTGAAGAACTGCAGTTTTCAAACACATTGCATATAAATGCATTTGAAGCAGGCCAATAAGAATGCAGGCTCACTTGGAGCCTATTACACAGGGATCATTTAGCCTGACCTGCCCAGAGGGTAGCTGACCAGATCTGCCACCTGATTGTATTTTCCATTGATGTCACTGGGAAATACAAAGAGAAAAATGATTCAGCTGGGGTGTAAAACGAATAGCCAATCTAAATCAGTCAGTTCCTGGAGGGCGAATTAGGCGAAAATAACCCAGCTCATATAACAGTGCGCATTTTATTAAGATTCCAGAGTGATTTGGCCTTTTGAAGCTTTATCGAGACGAGGTTTTAATGGCAGCAGTCTGGAAGGAAGAGACATAATACCTGTGCATCCAGCAAAGGTTATGGGCTCTGCCAAAGCCCCAGCTCTCGCACTGAAGGTCTGTGCTCCAGAGGTAGCACCACGAGCCAAACTACTCCAGTACAGCTACAACTTTGCCATCTATCCAACAATGTGGAAAATTGCCCAGTTAAGTCCTGTCCACAAAAAGCAGGACAAATACAATCTGACCAATTATTACCCCATCAGTCTATCCTCAATCAACAGAGTCTTGGAGGGTGCTATCAAGCGACACTTACTCAACAGTAACCTGCTCACTGATGTATGGTTTGGGTTCCACCAGAACTACTCAGATCCTAAACTCATTACAGCCTTGGTCCAAACATGAGCTGAATTCAAGAAGTGAGGTCAGACTTTCTGCCTTTAACATCAAGGTGACATTTTAGCGAGTGTAGCTTTAAGGGTGCCAAACAAAATTGGGAGTCGACGGGGAATGCGGGGTAAATCTCCACCCGTTTGCGTCATACCTAGCACAAAGGAAGATGGTTGTTGTTGCTGGAAGGCAATCATCTCAGTCACAGAATCACACAACAATACAGCTCAGAAACGGCCCTTTGACCCATTGAGTCTGCAGCGATGCATGAAAAACACCTGACCGCCTACCTAATCCCATTTATCATCACTTGGCCCATAGCTCTGAATGTTATAATGTGCCAAGTGCTCATCCAGGTGCTTTTTAAAGGAGGTGAAGCAACCTGTCTCTTCTACCCTCCCAGACAATGCATTCCAGGCCAACACCATCCTCAGGGTAAAAGGTTTTTCCTCAATTCCTCCCTCAACCTCCTTCCCCCTCATCTTGAACTTATATCCCCTCGTAACTGAGCCTTTAACTAAGGGGATCAGCAGCTCGCTATCCATGCCCCTCATTATCTTGTACACCTCAAATCAGGTTGCCCCCCAGTCTTTTCTGCTCCAGCGAAAACAACCCAAGCCTATCCAACCTCTCTTCAAAACGTAAATGTTCCATCCCAGATGGCATCCTGGTGAAGTATCTCTCTACCCCCTCCAGTGCAATCACATCCTTCCTATAATGTGGCAACCAGGATTGTACACAGTACTCCAGCTGTAGCCTCATCAAAGTCCCGTACAACCCCAACATGACCTTCCTGCTTTTGTAATCTATGCCGCAATTGATAAAGGCAAGTGTTCCATATTCCTTTTTCGCCACCCTATTAACCTGCTGTTTTCAGAGACCCATGGACAAACACACCAAGGTCCCTCTGTTCTTCGGAACTTCCCAGTGTCATGCCATTCACTAAATACATCCTTGTCACATTACTCCTTCCAAAGTGGATGACCTCACTCTTTTCAGGGTTAAATTCCATCTGTCACTTTTCTGCCCATTTTACCATCCCATCGATATCTTCCTGTAATCCAATTATATCTTCCTGTAATCAAATTATACCTTCCTGTAATCCAATGCACTCCATCTCACTGTTAACCACCTGGCCAATCTTTGTGTCATCCGTAAACTTACTGATCCTACCCCCACATAGTCATCTATGTCATTTATATAAATGACAAACAATAGGGCTTCCAGTCACTAAAGCACTAAAGCACTAAAGTCTGTCATCACCCTCTGTCTCCTACAGCTAAGCCAATTTTGAATACACCTTATCAAGGTACCCTGTATCCCATGTGCATTTGTCTTCTTTATAAGTCTCCCATATGGGACCTTGTCAAAGGCTTTGCTGAAATCCATGTAAACTACATCAATTGCATTGTACTCATCAACACACCTGGTCAAATGCACAAAAGATTCAATCAAATGTGTTAGGCATGATGTCCCTTTAACAAAGCCATGCTGACTATTCCTGATCAAACTTTGCCCTCTTAAGGGCAGCAAGGTAGCACAGTGGTGAGCACAGTTGCTTCACAGCTCCAGGGTCCCAGGTTTGATTCACTGAGTCACCGTCTGTGTGGAGTCTGCATATTCTCCCCATGTCTGCGTGGGTTTCCTCCGGGTGCTCCGTTTTCCTTCCACAGTCCAATGATGTACAGGTTTGGTGGATTATCCATGATAAATTGCCCTTAATGTCCAAAAAAGGTAGGTGGGGTTACTAGGTTATGGGGTTAGGGTAGAGGCATGGGCTTTAGTTGGGTGTTCTTTCTGAGAGCCGGTGCAGACTTGATGTGCCAAATGGCCTTCTTCTGCACTATAAATTCTATGATTCTCCAACTGGAGATAGATTCACTACTTCAGAATTTTCTCCAATAGTTTTCCTACCACTGACACAAGACTCACTGGTCTGTGGTTCCCAGGCTTATCTCAAGAATCTTCCTTAAATAGTGGGACACATTAGCTGTTCTCCAATCCTCTGGCACCTCCCTGTCCCAGGATATTACTGCAGGAGTTCCTCAGGATAGTGTTCCACACCCAACAATCTTCAGATGCTTCATCAACGACCTTCCCACATCCTGAGGTCAGAGGTTGGGATGTATGCTGATGACTTGTGCAGCCTTCAGTACCACTCATGTCTCCTCAGATACTGAAGCAGTCCATGTGCAGCAAAGACCTGGATAACATTCAGGCTTGCGCTAAGTGGCATGTAACATTCACCGAAGTGTCGGGCAATGAACATCTCCAATAAGAACCATCTTCCCTTGTGACTTTCAAAGGCACTACAATCGCTGAATTCACCATTATCAACATCCTGAACATTACCCTTGACTGAAAGCTGAACTGGACTTGCCATATATATATATATATATATATATATATATATACTGCGACTAGAGTAGGAGATTGGAATTTCTGTGGTAATTAACTCACCTCCCGATTCCCAAAGCCTGGTCACCATCTACAAGGTACAAATCAGAAATGTGATGGAATACTCACCACTTGCCTGGATGGGTGCAGCTCCAAAAACACTTAAGCAGCTTGACACCATCCAGAACAAAGAAGCCCACTTGATCAGCATCTGTCAAACCACCATAAATGCACTGCATCAACTCACCAAGGCTTCTTCTACAACGTTTTACAAAGCTGCAATCTCCACCACTTATAGAAGGGCCAGGACAGCAGATGCAGGGAACACCATCACCTGCAAGTCCCCCTCAAAGCCACTCATTATCCTGACTTGAACTGCTGTTCCTTCACTGTCGCTGAATCAAAACCCAAGAACACCTTTCTAACAGCACTGTGGGAGTACCTACAGTAGATGGACTGCAGTGGTTCAAGGTGGCTCACCATCATCTTCCAGGGGGAAATTGGGGATGGGCAACAAATGATGGCTCACATCCCATGAAAGAAACATCATTTTCAAAATGTGCACGGAGAATGATTGATGGTATCACTAAGCATTAGGTTACATGAGGTTCTAAGAAATAGCTGTATTATTATCAGGAGCATCATTGGGAAAGGCCAAGATGACGGGTGGCAAGAAAGTGACCCTGGTTAAAAGGGTTAAAGCAGAACAGAATATTTAAGAAGAGTTAAAAATAGATAAGTTGGGGCAAGGAAAAACAATTGGTGGAGACAGGGATGGAAAAGAAAAAAGCAGCAGACAATTTCAGTCTTGGCTACGAAGATTTCTATGAACTGCATGCATTTAGCACGAGAGGTGACGCAAGAGGCAAGCCTAAGATTGCAGTTGTTCATCGATCAGAGGAGTCTGCAATTATCTTTCCCTTTCAGAACTATTTTGGTTGCAGGAAGTGAGCAGCTAGGTCAGTTGGTGGTGAAGGATGAAAAGGTCTGGAGCTGGGATTTGATTACTCACAGGATGTTGATACATTTATTCAAAATATGGATGAGGGAGAGGTGTGACCCCGGTCTCAGGCGAACGAACAATCTGCAAGGTGATGAAGTGAGTCAGTAGCTCAAGACCAGAAGTGTGGGCTAGAAAATTCCATGGGAAGGATAAAGAGGCAGGGAGGTTAACCCCAGAGAATGACTTTTGCTGGAAAATGGCGGCCAGACTGGTTTCTGTACAAAGGATTGCTGAGACATGTTTACTACAGATCTGTTCAAATAAAAAGAATTGGAAGTTAAGTGCGTACTAATTGAAAACAATTCCATTGAAGTATTACATTCCAGAAAAAGTGTGATGCAGATACCGCTCATCAATATAATACAAGACTGTCTGAAATACAGGAAGACAAACATTTCATAATAGCCTTTTGATGATTACCACAAAAGTCATGTTTTAGGGACAAAGGATTCTGAGACATTTTCAAGAATGTACAATGTGCACAAGAATAGGAATTTATAAAATTTTCCATTAGCACATCTTCCATTTGAGTCAACTATTTTATTTATGAAGACTTAAACATTTAATAGTTTCAATATATAAGGTCGCTGCTCGAGGAGCCAAAAGTATTACATTATATTACAGATAATAAATGTGACTGGCATGGTTGACTCTCACTTACATTCAAAGAAGAGACAAAATGGAGACCTTGGGAAAAATTCTCTGTTTGGGAGACTAAGGACATGATTCTCTGGCCTCGTTGCACTCTCACTCGAGCGAAATGTGGCCAGTGAATAACGGGAGCGGCTGAAAACGAGAACCACGCAAGCGCAAAACACTTTGTGGTGCATGTGGAAATCATTGCCTAGCATTCCAATCACACCTTTATGCATAGACACTGTGCTTGAACACTGCGGGAGACAACACCACACACGCAGCAGCCAACAGCCGAACACCCAGGGGATGGAACACAGCTCCGGGGACATGTCCATGGCCGGAGGGTGGGTGAGTGCTACGGGGCAGGGGGAAGAGGCCTGGAGAGATGGGCCAAGGGTTTGGAGGTCGGGCCGCATTTCAGAAGAAAGTGACAGAGGCGTCATACATGATTGTGCTCAAGAGTTTTTAAATGTGTCACAGGTGTCATACAATTCCCTACTCCTGATGGTGCCGCCCCACTCTCCCCACCACCTCCTCACCCCTGACCTACACCACCCCCCTCCTCCCACGCTCACCCCAGTGCCCTCTGTGATCCTCAATGTGTCTTCTGTGGTGAATGTGTTCACCATAATGCATGACACTGTTACCATTGTATCCACCTAATGTTTAGCACAGGGCTAAATCGCTGGCTTTGAAACACACCAAGGCAGGCCAGCAGCACGGTTCAATTCCCATACCAGCCTCCCTGAACAGGCGCTGGAATGTGGCGACTAGCAGCTTTTCACAGTAACTTCATTTGAAGCCTACTCGTGACAATAAGCAATTTTCATTTCATTTAATTTCATGTCATGTAACCTTTGACCTGGAAGTGGTGATACGAGCTGCTTCCAAGTACTGTACTGTAACCCCGGTGGGCTCCACCTCTGGCTCCGCCCTCACCAGGCCATATATAACCTGGCCACCTGCGGGTGGCACTCATCTGTACAACCGACTCTGGCTCGGCAAGTTCACGACTAGAACAAAGAACAAAGAAATGTACAGCACAGGAACAGGCCCTTCGGCCCTCCAAGCCCGTGCCGACCATACTGCCCGACTAAACTACAATCTTGTACACTTCCTGGGTCCGTATCCTTCTATTCCCATCCTATTCATATATTTGTCAAGATGCCCCTTAAATGTCCCTATCGTCCCTGCTTCCACTACCTCCTCCGGTAGTGAGTTCCAGGCACCCACTACCCTCTGCGTAAATAACTTGCCTCGTACATCTACTCTCAACCTTGCCCCTCTCACCATAAACCTATGCCCCCTAGTAATTGACCCCTCTACCCTGGGGAAAAGCCTCTGACTATCCACTCTGTCTATGCCCCTCATAATTTTGTAGACCTCTATCAGGTCGCCCCTCAACCTCCTTCGTTCCAGTGAGAACAAACCGAGTTTATTCAATCGCTCCTCATAGCTTATGCCCTCCATACCAGGCAACATTCTGGTAAATCTCTTCTGCACCCTCTCTAAAGCCTCCACATCCTTCTGGTAGTGTGGCGACCAGAATTGAACACTATACTCCAAGTGTGGCCTAACTAAGGTTCTATACAGCTGCAACACGACTTGCCAATTCTTATACTCAATGCCCCGGCCAATGAAGGCAAGCATGCCGTATGCCTTCTTGACTACCTTCTCCACCTGTGTTGCCCCTTTCAATGACCTGTGGACCTGTACTCCTAGATCTCTTTGACTTTCAATACTCTTGAGGGTTCTACCATTCACTGTATATTCCCTACCTGCATTAGCCCTTCCAAAATGCATTACCTCACATTTGTCCGGATTAAACTCCATCTGCCATCTCTCCGCCCAAGTCTCCAGACAATCTAAATCCTGCTGTATCCTCAGACAGTCCTCATCGCTATCCGCAATTCCACCAACCTTTGTGTCGTCTGCAAACTTACTAATCAGACCAGTTACATTTTCCTCCAAATCATTTATATATACTACAAAGAGCAAAGGTCCCAGCACTGATCCCTGTGGAACACCACTGGTCACAGCCCTCCAATTAGAAAAGCATCCCTCCATTGCTACCCTCTGCCTTCTATGGCCTAGCCAGTTCTGTATCCACCTTGCCAGTTCACCCCTGATCCCGTGTGACTTCACCTTTTGTACTAGTCTACCATGAGGGACCTTGTCAAAGGCCTTACTGAAGTCCATATAGACAACATCTACTACCCTACCTGCATCAATCATCTTAGTGACCTCCTCGAAAAACTCTATCAAGTTAGTGAGACACGACCTCCCCTTCACAAAACCGTGCTGCCTCTCACTAATACGTCCATTTGCTTCCAAATGGGAGTAGATCCTGTCTCATAAATTGATAATAATTAATACTAATAAATTGATATACCATCAATTCACCAAGAGGCCGAGAGAGCGAGTGAACATAAGGCTTTATTAGTCGTGAACTTGCCCAGTCAGAGTCGGTTGTGCAGATGAGTGCCACCCGCAGGTGGCCAGGTTATATATGGCCCTGGTGAGGGAAGAGCCAGAGGCCGAGCCCACCGGGGTTACAGTACAGTACCTGGAAGCAGCTCGTATCACCACTTCCAGGTCAAAGGATACATTAGGTGGATACAATGGTTACAGTGTCATGCATTACGGTGAATACATTCACCACATCTTCCTAGCTCTACCGCTATGTTTAGGTGTCTCCCCAGTATGCACATCAGAGGTGGAGGCAGCCGGCTGCTTACCTTGCTACGTGGCCTTCGTGGCCCCTGGTGGACCTCCTCTGAGAGCTTTGGGGCCAGAGGACCCCGGCGCACTTGTCAACGACACAGGCACAGCCATGCAGCAGACCCCCCCCCCCCCCACCACCACCCCGTGTAACTCGCCTCCATGCGTCTCACCATGTCCTTGATGTGTCTCCTAGGAAAAGATGACCTATAACAGAAGGGAGCAGGAGAAGACAAGAAGGGGCGTCCCAGACCTCTGGGCTCTCACCCACACCAAGCAGAGGGCGATGACCTTGTCCGGGGAGGGGGACTTTTGCAAGAGAGGGCTAAATCTGAGGTGGTTGTCAGCATGTGACCACCAAATGAGCCCATAATTCAAAAAGATGCCCTATAGAAAGTGAGTTGCCCCTTTCCCCCGAGACCACTCCTTCCCAAGATCTCGCCTTGTGTCTTGTCTTCTTACTTGGAGAATCACCAACAGACCAGGCCGGCCTGTCTGGGTACCTCAGCCCCAAAACACTCCGAAGGACCAGTCCGGGAATGGCACAGACTTTTCAGCACTGCATTTACCTGCACCCTCCACATCGCATGGGCTATCACCCTGGAGGAGTCCAACTGCTTTCAGGTGTAGGAGAACGTGCCAACAATGCGTGGCACCCAGACCATCATTGAATGAATGGATGATGCCCATGTGGAAGCCTTGGATCAAAATGTCACAGCCATGAGCCAAGACGTCCAAGGCTTGGGGCACACTGTGCAGTTGATGGCTGAGGCTCAGGAGAGGGGAGCCCAGTCACAGGCAGCCATGTACCAGGGCCCACATGAACATTGTTGTGGTGCTCCAGAGCCTGGCCCAGTCACCAGGAGTCATGGTTTAGAGCGTCGGCCGTGTGCTAACTGACCTAGGCCAGTCACAGAGCGACATGACCGAGGCACAGAGGGACATGACCCAGTCTCTGTGCTCCATGGTTGAGGGCATCGAGACCATGGTTAAGACGCGAGCAGGTCTCCAGGACTGGCAGTGCCAGGTGATGGTGGAGCTACTGGAGCTCACTCTGGCCTCACCTCTGTCACGGGGAGTAGCCCAGCGGCCATCGAATACCCCAGGAGGAGGAAGAAGTGATGGGGCCCCTGCCAGTGCCTCCTGCAGTGCTCCAAATCCCCCCCAACTGACACTGGCATATCTGATGGACAGAACAGGGTGACACCTGGAAGTCGGCCAGGTCCTGGCCTTTGAGAGGATGGCCACCAAAGACATCTCCGGTCAGAAGGCAAGATAAGCAGTAGGCCGCCTCCATGTCCGATGTGCTGTCTGGGGTCACACCTAGGAGGAGTGGTAGGCCCTGTAAAATAGGTTAGACACCAGTTAAGTTGGCAACACATAGGTTAGAGGTAAGGGTCAGGGCACAACAATTGTATATAGTCACGACTCAACTAAACAACTTTTCACCAACATTCCCTTCTGCCTCAACCCTCCGTCTGAAGGGTGTGGGGGATGGGCTGGGTAGGGTGTAAAGTGTGTGCCACGTGGGGGGGATGTGAAAGGTTGGTGGTGTGGCGTGTGGATGTTTGCGGATGTAATGGGTCAGGGTCCCCAGGACAACTGAATGTTCCACCTGGGGTCAATCTCAGGCGCAGCAGAGAACAGGGCCAGTAGTGTGAGGCCAATTGTAGGACAGCTTGCCCAATGAATGACCCATCACTGCTCCCTCACACCCCCCACCCCCTCTCCCCCACCCCCCAAAAAGAATATATGGGCAGTGAGGTGGAATGGCCAGCACAATGCTGGGATCAACCGGGGGTGATCCTATAGGTAGGAGTCGAACTTCGTCAAATGATGAGGATCACATCTTGCAGTGAGTCGTCATCATCCTCAGTCCCGTGGATAAGACCTGCTGATGCTGCCTGTCCTGAGCCAACACCCTCTAGTGATGCTGGTAGGACCCTCAGAGTGGTGACGGGGAGCTGGGATTGAGTGAAGGGAGGAGGAACAGGGAAGAATGTGAGCGGCTATGGGGAAGGGGGCACCACTTGGGAAGGGGGGTGGAGAGTATGGAGAGGTGGGACAGTGGTTATGCTGACGCTGCCATAATCATTTTCTCTGGTGAATGGGATTCAGAATATGGAGGGAAAAAGTGAGGCAAAGCACGTTTTATTTTGGAATAATATGGTACCAAAAAAGAAGCTAACAAATTATTGAGATCTTCATCTCCCATGGTTGTTGAAATTAAAACTTAGCTCAGGTCTTTTCTTGGAATAAAATTCATTATGACTACCCCTTAACGCATCAGTACATCCCTATTTATCTTCATGATATACAAACCCAAGCAAAATCTAAGGAACAGCGCAGGATGACTGCAGCAAAGAATGAGAGCATTCCTACTTCAGATGGACTAAAATTACTCTGTGGGAGTTGGAGAGGGAGAAAGATGCGGATCCCTCATTCACCAACCTGGGTAAGTCAAATATCTTTTACCTTTGGGTTTTCCACTTATGCGCATGATCCAACAGCCACGCTGTGCTGGGAAAGCAACTCGCCACTGTGCAGCATGGCTGATAAAAGCTGGAAGACCCCGCTCCTGGGATCAACCCAGCTCTCAGACGCCTCGCAAGATCCAATGCGATCTCGGAAGATGTTGCGGAATGCGCAGGATCACTTTTTGGCAAATCTGAACATTAGAGCGAGACAGTTAGTCTCATTCTAATGTGCAGATTCCCGAGGTACCTGCGGCTTTGGGATTCATCCCCTTCTCCTGGGAGACCTTGGGCGAGTGCTGTTCTGCACCAGTGTCACAAATGGAGACCAGATTGAACTGCACCTGGCCAGGGTGCCAGGTTAGCACTAAGGTGCTAAGCTGGCATTTTGTGCATGCATGCGATTCGGCCAGGGGTGCCCTGTGGTGGGTGTTTTTTTGGCGAAGGGCCCATAGTGCGTTTGGGCTGGGTGTGTGTGTGTGTGTGTGGGGGGGGGGGGGGGGGGGGGGGAGACAGGGGCCAGTTCGGGACCCTCTGTGATGGGGAGCCAGTATACAAAACGGGGCGATATGAGGCCTCGGCCGCGCATACTCTCACGGACGCTGCCTTGTCGTCTCCTGAGTATTCTCGACTGTCTATTGCTGTCAAATTAACAATGTTTTAGTTATTTTCAATGTGTGCTTTATTCATGAAGTTCCTCTCAAAAGATTGATTGGATCTGAACCAGTCCAGTCCATTTTCAATAGTGCCCCTGGCCTAATTGATGTTACAGCACAAGCAATGTGGGAGAGGTTTCAGAAACTGAAGCACGATCACTGCTGCTGGCATACAAGCTGTGGCATCTTATTCCAAACACGGATGAGAAATGGTTTGATCCCCCCCCCCCGCCCCACTCCCCACCCCAAGCTACACTTTCTTGAACTGTGATCAGGAAATCAAAGCTTTCTTTCTATTTGAGGTCTCAAAGGTTAAAGGGGTGACCTGACCTGACCTGGGGGAAATTCCCCGCTTTTCTTCAAGCTCCGTTTAGAGACTTTCACTAATCTTCCAGCCCAGGGTGGAGCATGTTCCCAGCTAAGCCAAGCTGACAGTAATTTACAGAAAGGGTCCAATACCATCAACTTGATTGTCATTTTTCCCGATCGTACGGTCATTGGAAAGATCCAGAATTTGTGTTTCGGAAAGGAAAACTCTCCAGCAATTACAGGGATTTCTATAACACAGAAACAGTTCACATTTTTCTTTTTGGCAGGGGCAGAGGAGGTGGGGACAGACAGAAATTCATAATGAGAGGGTCTCGCATGCCGCCAGTCAGATTGCACTGTTTCACTTTAATGTGGATTTTTTTGGTGATCGAGTTACAAACAAACCCAAAATGCTGTGGCTCTGGAGGGGAGACAAGCTGGCAGCATCGCTGGAGTGTCGAACCACTTCAAGTATGTCTGACCAACCATATCCTGCGTGCTTCCAGCACCAGCTTCCAGTCAAAGTCACAGCATGAAAATTCCAAACATGCAAGTCAAATATTTTCATGAGTGCCTCGAAGCTGACAAAATCATTGTGCAGCAAGCGGAAACTGGGGTATAGAAAAATTGAAGCATTGGGAAAAGCTTTGCTTTCCAAAGCTACTCTATGGCTCACACCTCAGTTATTATTGTAAGTTTTCAAACATGTCAATTCAGATCTGTGCCGCAAAATATGAAGAATATGAGATATGCTTGGCGTTTCTTACCTAGCACGGTCTTAAAGAATAGAGAACGCGGGAGGTAGTGGCCGAGTGGTGTTATCACTGGACGAGTAATCCAGACACCCAGGATAATGCCCTGGAGACCTGGGTTCGAATCTCATCACAACACAGATGGTGAAATTTGAATTTTTAAAAAAATCTGGAATTAAAAGTCTAATGATGACCATGATTCTCGGAAAAACCCTTCTGGTTTGCTAATGTCCTTTAGGGAAGGAAATCTGCTGTCCTTACCTGGTCTGGCCGACATATGACTCCAGATCCATAGCAATGTGATTGACTCTTAAAATGGATGGGCAATTAGGGACAGACAACAAATGCTGGCCTTGCCTACGATGCCCACATCCCAAGAACGAAAAATAAAAATAAATATTACTGAAAAGAGACATGTTGCTCAATCTTTTCATCTTGCACTCATTAGAACAAGCGCACAAATACCAAATGATCATCACAATTCACCTGAAATAACTCTGGAAAGGCAAAGTATCTCAACAGTTTGAGCGGGTTAAGCAATCTGTTTCACACTGCTACTCTGGCACCGCAGTTTTTGCCCCGCTGCCGGGCCAAAACCCCTCGCTGCAGCTGGCCTCTGTCACACTGGAGCAGCATGCGGCGCTAGTTTACTCCTCCCCGCCCAAAACGCCGCAGCTCCAGGCCCCGACCGCCCACCTCTCCCCGCCCCGTGGCCGCGGTCTTCTGCGCACCCAGAACGACGCAGCACGCCCCGCTCCAGGCCCCGACCGGCCAGCGCTCACCGCCCAAAACGCCCCGGCACGCCCCGCTCCAGCGCTCACCTCCACCCCCCTGCCCTAGGGCCACGGCCGACCCACGGGCGCAGTCTTTCTGGCGGGTCCCAGCCGTCCAAGGCCCACCTCCGCCAGTTTGCTCCTCCCCGCCGCCATCTTCCGAGTCCCCGGACTCCACGTGCGATCCATGGCCGGCGCTATCTTGGATGGGGCCTCAAGCCCCCAGCGCAGATGGCTACGCGCTGCCCGACCAAAACCCGTTGTTGCAGCTGGCCTCCGCCTTTTGGGAGCAGAGTGCGCCGCCATGTTGTCCCTCCCCGCCGCCATCCTCGGAGTCCCCGGACTCCATGTGAGAGTCATGGACGGCATCATCTTGGATGGGGCCTCAAGCCCCCAACACGGCTGACGATGCGCTGCCCGATCTTCACTCCTTGCTGCAGCTGGCCTCCGTCACCCTGGACCAGAGTCGGCCCCGAACGCTAGCAAAGGCCACCACGATGATTGGCATCAACGGCCACGTGATGTCGTGCCTGATCGACTCCGGGAGCACGGAGAGTTTCGTCCACCCCGACATGGTAAGGCGCTGTTCTCTGGACACCTACCCCACCCAACAAAGGATCTCCCTGGCCTCCGGGTCACACGCAGTGCAGATAAAAGGGTTCTGCCTCGCGAACCTCACCGTCCAAGGCAGGGAATTCCGCAATTTCCGCCTAAACGTGCTGCCGCACCTCTGCGCAGCCACCCTTCTGGGACTGGATTTCCAGTGCCACCTACAAAGCCTTACTTTTAAACTCGGCGGCCCTATATCCCCCCTTACTGTTTGCGGCCTCGCGACCCTTAAGGTCAACCCGCCTTCCCTGTTTGCGAACCTCACCCTCGATTGCAAACCCGTCACCACCAGGAGCAGACGGTACAGTGCCCAGGACCGGACCTTCATCAGGTCCGAGGTCCAAAGACTGCTGAAGGAAGGGGTCATCGAAGCGAGCAACAGCCCCTGGAGGGCTCAAGTAGTGGTGGTAAAGACCGGGGAGAAGCATAGGATGGTCATGGACTATAGCCAGACCATCAACCGGTTTACGCAACTGGACGCGTACCCCCTCCCCCGTATAGCCGACCTGGTGAACAGGATCGCGCAATACAAAGTCTTCTCCACGGTGGATCTCAAGTCTGCCTACCACCAGCTACCCCTCCGTACTAGTGACCGCCAGTACACTGCCTTCGAAGCAGATGGGCGGCTCTACCACTTTTTAAGGGTTCCCTTCAGTGTCACAAACGGGGTCTCGGTCTTCCAGCGTGAGATGGACCGAATGGTTGACCAGTACGACTTACACGCAACGTTCCCGTATCTTGACATCATCACCATCTGCGGCCATGACCAGCAGGACCACGACACCAACCTCCGTAAATTTCTCCAGACCGCGCACCTCCTGAATCTGACCTACAATAAGGAGAAGTGCGTGTTTAGCTCTGACCTACAATAAGGAGAAGTGCGTGTTTAGCACCGACCGTCTAGCCATCCTAGGCTACGTAGTGCGAAATGGAGTCATAGGCCCCGACCCCGAACGCATGCGCCCCCTTAGGGAGTTCCCCCTCCCTCACTGCCCCAAGGCCCTAAAGCGCTGCCTCGGCTTCTTTAGCTACTATGCACAATGGGTCCCTAATTACGCAGACAAGACCCGACCCCTAATCCAGTCCACAACCTTCCCCCTGTCGATGGCGGCCCGCCAGGCCTTCTGCCGCATCAAAGCGGACATCGCAAATGCCACGATGCGCGCCATCGACGAGTCCCTCCCCTTCCAGGTCGAGAGCGACGCGTCTGACGTAGCTCTGGCCGCCACCCTCAACCAAGCAGGCAGGCCCGTGGCTTTCTTCTCCCGCACTCGCCATGCCTCCGAAATACGCCACTCCTCGGTCGAAAAGGAGGCCCAGGCCATAGTGGAAGCTGTGCGGCATTGGAGGCATTACCTGGCCGGCAGGAGAATCACTCTCCTCATGGACCAACGGTCGGTAGCCTTCATGTTCGATAATGCACAGCGGGGCAAGATCAAGAACGACAAGATCTTGCGGTGGAGGATCGAACTCTCCACCTTCAATTACTAGATCTTGTATTGTCCCGGGAAGCTGAACGAGCCTCCCGATGCCCTATCCCGCGGAACTTGTGCCACCGCGCAAGTAGACCGCCTCCGAGCCCTCCACGAGGACCTCTGCCACCCGGGAGTCACCCGGTTCTTCCATTTCGTTAAGTCCCGGAACCTGCCTTACTCCATCGAGGTCAGGACTGTCACCAGGGACTGCCGAATCTGCGCGGAGTGCAAACCGCACTTCTACCGACCAGAGAGGGCGCATCAGATCAAGGCTTCTCGTCCCTTTGAACGCCTCAGCATGGACTTCAAAGGCCCCTTCCCCTCCACCGACCGCAACACGTACTTCCTTAACGTGATTGATGAGTACTCCCGGTTCCCATTCGCCATCCCCTGCCCGGATATGATCACAACCACCGTCATCAAGGCCCTCCAGGGTATCTTTACACTGTTCGGTTTCCCCGCATACATCCACAGTGATAGGGGGTCCTCCTTTATGAGCGACGAGCTGCGCCAGTTCCTGCTCAGCAAAGGCATCGCCTCGAGCAGGACGACCAGCTACAACCCCCGGAGAAACGGGCAGGTAGAAAGGGAGAACGGAACGGTCTAGAAGACCATCCTGCTAACCCTTCGGTCCAGGAATCTCCCAGTCTCCCACTGGCAAGAAGTCCTCCCAGTGGCCCTGCACTCCATTTGGTCACTGCTATGTACTACCACAAACCAGACACCTCATGAACGTCTCCTTGTTTTCCCCAGGAAGTCCTCTTCGGGGACCTCGCTCCCAACCTGGCTAGCAACACCTGGAACTGTTCTGCTGCGGAAACATGTGAGGGCGCACAAGTCGGACCCGCTGTTCGAAAGGGTCCACCTGCTGCACGCCAACCCCAGTACGCCTACGTAGCATTCCCCGACGGACGCCAAGATACGGTCTCCCTCCGGGACCTTCTGCCCGCCGGAGCACCACGCGCGCCCGAGCCACTGCCACCCCCCCCACCCCCCCCCGTACCTGACCGGAGGGTCAGTACTGCCGCCAGAACCCCGACCCGGAGCCGAGCAGGCACCGACGCCCCCTTCAGGCACCCCTTCCTTCTGCCCATCCTTCGACCTTACAGCGCCGACTAGGGGTGACGAAACTGCCTGGGAGGAAGACACCACGTTCCCGGAGTCACGACTGCCGGGGCCCTCACCAGGATCGCTGCCGAAACTTAGACGCTCCAGTAGGACGACCAGGCCGCCCGATCGTCTGATTGCAGCACCATGAAGAAGAATTAACAACGCAAGAACTTTCTCCGCAACCCTCGATAGCATGGTACCTGCAATACCTGGTGCTACCAGAAAAAGGCGACAGCAATACTGGCCATCACCCTGGCTCTCTTTTTAACAAGGGGTGAATGTGGTAATACCAGGTATTGCGGTACCAGAGAGAGGAATAACCATTGGC